>NC_136060.1:418182865-418615365 GCF_964261635.1 Lissotriton helveticus | reverse complement strand
GTGAGTGGGCCTCTCCAATCGTGATGTTCCGAAACCTGATGGGTCCAAAAGATTTTGCATGGATTTTAGGGCCCTAAATGCAATATCAACATTTGACGCCTATCCTATTCCCAGGGTTGACGAACTGGTGGAAAAGCTTGGCGATGCTGTATACATCACCACACTCGATCTCACCAAGGGATATTGGCAGGTGCCCCTCCGTGAACAGGACCGAAAGAAGACTTCTGCACAGATGAAGGTCTCTATGAGTTTACGGTCCTCCCGTTTGGGCTCCATGGCGCCCCTGCCACTTTCCAGAGGCTCATGAACTGTGTGTTGAACCCCTATTCGTCATTTAGCTCAGCCTATCTAGACAACATTGTTATTTACAGTAAGACGTGGGAGGAGCACCTGAAACACATCAGCATCATATTGTCCGCATTACAGCAGGCCGGCTTACATGTAAACTCGAAAAAGTCCCGGGCAGCTTTTACACGAGTCAACTACTTGGGATACGTCCTGGGAGGGGGTACCATCGCGCCACAAGCCGAGAAGATCAAAGCCATCAAAAACACCGGTTTCCCGAGCAGCAAAAGAGATGTAAGGGCATTCCTCGGTTTGATCGGATATTATAGTTGTTTTATACCCAACTTTGCAGAAGTCGCCTCCCCTCTCACGAACCTTCTACGTAAGGATGTAAGGCCGAAGGAAATACAACAACCTTCTCAGGAGGCTCAGGATGCCTTTGTACGTTTAAAAGCCATCATAACAAGGGCCCCTGTCTTGGAGTCACCCGACTTCAAGAAAACTTTATCCTTGCCACTGATGCATCCAATGTGGGCTTAGGGGCCGTACTGTCACAACGCGGAAAAGACGGAGTAGAACATCCCATCCTGTATGCCAGTCGAAAGCTGTTTCCGAGGGAATGCAAATATTCCACAGTAGAACGAGAGTGTCTCGCCATTAAATGGTCCATCGAGAAATTACAATACTATCTGGAAGGTAAACCCTTCATTCTCCAAACGGACCATGCCCCCCTAAAATGGATGTACCAGAACCGGACAGTGAATGCAACGGTTCTTAGATGGTTTCTTTCCCTTCAACCTTATTCCTTTGAGGTTCAGCACAAACGGGGCAAGGACAATGGCAATGCTGACTATCTCTCTCGAGCCTTTCCTCTCCCCGATCGGGAGATGCCAGGGGGGGAGGTGTGTGACGGGGCGGCGGGTCACCCCTGTGAAGTTAAGGATGAGGAGCCCTGTGAAGTTCAGGATGAGGAGCCCGTTTATCGTTACTGGTGGTCAGCTGTCCCTATCTCGCCCTTTTCACTTCCCCCCCTGCAGCCATCGTACATACCTGCAGAGGAGTGGTCCGACCCTGACTCTGTGTACTTCCTTTGTGTTTGTTGCCGAGATTGGAACTTTGTCGTCGGTGGAGCTTGTAGCCCCTTAGAAATCCGGAGCGCTTTCCCTCCTGCAAAGCGCCACCTCTTTCCGGACCCGCTTCGCGGTGCTTTGTTTTTTTAGGACATTTGGGAGCAGGTCTAGCTAAAAACTACTGTGGGCACCTCCAAAGCAGGGCTGAGAGCGTGTCAGCTGCAGGACTCCAGTTCCCAAGAGTCCCTGCTGCTGACCTGCACTCAATCACCTGGTGCCGCTCTCCCTGTTGGCTACGCCCCTTTTAGCCACCTCCCTATATAACACAGAACGTCATCACCACTGCGCGGGAGCGCCGGGAGAAGCCCGGGACAAGGGCAGGACCGTCTGTGGCCGTCTGAGGCCGGTAGAGACTGGACTGGACCTAGGCTCTTTAATTCGAGGTTGAGTTTGGAAACTATTGTGACAGTGCCTTTTTGTGTGTCGCAGTTGTTAGTTTAGTGTGGGGTTATATTCACTCTTTGATTTTTCAAATTGTTATTGTAATACAATCCTCCCCTATAATAGCGCCCACGTTTCCCGCCACCCCTGTTCTTTGTCCTTGCAAGGATCATGGAGTGCCGTGAAACCAGAAGCATGGCAGCGGCGGGTGGGAAAAAATTGACTGGGACTCTAGATGATTTTATTGTGCGCACCAATTCTTTGATTAATGAGGGCATTGTACTTATGGAAAGAAGGGTGTCACATGATTTGGCAAGAGCAAAGAGATCGTCGTTAGGCCTTATTGGTGCCGCCCGTACCCCAGATAAACCCTTACATATACCCAACTTAGTTCAGGCTGTGGCTGATATCCATAATATGAATGGCAGTCAGCAAGGCTCTCCAGATCTATTGCCCCCAAATCCCCAGGCTGAATCTTCTACCCCCTCGGAAACCAGCACGGGGCAATCACAAATAATTCCCCAAGTAGCCCACCAGATACTGGGTACAGATGAACAAGGAAGGGGGAAGAGCGAGGGGGTTATTCCTAAACATAAGCAATCATTTGTTTTTGCCACTAAAGCCAAAAAAACTCGCTCCATTCATGCTAGTCAAACTAGTGAGGATGTAAATAACATGGGCGGTTCAGTAGAGGCTAGAGATTGTGTAACTGAGCCTACCGGCCAGACAAAAGGGGCAGCTCAAAATGGCCCAGATACCGTCAGTTTACCCTTGACCATTATTGAGGATACCATCCTGGATGATTCCTTGGTGGATATTCTCAAAGACAGCGTCACAGCCGACAGGTCACAGTATGATACTATTGGGGAAGTTGTTGGGAAGGAGGAACCAATAGGCTGTACCATAACGAAAATCATTAAAAGTTTACTTGCACCCCTAGAAGCCAGACTCAACGGGATTGAAAAAGTGCTACATGATATACATAAAGATATCAGGTTCCATGATAGCAGTTATGCTAATAGGGCTGCTAATAGGGCCACTAATGTCTCCACTGTAGCCACCAAAGCCCGGCCAGCCACTAAGAGCACAGTAATAGAAAATCGGAAAACGACAAAGAACCAGACTCTGAATCCACCTATCCCTGTGACGAGTAATGCAAGTTCCCATGTTCAACCCCATACATTAAAAAAGTCCACTGTCCAATCTAATTCTAAAACTCCCATAACTCCTGCCCCACATATTGACCCTGTTCCCACTGTAATAAATCAAACACGGCGCAATATTCATCTTCCGCCAGACGCCTGCCCGTATGTGATCATACTGACTGGGGTAACAGAACTTGCTCCCTCACAACCAGAAACTTTTCAGGCACTTAAAAATAAGGTATGTCACTGGCTCATGAATTATCATCCCTTACCACCAAATCTTTGTGGTAATATGTTAATGGTTGAAAGAACACCATGGGTAGGACATAATCGGAAAACTTTACAGGGTGATTGTATAGTAGTGACCTTTGAAGATCCACATGTTGTAGAATATATCTGTAGGAGAAATCCCCGTAACTACAATGGTTCCCTGGTCGCGGCTAGACCCCTGGCCTTTTTTTATATGCCCAAAGATCAGCAAGATAATAGATGGAGCTGGCTCAAAAATCCAACCTATCATAAAGGAGGCATGAGGCAAGAGGTACTCAGGGAAAGAAACCCCAATGGTTGGGACAGGACTAGCGAGGAGGGGTGGAATTTAGTTCAGCGTAGAGGAGGCAGGTATAATCAAGACCTTAGATCCCAAACAGATAGGCGTAGGGGCAACGGTACGATTGCTGGCTATAATCATAATCACACCGAGGTCCCTTATACACTAAACAACCCCTATAATATCCTGATGGCAAATCAGTATGCGTGCCTGACAGATCTAGATTGGGTTGATTGACAACAGGTGACCACCCCATCAGATTTGGATAACCAAAAAGGGTTAATTCAGTTTCTCCGATAAATATGGATTTGGACAACAGGGTCAAAGATACAAATAATATGGTTTCAACTTCAATTATCCAAGCCCCTGGAACCGGCAATGCTACAACAACTAGCCCATTAAATGAACTTGAGGGTAGGAATGTCCCAAAAGTAAGAAGATACACCAAGGTGGGAACTTGGAACATTGCCGGGCTTAGAAACAAAATTGATGATCCAATTTGGAGGAAACTTTTAGGTTCCGCTGATATCATCGCTCTTCAAGAGACCTGGGACATTAATAACATACTTACCTTAGATGGCTATACCACCTATTTCCTCCCCGCGGTTCCCACCTCTAGTGGTAAGCAAGAGGAGGTCTGGTAACCTTAGTGGCTGCCAATATCGCTGGAAAACAAACTATGATTGACTCAGGTTCACCCTACTGTCTGGTAGTTAAAATTATTTGTAGAGGGGCTCACAATGTGTTAATTGTGAATTTGTATAATTCCTTTGACAGAGCTACCTCAACGAGCAATCTGACAGCGTTACACTCTTTCTTAGCTGACTACATGGAATTGCCAGAGAATGATTGTTACATAATTTTGTTGGGGGATTTCAACATTCATAGATGTCCTGATAAATGTCAGCCCAATGATCTTTTTGCCCCCCCTGGGCAAGTTGATTCTCATTTTGAGCATATGGAACAGGGGACATTATTAGAATATATCCTTGCGGAAAATGGTTTGATGTTGCCTATGGGGGATGACTCTGACATACCAACTTTCAAGGGAAATGGTTGCGGGTCCACTATTGACTACATCTTTACAAGCTTAACATTAGGGGGTAATATTGCAGAATACTCCCCGGAATGGTCCCACTTTAGTGACCACAACCCGGTTTTTCTGCGAGTCAATGGAGTTTTTAGTGGTTCCGAGATGATATCAAACAGTGGGGTCAATCTAGACATCAGGGCCACAGACCAGGCTCGTAGAATTAAATGGTGTAAAGTTATCCCCGAGGATTTCTCATGCAACCTTCTCATCAGTAGAGGTGAGGAGATGCGTATCTGTATGGATAAGGAAGCAGGGGACAAGGAGGTAGCGGAGGCATATCATACGTTTGCCGCCAGGTTATGACCGACTTAACAAATAATGGCAAAGTTAATGATTTGGGTTCCGTTGGGTGGTTTGACCGAAACTGCTCAACATGTAATCGTAAACTGAAGGAGGCTCTGAAATGTAAGCCCATCGATAGGAAACGAGTGGCTTTATCAAGGAAAGCTTACAAAGGAGCAGTAGAACAGAGGAGGCGGGAGATCAGGGAAGATGCTTGGGCGGATTTGACCTCTATCGATGTCATAAAAAACAGTGCGAAATTTTGGGAAGTGATCAATCAACCTTATTTCTCAGACTCAAGTAATAATGTTTTAGATTGCGGTATCCAAGAGGACAAGTGGTTTTCCCATTTTAAATCAGTTTATGAACACATGTCCGTAGGGGGCGATAATAGAAGCAGGGGGTCTACCCATTTTTACACTTTAGAGGTGAATGAGGCAGAGGTGGCTGAAGCCATTAATAAAATGACTAGTAACAAGGCCCCTGGCCCCGATGGCGTTCCAGCCGACCTTTTTAAGTGTGATATAGAGACATGGTCCAAAGTTCTCGCCAATATTTTCAATAGAATCCCATCAACTGGGATCCCTAAGACCTGGTCGCAGTCGGTAATTGTCCCCATTTTCAAAAAAGGCAACAGAGGAGAGCCAAGCAATTACCGCCCAATTTCCCTCATAGACTCTGCAGTAAAGGTACTTGGCAGAGTGGTACTGTCTAAATTATCTGATTGGCTTGAGGATACAAATTCCCTTTCACCCATACAGTACGGGTTTAGAAAGGGACACAGTACCATTGACCAGAGCCTTAACCTCCAATTGCTAATCGGAAAGTATACTCTAGCGAAGCCAGGTAGTTTGTACATAGCTTTTATGGACCTGTCCTCGGCCTTCAACCGAGTAAACAGGTCCAAGCTATGGGAACTGCTTCTCAAAATGGGTATCGATGAGAACATAGTATACTTTCTTGCGGACCTCCATCGGGATCTCACTGCTACAGTGAGATACGATCGGAAGGGGAATAAGACGGGTGAGATAGGAATATCTAATGGGGTTAGGCAAGGTTGCATTCTAGCCCCATTATTATTCACCTTATATATTAATGATTTAGCAAGCATCCTGGGTACCGCCTGTAAAGATATTCCAAAGGCAGGCAAGTTTTTATTACCCGCTCTGTTATATGCGGATGATGCCGCACTTATATCGCGTACACCAGTGGGCCTACAAACTCTCTTAAATACATTTTATGAGTTTATGTCCGCTCTGGATCTTGGTGTTAATTACACTAAATCCCATGTCATGGCCTTGGGTACAAGGGGCAGGCAAAAGAAGTTGATGACCTTACATTGCAATGGAAATAGGCTATCTATGGTAACCAAATTTCCATACCTAGGGGTGGTTTTTGACGAAAAATCCACCTGGCTTCCCCAACTGTTTGAGAAGAGAATTGCTTTTGCAAGATCCATCTCGGCTGTTTTAAGCTTTTCTCGCAAATTGGGGGTAAAACCACTAGAAGCAGTGTTAAAAGTTTATGACGCTAAATGCGTTTCCATTGCAATGTATGGCGCAGACTTATGGGGATTTAAGAATGTCAAGCAGCTACAGGTGGCAGAGGATAAATTTTTAAAGTCTATTCTCTCTGTCCCACAATCGACATCATGTTTTATTGTCCACCAAGAGTGTGGGGTGGGTTATCTAGAAGACCGAATTGCTATCGCCCCCCTCTTGAAGTGGATTTCGGTATGGTTAAACCCAGAGGTTGAGGTAAACCATGAGATCTTGATGGATTGCCTTAAACTGGCACACTGGGACTCCATACCATGGTTAAACTATGTGAAAAAGATTGCAGTCTCATTGGGACGACCGGAACTTTTTGAGGAACCATCTAAACTGGTTAAAGCAGATATAAAATGGGTCAAGACCAACTTTAAACTACACAGAGGGATGGAAAGAGAGGGCTCTGAGCTGATCAAGCCATCTGTGAGAACCCATCAGTTGGTCGTAACATCAGAAAATGACCTGGAACCATATCTGAAAGTTGTCAACAATGCCAACCATAGATATCTATTAACAAAGTTTAGATTAAACAAAATTCATTTACTCATATCTGGGAGCACATGCTGGACTAAGGATATAGACTTGAAACTATGTACTTGGGACGGTTTTTCAATAATGGACACGGCCCACTTTATGTTCTTTTGTGGGTACTTTAGGGAGATACGGAAACAATTTATTGTACCACTGCTAAAGGACAAAGGGTTTAAACAAGTGAAACCTGCGCTTCTATATCTCCAACTGTTGTCCAATACGTGGGAAATTTTTAATGTTGCTACTTTTTTAAATACAGCCATGAGATTGAGGGACAAATTAGTTAAATAGTGTGAGATGATACTTTGGAAACTGTTAAATAATGACTTATAGTTTTTAATCTAGATGAATTGCTGTAGTTTTAAATATTTTTTTGTAATATATTTTTTTCATCAGCTAATGTATCGTTTCTGATGGTTAACTAATATTGTATTTTGAATGTTTTTCCCTTTTCTGACATGTATACTTTTATGGTTTTTTCATAAACCGAATAAAGTACTTTGATGATGATGACTCTGTGTACCCTTGGGGATGCGAGGTAGAATCTGAACAGTGCACCTTTAAGCCTGAATGCCTCGAAGACGAGACTCCGCCCATCTTGAACGTCGTGGCGTCAAAAGAAGGAAGAGCCCGGAAGACGCCGGAAGAACTTCCCCTGGAGGACGAGAGCGCTGAGGAGTGGAGACCGAGTACGGAGCAGAGCACGAACAGCCCAGCTGAAGCCAACAAGCCAGGAGGCCAACGTTTCCGTGAAGTGCCACTGAGAGAGCACAAAATCTGAAAAAATGTATAAGTGCACCATATTTACAAGCACGTAGTTAGTTTAAATATATTTTGCACAAGAGAGTTGTATATCCAGAAGTGAAACATGCAGAGTGTTTAAGTAGAGTAATGATAACCATAGCAATGTGAAGACTAATATAGAAATGTTAGAATGAATATGGAAACCTCACGTTCTCATGTTAAGTGATCATGTAAGAGAAAATTAGAGTCTTGCAAACCAGTTAAAATGTGTAGGCCTCATGGCAATTCACAGTAAATCTAAACGTGCTGCTAAAATAATGTGAGGTGGGGTTGACATTGTTCTTCTAAATGTATTATTGAACTTAGTACTGAAACATATGTTATAGATGTGTTGCATTATAGAAACGTGTGTTAGTTAAGAATATTGTTTAAATCCAGTTAGATGTTTTCAGAGTATAGGAACTCGCTTCATGTAAATCAAGTAGGCCTGAACAGATAATGTCGTTTCTTTGATCTGCAATGTGCTCGTTAGAGAAGAAGTCGAGAGGCGCCAAGTACAGAGTTTTACATATGTTTTACGACCTATAGATATGGTGGAGTCTGGAATTTGAGGCCCACTGTAGGACGGTCTGTATGCAGGTGCGAGGGGTCCTAATCAGTCGAAATGAATGGGGCTTTGTCAGTGGCGCTTGGCGCAGGCCTGTAGGAGTTTTCAGGAATTTCAGGGGGTACCGGCGCGCTGGAGAAGAAGCCTGGGAACCAAGGTCAACGTTAACGAGGGTCTTGAAGAGTACCATCATGGGGTTTGCCGCTCAAAACTGCACCACGTGAGGGGCGTCCCGAGGGGCGTTCCTATCGGAAATGTGATTTTGTATTAGGGAAAGCGACCCGGGAGAAGAGAAAGGCAGATGATTTTGGGAGCCTAAGGAAGCGGTTGGGTAGGCAGATAGGCTGTTCACCAGAGACCGATTTACAGAAGAGACTAAGAGAAGAGTGTGATCTTCTTATGAAGTCACCACGGCTGACACCTTTTGGGTAAAGATCTTGTTAAGTAGGGATGTCACTTAGTCTAGAGTAGGGACAGACTAACCTGAATATTCTTTTCTGTAAATGACTCTCAAGTTGCAACTCACAGCGATTCTTGCAACGCTTATGCTCTTTGAAGTAGTTTTGATAATTTCCTTTTGTCGTTTGAGGATATTCAGAGAGTATCTTTTTGTATTAATACCTGTATACCTTTTGAATCTTATTCTGAGATGTTTGTATCTTCAGATACTTTTGACTTTGAATTAAAACATTTTAACCTTTCTCAGTGGTAAGTGGTTCTTTAGAGTGGTTTAAGTTATTAATTAACTAACCTGATAGCAGATTGCCTTTTACTCAATGACAGGTACCAACGATTCAGTCGACTTGATTTGGGATCTGGTAAGGTAACTAGAGATCAGAAATCCCGCGTTAACAGTTGGTAGCAGATTAGGATGGTTATCTTCTTGAGGAAGGTAATCTAGGTAGGTTAGTTTACCCCAAGGCCCCTAGACATCGAGAGAAGAGCAGCGGAAGAATCGTGAGCCGAAGGTGCAGACGGTGCGAGAAAAGCAGCAGTATCGGAGGAGAGTGAGTATAACAAGGGTCATGCGTGAACAGATTGCGGTGTTTTGTGTTGTATTTGTATTGTAATGTCTTGCGGAGTTGAATGCCTGTAGTGTGACTGAGAGAAGGTTGTGAGCGCGCGCAACCTGGTAAACTGGTTACCTGGTAAACGGGTGAACTGGTGAATCTTAAGTTCAGGCCAGAGTTTAAGTGGTTTTGGGTGTATCGAACATCCAGAGTAGTTGTCGACCATAGTACGGAGGTCACGAGGTACCATTGACCGCCGTGGGACCGAGATAGGGGGAGTGTAAGAGTGGGTGCGTGAAGTAACGGACGCTGGTCGAAAGTTACTGTGTGTAAGCAACCTATCAGAGAAGGCGATTGTCTGGACGTAAACGGATAGGCCAGTTAGTGAGAACCGCGCTGAGATTGGTGGATTGTCATCAGGAAGTAAACAAACGCTGAGAAAAGAGAAATCATGAAGTGCTTTAAGTGTTTGAAAGGGATTTTTAAAAGAAAAAGAAGTGAACATTATTACGGGGAAGAGGCACCGCCAGAGGGTACACCAGCTCATTATATGGCAGCGAATGTGGGGCTGCATACAATATTATGGATTGGGGCTTGGAATAAGCTTATAGAAGGGAATGAGGAAATGCAGTTCCCGAAGTATGGGACGTTTAAGTTAGAGGTGTTGCATCGACTAAAAGCAACCATGTCCTCACTGAAACCCCAGCCTAGACCAACCCAGTTTGAAGCTCTTAATGCATGGATTAGGGCGGCGCATGACAGGAATTTGAACAGGCGTCAACAAAGACTGACGCGATCGGTAAGAGCAGTGCGAGATTCCAAATGGGACGAGGAGGCAAAGAGATGGAGGGTACAGGCTATTGAAGTAGAGAAATTGTATCCAATGAGGGAGGTGGGAGGAGGAGGAAACCTCATGGAAGAGGACGAGGAAAGCGAGTCGGAAGACAACCTGATAAACAGATTGCTGTTAGATAGACCACCTCCGAGAGTTGGGGAGATTGAAGATAGGGGACTCGCAAGGGACGGTGGGACTGCCATAGAGGGGTTTACACCACTCCCTATATCAGAATGGACACCTATCAAAGGCGAGGAGACACCTCACAACAACACTGTACAGAGTGTAGTGGGAAGGTTTGTGGTACAGAAGACGCCAACCACCGAAAAGGTTGAGTCTTTTGGATTGCCAGACGCTCTTCAAGTGCCTGTTACCATAGGACCTATAGTATCGATCTATAACCCTGAGAGAGATAGAGAGGAAGAACAGAGGCGATTAGATAGAGAAAGGATCGAGATGGAAAGGAGGAATAACATGACAAATGCATGGAAGCAATTGCCAGGATCGGTAACGTGGAACACCCCATTAGATACAACTGTGGGTCCCACACAGGACAGGGAGGTCAGAGAGGACAGATGGACCTGAGGGGGCCGCTGCCGAAATCCTATACAGAATTAAGAGCTGATTTGAGGGAGTGGGATGGGTCCGCAGTAACCCCGAGTAACAGGTCAAGAACAGAACCCGAGTGGGAAAGCCGAGGTAACGGGACTGTATCTCATTGTGGGGCCAGCGAAAGCAGTCAGGGGCGGGAAGGCCAAAGTCAGGAGAATAGTGGAGTTACACGTCCTATAGACGAGAGGGATCAGCTGGAGCAAAATAGTAGGAGTGTGGAGTGTGAGGAGATGTCCCGTCTCTGGGAGAAAGGTGGAGATCAAATGGTACATGCATTCCAGAATAGGTTTAGGTGCCTTCATCATACACTCGGAGAAGACGTTCAACATTGGAGAAAGGAGAACAGTGATAGGTCCCGCCATGCCTCGAGTAATCAAGAATCACAGGGGAATAGTGAGGAAAGGGGGAGTAATGGAATGCCTTACTATACATCCAGAGAAAGCAGGCAGGATGGGGAAGGTAGGAATATGAGACGCAATGGAGTGTTTCACCACCCACCCCGAGAGGATGGAAAAGCATGGGATCTGGAGAGGTGGGAGCATGGGAAGACTCCGCATAACTCACCGGATCCTAAACGTAGAACTCGGAGCTGGGATGAGAGAGATGTGGATGGAGTACCTAAATCTAGTGTGTTGAAAGCTGCAATAAAGGCAAAGAGACTTGATGTCACCAGTTTAAAATCTGATGTCGATGAGATAATAGATGGTACACTGCCTTTAGAAAGGATAGAATTGTATGAACAAGATGAGCTGCTGTTCATGGCAAAGGATGTCACTAGGAAGGCTAGAGCGATTCATGAGAAACTGACTAATTTGGCAGACAGGTACGCCGTAGATTTATCTCGGACAAGGGCATTGCAGAGTAACCACAGATTGCAGTATTCAGACCAAGACCTAGATGAGAAGAGAACTACCGGATTAAAAACACACATAAGAGAATTGGTATCAGGAATAAGAGTGTGGAGAGAACTGGACAAATGGGAAGAAAGGTGGTCGAAAAAGGGCAATGTTAGGCGGAGTACAAGTGTGATGTCTCCAGAGGGAAGGGTAATGCAGATGGAGGCGTTCCCTTTGCGAGAAATATCGAACGGAAATTATGTACATGTGCCCTGGAGTAGAGGAGATCTGGCTGCATTTACCAACTCGTTTCCGAAGTTAAGGGACAATCCAGTAGAGTGGCATAAGCAGGTAGAAAGGTTTGTAAAGATCTCGAAAGTATTGTGGATTGATTTGAACACGTTGTTTGACATCGTGGTCCCGTCTGATTTGTGGACATCATGCAAGACTAGTGTTGAATGGCCAACTACTGAACCAGTGAGAGATGCTCTGACAAATGGACCGTCCGAAATTGTCATGCAAAAGTATGAAAGGGTAATAGCTTGGCTGAAAGATAAGGTACCACCCCAGGACATAGATTGGGTAAAAATAGACCGAACAAGACAAGAACCAAAGGAGACAGTTCATGAGTTCTATGAAAGGTTGTTGAAAACATTCAAACAATACAGTGGACTCGATGTAATGGATCCCAAAGATATAGGACAGTTTGTGTCAAAGTTTGTTTTGGGGTTGAGACCTGATATTTGTTTGATGATTCAGCAACATTTAATTTGTTGGCAAAACAAACCACTAGATGAGATCCTGCGATATGCGAGATACTGCAGTGACGAAATAGATTCTAAAGCCAAGAATCTAAAGGAGAAGTTGATGGTGGTGCAGATGCAGTCGGCAGGAAAGGGTGGACAACAGAAACGGGATGGGACGAAATTCAAATGGTCAGAACAAAGATAATGAAGAAGTCCAAAGACCTAGAATAGATTTTGCCACTCTAAAGAAGTCGACAAAGTGCCACCAGTGTCACCAGGTGGGACATTGGAGACGCGAGTGTCCCTTTAACCCTGAAAATGGAGAGCTAGAATTGGAAGAGCAAGTTCAAGAGGTTCCAGCTCAAAAGGCGACAGTCCCAGGAAGCAAGGTGGCCAAAGGGGGGACTTCGGCTCCAAGAGCTCAGTTTCCACAGCCACCGAAAATCGCGACGGGGGGAAAGGTCTTTAAACAGATGCCTCTTTTTATTGAGGAAGAAAAGTGTTATTATATTGATCCATTGACAGGACAACGCGTGAGTAGAAAGAGGACTGTACCCTCGGGGCAGCCCTAGAGGTGGATCAAAGAGGGCCGTTTGTTGAGGCAGAAGTGGCAGGGTGTCCTACAACGTTTTTGGTGGATACGGGGGCTACTCGATCAACTCTGAGATCGGCAGTTGTTCCAGACTTGCCGATGTCAGGGGAAACAATTCAGGTGGTAGGGGTTGCAAACAAAAGGTTGACTAGTCCTTTGACTGAACCAGTGTCTGTGAAAATAGGAAATCATATGAATGAACATCAGTTTGTAGTATGTGATTCAAGTCCGGTATGTCTGTTAGGAAGGGATTTGCTGTGCAAGTTGAATTGTACCATATACTGCACACCGCAAGGTGTGGAGGTACAGACTACGGATGATGATGCTACTTTTAAGGTAGCCAATTCAAAATCTTGTATAGAACTATATCCTACTCTGACAGTAGGAGATCTTCCCCAGGACTTACGAGATGCAGTGGCGTCAGAGGTATGGGATTTAACAGGCGAAGAAATAGGATTGATCAAAGGGGTAGAACCAGTAAAAATAATGGTAAAACCGAATGCCGAGTTTCCAAGAACACCTCAATACAAATTGTCCCAGGAAACGATTGCAGGAATAAAACCTGTGATCGAGTCAATGATTCAGCAGGGAATACTAAAAGAAATCGTGGGAAGTCCTTGTAACTCCCCGATTATGGGATTGCAGAAACCTAGTGGGAAATTCAGGATAGTACAGGACCTTCGAAAAATTAACAATATAGTTGTTTCATGTTGTCCAGTGGTACCGAATCCATCAGTGATACTGTTTCAGATACCATGCCAAGCGGAATGGTTCACAGTGATAGATCTATGCCAGGCCTTCTTTTCAATCCCATTAGATGAAGAAAGCAGGTATCTTTTCGCTTTTAAAATGGAAGATCGCGTTTTAACATGGTGTCGAATCCCACAAGGATTCACAGACAGCCCATCCATCTTCAACCAGTTGTTGAAGAAGAATCTCGAAAATCTAGTACTGCCGCAGAATTCGGTTCTGGTCCAGTACATAGATGACCTACTTGTTGCGTAGAGACCGAGGAAGCTTGTAAAGTAGATTCCATTGCCTTATTGAACCATTTAGCTGAAAATGGACACAAGGTATCTCCGAGCAAGTTACAGTACTGTCTGACCGAAGTGCAGTATTTGGGACACCGGTTAGAAAAAGGAAAACGCAAGGTGTCCCCAGAGAGGATTGAGGCGATAATGAAGATGAATGCGCCTACGACACAGAGAGAAGTTAGGATGTTCCTAGGGATGGTTGGTTATTGTCGACAGTGGATAGTTAACTTTTCCCTGAAAGCGAAACCCTTACAGAAACTGACGCACAAGGAGGTGGGTGATCCGGTACCATGGGACGACGAATGCCTAGTGGCGTTCTTGCAGCTGAGAGACGACTTGTGTCGTGCTCCGGCTCTGGGGATGCCCGACTACGAGAAGTCATTTTCACTCTATTGCTGTGAGAGGGAGGGATGTGCTTTGTCAGTCTTGGCACAGACCCATGGAAATGCCCGTAGACCAGTTGCCTATTTTTTGGCTACATTAGATCCGGTACCCGCAGCGTTGCCCGGATGTCTCAAATCCGTTGCTGCAACGGGTGTCAGCATTGAAAGGAGCGAGAGTATTGTCATGGGACACCAGTTAGTGGTGTATGTACCGCATTCTGTAGAATTGTTAATGACCAGGACGAAGATGCAGCATTTGACCAATAGCAGGCTCACGCGCTACGAGCAAGTTATCCTTGCTGCGGAGAACGTGACCCTCAAGAGATGCTCTTGAATCCTGCTACTTTGATGCCACTACCTACTGTAATAGAAGGCGAAGGATGAGAAGACCACAATTGCCTTGATGTGACTGAACTATGCACGAAGCCCAGACCAGATATTGTGGATGAGCCGTTGACTGACCCTGATGAGATTTACTTTGTCGATGGCTCATGTTTAAGAGACGATACTGGTCGGTTGAGAGCAGCTTATGCTGTTTGCACCATTGCTGGAGTTGTGGAAGCCGCTTGCCTGGAAGGAGTACATTCCACGCAGGTAGCAGAAATCATTGCATTAACTCGTGCCTGTATAGCAGGTAATGGAAAAAGAGTCACCATATACACTGACAGCCAATATGGTTTCGGTGTGGTTCATGATTTCGGGCAATTGTGGTCTCAGAGAGGTTACATGACCTCCTCTGGTTCGCCCATTCGAAATGGAGAATTTGTGCGACTGTTGTTGGAAGCATTACAAGGCCCAGCTGCCATTGCGATAGTAAAATGTGTAGCTCACACTAAGAATACAGATTTTGTGTCACAAGGTAATCGGTACGCTGATGAGGTCGCACGCTATTGTGCGGCACAAGATTATTCTTTCACAAAAGTGGAAATTGATGGTGCTGAAGAAAAGACAGAATTAAGCATGATGTTAGAGACAGTAGATACTTGGGAAGATTTAAGAGTGATGCAGGAAAACGCACCTGAAACTGAGAAAAAGGCATGGGAGATAGCAGGTTGTGTTGTGGAAAAGTAAATTTTGCCATGTTCTGTGTCCCTACGTGTCCTCCATCTTATGTTATGTGTGCATGATTAAATATGCATATGTATCCCCATGTTTGATTAAAGACGCAATTACAGTTGTGTCCATCACTAGTATGCCAGTTTCCAGTTCTCGTGAAAGCTACGAGTATCAGGCCTATGTAAAGTTACGTTGCCACGTTTCTCAGTGTGCACGTTATTTTATTGTAAAGTCCCCGTTTCTAGGCCTCAAAAGGGCCCGGACACCAGATTCAGCTCCTGTCTTCTGAGTCCTCGCTGAGGAGCGATACAGCCCCCACCTGTATTCCTGACCCTTCACTTACTTCCTGCCTCACAGTGCCCGGCTCAGCCTGGCTCTGCCTACGAGTCTGCCAAGAGTATGTTATGATTCTAGTTATCAGTCCAGCCCTCCTTCTCTGCATTCCTAAGCTACTGAATCGCATCAATAGTTTCCGTCATTGTCTAGCCTTTACGTCTCCATGTAAGAGAAATACTGCATTTAATGGTCATTTAGTATTCTTCATCACACACTACATGTAGAATAATGCATGCTCCAGTCTTAGAGTCTGTTAGCCTCTCCCCTCCTGACTCTTAGTTTATATCAACATGTCCTCTAAACATCAGATACTAGATACTGTTTAGGTACATGTCGCCCTGACTCTCCAGACTTCAGTCTCTACTCCTAGCACAGAGTTCATAGCCCCCAGCTTCTCCTAGTAACACGTCATTGTCAGTTTGCGCGCACCATTAGGTCAGAGGTCCCGGCTCCTTAGGTAGCCCCCTCCATGTTTCCGCCCCATTTATGACATATTCTGTTACGTTTACATCACATGTCTATGTATACGCCTCCTGTTACACCCACTTTCACCCTTATCTTTCGCGACTGCTATTGACCACACCCACTGCTCCGCCTACTGTAATTCATTGTAATGTAACTGTTTTAGTATATATATTTGTGCACTGTTATTAAATGTTACGCCGATTCTGATCCTGTCCCCGGCAGCGCTGTCCATCCTGTTCCCGTGCAGGTTGTCCTGTTCCTGTCCTTTATGCTGTATTAAACCTGCAAACTCCTACTACCTCGAATCTTGACTCTTATTTATTGAGCTATCTGTTATTGCTATGTCCAGACAAACCTAGATCCGGTATTATTTATTTATATACCACATAATGGCGCCCGAACAGGGACTTGCCCTTTCCCCACGCGCCGGTGAAGCCACGCCGGCCCCCTGACCCTCTGCAGCCGTGACGGAACCATACCGTGCACGTGCAGATATTTCTGCTTCAAGTATCCCTCAGGCCCACGGAGGAGACGGAGGTGGCGGTCCAGCATCCAGACGAGGCGGTGGAGGAACGCGGCGAGTCCCGACCAGAGCCCAAGCCGAGAGTCCAAGGTCCGAGGTATCCGGAGGCCCACCCGTAACAGAAGTCCGAAGTTCGTCCGTCCGGCGTCGAAGCAGTCCAGTCCAGTCCGAGGCCTTCCGTTCTTGCTGCCCGGTGAGTACCATTGCTGGGGTAGTATCTAGACAGGGTCAATCTAATTGACTCTGGTCCGTGGGTTGGTGGTACACAGACCCAAAACGAAGTGTCCACTTCGGTGGATGCGGGTCCTGACGTGTCTCTTTATGAGACCGGTAAGTTTCGTACTGTTTCAGCAGTGCATCTAGTTTCTGTTCTAGTCAGTTCTGTTCTCGAGAAAACTCATGTATTCTGCTTTCAGTGTTCCAGGTAGTATTCTGTTCGAACTGTTATTCTAAATGTTCTTCATGTACTTTAATGTCGTGGTATGAATGTGGAGTAATTATCGTGTTCATTGTGTATTGTATTGTGTCTAGATTACAGTTCAGTCATGCCCTTATTTTCTAAACTACGTCAGTTAAAAACCAGAAAAGGTCTGCTAGAAGCAGCAGTTCCTGTCCCGCCTAGGGACAGTCCAGGTCATTTTACATATCAGAAGCATGGCATAAGTGCCATATTATATCTAGATTTATGGGTAGAGTATACCAAAGAGTTAGAGGAAAAGTATAGATGGCCCGTATCGGGTACATGGGATGCCGAGTGCATCATGAGAGTAGAAGAAGCATTATGGAAAAAGAAAGCCAGACAGTCACAGAAAGATGCCATCGAGTTATGGCGCAAAGAATCTCATAAAAGAACCGAAAAAGAAATCAGAAAGTCAGAACTAAGTAGAGAATCTTTGGAACGAGCCCAAGAAAGGGAATTAATCGAGATAGGTGAACGAGTCAAAACCGAACAATCAGACAGACAGAGGCATGCCCTCATTAAGGGTATGTATCCTCTTCTTGCCGAGGGCTTACCAAAAGCAACCCCGGAGGCATCCAGTAATTTTCCGCCACCCTTAGTTCCGACCAAGCTACGTCACACACCGACCGCAGCTGATATTTTCATCTCGTCCTATTTGGACGACACAGTCCCGGAATATGCAAATCCTGTTCCGCCAGTCCCTGTAAATCAGGCAATTCCTGCTCCCCCAGACACCGGGGCACCTTTTGCAGTACCTGCTACGGTACCCCCGGTCCAGCCTACATTACAATTTCCCGCCGCGCTAGTACGAAAAGTATCAGTCGACGATTCCAGTTTAGGGGCCGCAGGAGGAGGTCCTCCTGGTACCCCGCCGCCACACCAACGTAGAACGTTGGCCGAGTTACATGAATGTGCGTTACAGCGTACGCCCAAATATAAGTCCGTTGCAGAAATCCGACGAGCTCTTACTGAATGCCGCTATGATCCAGTTGCAGGTGATGATAGTACAGTAATATATTCCATCCGTGTAAGACGGGTGACCGGGTATTTAGACACCCTACCAGATATGAAAGGAGATCTAGACAGAATATATCGTTTCATCCGTACAGGGGATGATCCAGAAAGTATTGGCGAAGCCATGTCTCAAAGGAAAGCTGAGATCCAGCTCATGTTATTAAAGTTTCTGATTAATTGTCTAATAAGAGAACAAGATTCCCCGACTAAAGATCAGGCCGAAATGAAAATCCTGACAAGGTGGAGTGATAATATAGCCGAGGGTAAACACAAGACTATCAGTAGTATAGAGAGTATGTACAAGAAAATTCGTAAGGAAATACTAAAGTTACACGAACAACGTAAAGCAGCACAAGTAAGCGATAAAGAAAATGACTCTACTGAAGAGGTAGAGGACGAGAATCCCACTAGAATAGCGTATGTAGGAAAATCTAGATTTCCAGATCGCCATTTGCGCCTAGAACACAAGTCAGTTTTACATCATCCAGCACCAGAACAAGGTTCTCTGGAACAGGTATTTCAAGCTACCGATCACATTCTGAAATCACGAATCGGTTACAGTGAGTTAAGTACTATGCATGAACAAGAACTAGCCCGATCAGCAGTCCGATGGATTACTGATTCTACCACTTTTCCAGACGAAATAGTGGCACAAATGTTTCTGAAACTGCCCCCAGCCGAGCAACGACTGGTGGGTATGTATATGATCCAGCACCTCATTACTCTGTATGAGGGTCAACATTCTGATCCAGGTCCGTTACACGATGTCCTGAACGAGTTACTCCAGTATAGATGGAAAGGTTTAGGTACCGATTTAATTAGTGTCATTCTAGAACAGCGCCACAAATATAGAACGTTTTTGAACCCGCATTTTGTTCATGCCTCACCTCCAGAAAGTAAACCGTTTTACATAGACAGACAGAATCCGTTACGAGAAGTACACCCGGTTAGGACAACGGATGGTGAAATGCAACGAGTGTTTGTTTACACTCCGATTACAAAGATGGAACTCTTAGAGATGAAAAAGTTAATTCCCTGTCATGATAAAGATCCAGCAGGGTTCCACCGAGAATTAAAAGACATGCTCCGTATGGGAGAATACACGTATCCAGATATAATTAAAATGTTAAAAGTCCTGTTGCCCGCAGGGGTATACGAAAAACTCAAGGAAAAAGATTGGGAGGTGGGAGAGAAAAAGATCGATTGGGCAGTCCTAGAAGCTGAAGATAAGATACGAGTACCAGGTACCGGTCTAGGAGAAAAATGTAAAGAATTACCAGAATTGTTAATACAAGTTTTGCCAAGATTATTAGCCACTAAAAAGGAAGACTGGGATGCAATCTCAGCCTGTAAACAGAAACAAGACGAAGACACTAGTGATTTTTATTCTAGATTCGAGAAATGTTTTAGTATCAACAGTGGCCTCAAGACAAGTAGCGAGTCATACCCTCATCTTTTTGTTACTAAATTAGTCGAGAATTCAAGTCCACAAGTTAAGAATCGAGTTTTGAAAGTCGAAAGTACCTGGCAAGCTAATACCCCGTCCCAGATGTTACAGATGCTTCAATACCACCAGAATAGAATCAGAGAAGAGCAAGATCACGAAAGAAAACGTATGAAAGACACGAAAATGAAAGTACTAGTTGCACAATCTGTTCCTCAAGACAGTCAGAAGAGGGGTACGAATCAAGTCAGTCATCCTGCAGTTCCCGTTAAAGGGACCTGTAATTATTGTAAACAGCCAGGTCATTTTATAAACGAGTGTGCAGTTCTGAAACACAATATAGCTACCGGTAAAACTAAAGAAAGACCACGTCCGCCTAGACAAGAACAAGTTTCACAGACTTCTCAGCCACAGAATGCACAACAGACAGTTCCAGCACCGCAGCCTATTGCTGCAACACAGCATGTTACACAGCAGATGTACCAGTATGCGCAGTCTGAGTATCCAGAGTATCAGCCATATTCATGAAACAGCCTAGAGAGGGAGGTAGGCTTGCCTCTCATCGAGATACCTGTAGATCAAGAGGGTCCCTATGTTCATAGTCAAGTATTAGGGAAAGACAGAAAGTTTTTGATTGATACAGGGGCAAGTAGGACCACCATCAGTCACGCCGAAGTTCCAGGGGCTCCGCTCTCAGGCTCTAGAAATGTTTCCCTTGGATTTTCAGGAAAGCCTATTGTAAACGAGATATCTAAGCCAGTTACTCTAGAAGTAGGTCCATTGTCCCGCACTACTGATCTGTTACTTACGAAGTCATGTCCAGAAAATTTATTAGGCATTAAAACACTGAAAGAGTTAGGTGCAGTTATTTGCTGTTCCCCAGAGGGAATACGACTGTTCCTACGTGACTTCAAGGGTCACTATGTATTACGAGATTTTGATCCGAGATTGTCTAATGTTCCGCAGCATCTATGGGCACAAGGTCCAACTGATGTTGGTTATATGCAAATCACACCCCATCGTGTGACTCTCAAGCCAGGTGTAGTGTTACCACGAATCAGACAGTACAGATTGCCACCTGAGGCTGTAGCAGCCTTATCCAAAATTATTGACGAGCTCATCGCTCAAGGAGTAGTTGTAGAAACTGACTCCAATGTATGTAATTCTCCGATCATTCCAGTCATGAAACGTACTGATCCAAATGCACCCCCAGTATATCGATTAGTGATTGACCTTCGGGAACTCAACAAATGTATTATTCCCCAGTACCCAGTTGTCCCAGATATCTCTTCCCTATTCAATCAATCAATCAATCAATCATGGACATTTATATAGCGCACTACTTACCCGGAGGGTCTCAAGGCGCTTGGGGGGGGGGGGTGCTGCTACTGCTCGAACAGCCAGGTCTTGAGCTTCTTCCTGAAGGAAAAGTGGTCTTGGGTCAGGCGCAGGTCGGTCGGGAGGGAGTTCCAGGTCTTGGCGGCCAGGTGGGAGAAGGACCTTCCTCCTGTTGTCGATCTTCGGATGCGGGGTACGGCGGCGAGGGCGTGACTAGCTGATCGGAGGTGGCGTTTGGGAGCGTAGAAGTTGATGCGGTTGTTGAGGTAGCTCGGGCCTTGGTCGTGTAGGGCTTTGTGTGCGTGGGTGAGGAGACGGAAGGTGATTCTTTTGTTGACGGGGAGCCAGTGCAGGTCTCTCAGATGTCCGGAGATGTGGCTGCGTCGGGGGATGTCGAGGATGAGTCTGGCTGAGGCGTTCTGGATCCGCTGGAGTCTCTTCTGGAGCTTGGCGGTGGTTCCGGCGTAGAGGGCGTTGCCGTAGTCCAGTCGGCTGGTGACGAGGGCCTGGGTGACCGTCTTCCTGGTCTCGGTGGGGATCCACCGGAAGATCTTTCGTAGCATGCGCAGGATGTTGAAGCATGACGAGGAGACGGCGTTGACTTGCCTTGTCATGGAGAGGGAGGAGTCCAGGATGAAGCCCAGGTTGCGTGCGTGGTCTGTCGGTGTGGGTGCGGAGCCCAGGGCGGGGGGCCACCAGGAGTCGTCCCAGGCGGAGGGCGAGGAGCCCAGGATGAGGACTTCCGTCTTGTCTGAGTTCAGTTTCAGGCGGCTGGTCGTCATCCATTCGGCTACAGCTTTCATCCCTTCGTGAAGGTTGGCTCTGGAAGCGGCGGGGTCGTTGTCAGTGAGAGGATCAGCTGGGTGTCGTCGGCGTAGGAGATGATGTTCAGGTTGTGTTGGCGTGCGATGGGCGCGAGGGGGCTCATGTAGACGTTGAAGAGGGTGGGGCTCAGCGAGGATCCTTGAGGGACGCCGCAGATGACTTCGGTGGCCTCTGACTTGTACGGTGGTAGACAGACTCTCTGTGTTCTTCCGTCGAGGAAGGAGACGATCCATTCCAGTGCCTTCTCTTGAATTCCGACGTTGCTGAGGCGTTGCACTAGGGTGCGGTGGCAGACCGTGTCGAATGCGGCGGAGAGGTCTAGGAGGATGAGGGCCGCTGTTTCTCCGTTGTCCATCAGGGCTCGGATGTCATCGGTGGCAGCGATGAGGGCGGTCTCGGTGCTGTGGTTGGCTCGGAAGCCAGACTGTGAAGGGTCGAGGGATCCGTTCGTCTCGAGGAAGGCAGCCAGCTGTTTGTTGACGGTCTTCTCGATGACTTTGGCTGGAAACGGGAGGAGCGAGATGGGGCGGTAGTTCTTGAGTTCGGTGGGGTCCGCTGTTGGTTTCTTTAGTAGAGCGCTGAGTTCGGCGTGCTTCCAGCTCTCCGGGAAGGTGGCGGTGTCGAAGGAGGTGTTGATGATGTCCCGCAGGTGGGGTGCGATGACAGTGTCGGCCTTGTTGAAGACGTGGTGAGGGCAGGGGTCGGTCGGAGATCCGGAGTGGATGGAGTTCATCATGTGGACGATGTCATCGGTGCTGATCGGAGTCCAGGCGCGGAGGTTGGTGGTGGGTGGCGTTGCTGCGGTCGTTGTGTGCGATGGTTGACTGCTGAAGCTGTTGTGTATGTCCGCGATCTTGTTGTGGAAGTAGGAGGCGAGGGAGTTGCAGAGGTCTTGCGATGGGGTGATGTCGTTGTTTCCTGCGTTGGGGTTGGAGAGCTCTTTCACGATGTTGAAGAGTTCCTTGCAGTTGTGTGCGTTGTTGTCCAGTCGGTCCTTGAATGCAGTTTTCTTGGTGGCGCGGATCAGTTGGTGGTGCTTCCGGGTGGCCAGCTTGAGGGTGGTCATGTTGTCCGGTGTTGGTTCCCTTCTCCAGGCCTTTTCGAGGGCTCGGCAGTTCTTCTTGGAGCTCTTGAGTTCGTCGGTGAACCATGGGGCTCTCTTGCTGCCGGGTCTGCTGGGCGGGGTCCTCAGAGGGGCGAGTTCGTCCGCGCAGTTGCTGATCCACTTCGTGAGGTTGTCAGCCATTGATTCTGAAGCCTCATTTTTTTCAGTCATAGACCTCAAGAACGCATTTTTTAGTGTCCCCATTCATCCAGACAGCCAGTTTCTTTTCGGATTTTGTTTAAATGGAAGGAGCTATATGTTCACACGCGCTCCTCAAGGTTTCACAGAAAGTCCTAGTATTTACAGTCAAGCACTTAAGAGACAACTAGACAACATTCACATGCCAACTGACACTGCCCTGCTCCAGTATGTCGATGATCTACTGATCACAGCCCGTTCTGAACGTGCTTGCGAGCGAGCATCTCTTACAGTCCTGTATTTCCTTGCCGAGATGGGGCACAAGGTGTCCCCTTCCAAGCTTCAATTCTGTGTCCAGCAAGTGATCTATTTAGGCCACTTACTGTCCAAGAGGGGTAGGCAGTTGACACCTGACCGTATCCAGTTAATAGCGAGTCTTCCTCAGCCCAAGACCCAGAAGGAGGTACGTGCTTTTATCGGCCTCACTTCCTACTGCAGACAATGGATTCCTCAGTATGCATTTCTAGCTAAACCACTGATACAGTTAACGACACAGGAGGCAGCCGTATCGACTGTTCTCCCTTGGACATCTGAACATACACTTAGTTTCAATGAGTTAAAGAAAGCTCTATGCCAAGCTCCAGTTCTAGCTACACCGAACTACAGTAAGCCTTTTACACTTTTCGTCACTGAACGTGAAGGTACAGCATTATCTGTTCTCACACAAGATCAAGCAGGACAATACAAGCCCTGTGCTTATTTTTCGAGCACATTAGATCCTGTAGCCCAGGCTCTGCCTGCGTGCCTCAAGTCAGTTGCAGCCACAGCACTAGCTATCAGACAAAGTGATTCCATAGTATTAGGACATTCCTTGACAGTACAAGTTCCACACTCCGTGGAAGTTCTTTTAAACCGAACACAGACTCAGCACTTGACAATTGCACGTCTAACAGGTTATGAATTGACACTGTTCCAGCCACACATAGATATCAGACGCTGCAACGTTCTAAATCCTGCTACACTGTTACCGTCAGTTACTTCAAATCCTGCCACACACGACTGTGTGGAAGTAGTTAATATTATGACAAAGCCAAGACAAGATCTGACAGATATTCCATTACCAGATCCCGACCTGACACTTTATGTGGATGGTTCATGTATGAGAACAAGTACAGGAGAACTAGTAGCCGCGTATGCAGTGACTACAGACACTGAAGTTATAGAAACACACCGTATTGACACTCTGTCCGCTCAAGCAGCAGAGCTAGTTGCTCTGACACAAGCCTGCATACACGCTAAGAACCTGAAAGTTAATGTTTACACAGATTCACGCTACGCATTTGGAGTCGTACACGACTTTGGAGTGCTCTGGCAGGAGAGAGGTTTCATGACTTCTCATGGAACCAAGATTCAGCATGGTCTCCTTATTCAAGCTCTGTTAGATGCCATACACTTACCGACATCTATTGCTATCATGAAATGCAAAGCACATACGAAAGTTACTGACACTATTTCCCAAGGTAATGATCTAGCAGATCGCACAGCCAAGCTTACAGCACAGACACCAGACATTCCAGTTAATAAGACACCGACATACACTCCAGATCTGACTACCTGTATGACAGTTAAGGACCCCACTCAAGATGTCATAGATATCCAGTTACATGCTACTCCTGATGAAATCAAGAAATGGTCCGAACAAGGAGGGGTCCAGACAGATCAGGGATGGGTAACGAAGGGTAAAGCCACATGGTTTCTCCCCGACTCTATGGTTCAAGTCATTATCAATACCGCACATAGTCCAGCACATTTAGGAGAAAAAGCTATGTTAGATAGTATCCAGAACATTTGGTTCAACAAGCATTTACGAGCTGCAGCCAAGCAGAAAGTCCGTACCTGTATGATATGTTGTCAGTTTAATCCAGGTAAAAGTGTCCCGGTGGAACAAGGTGGATTCCAGCCCCCTGACCACCCTTTTGAAGTCCTCCAGATGGATTATATTCAGATGGAGCGATGTCGAGGTTTCAAGTATGTCCTTGTAGTTGTATGCGCTTTGTCCAGGTGGACAGAAGCATATCCAGTCCCAGATTACACAGCCGCGACCACTGCCAAGCAGTTGGTTCGTGAATTCTTCCCCCGCTACGGACTCCCAAGAGTCGTATATTCTGACAACGGCCAGCCATTCTCATCTGAGCTCATGAAACATATTTCCCTTTTGTTAGGGTACCAGTGGAAGTTCCATTGTGTACGCCATCCAGAAGCAGCCGGTCTCATAGAGAGACATAATCAGACCCTGAAAATCCGAATTGCAAAAGTATGTAAAGAGAAGGGTGTAGACTGGCTAGTAGCTCTGCCAGTTGCCCTATTTTATATGCGCATGGTCGCACATTCCAGATCAGGTCTGTCCCCTTATGAGGTCGTATTCGGCCGCCCCCCTAACATGTGGGGTACACCTAGACCTCGAAGTATTACCGATGTTTCAAGTAATATGCTGACAGATTACCTAGCTTCCTTGATGTCTGCCCTCAACTCTTGTCGTTCACAGGTTGCTGCCGCATTTCCAGACAATACCGAAGTGGCACCGCATGAAATCGTTCCCGGATCCATGGTTCTTGTCCGGAATTTTGATCGTTCAAGTCCGCTGGAGCCTCGCTGGAAGGAACCCCGACAGATCCTCCTGGCCACCCGTACTGCCGTCAAGCTAGAAGGCAGGAAGGGCTGGGTCCATTTGTCACATGTGAAAAGATTTTTTGGACTGAAACCTGTTTCAAAGAACATTTCCGAGGATCTTAAAGACTGCCAAAGTACTATTCTTAAGGACTGTCCCGCAAAAGACATTGCTACGAACCCTTCCCTGTTAGAGAAAACTCCGCAACAGGAGTATAAGCTTAAACTAAGGTCTAGTAAAATAAGTCAGCCAGTTTGATTGTCTAAGTCCTCCCCTAGGTGAAACGGTTAGACCGGTTTCTGACATGTATATAATAGACCCCCACAGAGAGAGAGTTAGTGAGAACTCTAGAAGTTGCACTATTATTTTATGTTTTCTGCTATATTTCAGCATTATGATTTCCTGCACCAGTTATGCATTTTATTTGTGTTTTTCAGTTTCTCATGTAAATAAGTCTGTTAATGTTACAGTAGAGCACACGTTTAGTGATCTGCCTCCTCATGAACTCTCATATCGTCTTGCTATGCGTAATAATTCTTTTATCCGCATGTTACATTATTCACACCAGACCAGCAATGCCACAAATTGTTGGGTGTGTGGTCGACTCCCCCCTTTCCAGACACCGAAGGGAGTTCTGCCACTCTTTCCTTATCCATTTTCACATAATGGTTCGTGTGGAGCATGGTCCACGTTAACGTCATCCTCAACAGATATGTCTTTTCTGAACAGTACATGTTTCCCAGACAAGCAAGGTCTTCCCCACAGAACAGGGTTAGATCTAGAAAATGAAGTTTATAATTTGGGTAATTATTCTTCGAATTTCATGGTCCTGAATGTTCAGTCTGATTCTACTCCAGACTTACCTGCTATTTCAGTACTACCAGTCAAAGGTGAATTATGTGTCCGAAATAATGGTTCCGTACATGTAGGCCATAGTGATTGTACTACTATTGTCAAGTATAGTGACAGTGGGAAATCTATTTTCAAAGCTTCACGTCATTCTTATTTTGTTTGTGGTCAGACCGCATATGTTCGTCTGCCCCTTGATTGGGAGGGAACATGTTACATTGCCTTCCTACTGCCACCAGTTTTCCTAGCCCCACCTAACTATCATAGGAATTCCCACCTAGTACATACTAGACACAAGAGAAATTTCCCGATTGTCGATTATACTGAAACTGCTCTAGAACAATACATAGATATCAATAAAGGTGTCTTCCCCTACTTAGGTACTGTTGTAAATAGTAAACTGATACGTAGATTAACCAGAACACTTGAAGCAGTAGTGATTAAGACTACTTCTGCTCTAGGTAACTTACCCGAAGAACAATCCTTTATGAGAATTGTCGTGCTCCAGAATCGTCTCGTCCTTGACGTCATACTGGCCGATAGGGGCGGGGCATGTAGAGTCATCGGATCCAGTTGCTGCATTTTCATTCCTAATAACACGCCGTCTGTTTATTCAGCTATAACCAGACTCCATAAAATTGCCCATATGTTACACCAAGATCCAGGCACCTGGACATGGTCCGGTTGGTTCTGGAATATAATTTCCGCCTGGGGATGGAAAGTATTGGCATTTCTGGGTATTGCAGTAGCGATCATATTCAGTTGCTGCCTCTGTTTACAATGTGGCCCTGCGATTTGCGGCATTTGTGCTACCTCTTGTATTCCTAGTTCCAAGTCCCGTTCTAAATCCAGTTCCAAGAAAATTCGAGACGAGCAAATGATACTGTATGAAATGATAGATGGTATCATGAATATGGATGTTTCCTGATGGAAACGTAGTGACAAGGAGGGAATGTGGAAAAGTAAATTTTGCCATGTTCTGTGTCCCTACGTGTCCTCCATCTTATGTTATGTGTGCATGATTAAATATGCATATGTATCCCCATGTTTGATTAAAGACGCAATTACAGTTGTGTCCATCACTAGTATGCCAGTTTCCAGTTCTCGTGAAAGCTACGAGTATCAGGCCTATGTAAAGTTACGTTGCCACGTTTCTCAGTGTGCACGTTATTTTATTGTAAAGTCCCTGTTTCTAGGCCTCAAAAGGGCCCGGACACCAGATTCAGCTCCTGTCTTCTGAGTCCTCGCTGAGGAGCGATACAGCCCCCACCTGTATTCCTGACCCTTCACTTACTTCCTGCCTCACAGTGCCCGGCTCAGCCTGGCTCTGCCTACGAGTCTGCCAAGAGTATGTTATGATTCTAGTTATCAGTCCAGCCCTCCTTCTCTGCATTCCTAAGCTACTGAATCGCATCAATAGTTTCCGTCATTGTCTAGCCTTTACGTCTCCATGTAAGAGAAATACTGCATTTAATGGTCATTTAGTATTCTTCATCACACACTACATGTAGAATAATGCATGCTCCAGTCTTAGAGTCTGTTAGCCTCTCCCCTCCTGACTCTTAGTTTATATCAACATGTCCTCTAAACATCAGATACTAGATACTGTTTAGGTACATGTCGCCCTGACTCTCCAGACTTCAGTCTCTACTCCTAGCACAGAGTTCATAGCCCCCAGCTTCTCCTAGTAACACGTCATTGTCAGTTTGCGCGCACCATTAGGTCAGAGGTCCCGGCTCCTTAGGTAGCCCCCTCCATGTTTCCGCCCCATTTATGACATATTCTGTTACGTTTACATCACATGTCTATGTATACGCCTCCTGTTACACCCACTTTCACCCTTATCTTTCGCGACTGCTATTGACCACACCCACTGCTCCGCCTACTGTAATTCATTGTAATGTAACTGTTTTAGTATATATATTTGTGCACTGTTATTAAATGTTACGCCGATTCTGATCCTGCCCCCGGCAGCGCTGTCCATCCTGTTCCCGTGCAGGTTGTCCTGTTCCTGTCCTTTATGCTGTATTAAACCTGCAAACTCCTACTACCTCGAATCTTGACTCTTATTTATTGAGCTATCTGTTATTGCTATGTCCAGACAAACCTAGATCCGGTATTATTTATTTATATACCACAGTGTGCGAAGTGAAATGGATTTTTGGATTTCAGCAGATGGGAGGGCTGTGTTACCCGAGGAACTGGCAAATCCCATGGCAAGACAAATACATGGTTCAGTACACCTAGGAAGGGATGCCATGCTGAGAGTGTTCAGGCAGACTTGGTATTGCCCTAAGTTTAGAATAGCAGCGGAATCAGTATGCAAGCGATGTGTTACCTGCCAACAATTAAACGTAGGGAAAAGAACACCAGTCACACTGAGTCACATTGGGGGGTCTGGGGGGCCTTTCAACAGAATGCAATTAGATTTTATTGAAATGCCAAGAATCAACCGCCTTAGGTATGTTTTGGTGGTTGTATGCATATTTTCCAGATGGGTTGAAGCATACCCTACATGCAGGTGCGATACACTCACAGTAGCCAAATTGTTGCTCAGGGAGTTGATACCACGCTTCGGGGTGCCTGCCTCTCTGGAATCGGACAGAGGAACACATTTTAACAGCGAAATTGTGAAGATGCTGTGCTCTGCATGCTCTGCATTAAAGATCGATCAAAAACTACATTGTAGTTATCGACCAGAGGCCTCAGGGATTGTGGAGCAAGTGAATGGCACCCTGAAGAGTCGACTAGCTAAAGTCTGTTCATCCACTTCTTTGAGTTGACCAGATGCTCTTCCTTTAGTGCTCATGAGCATGCGTAGCACACCCGACAGGAGGACAGGTCTCTCTCCGCACGAGGTGCTGATGGGGAGAGCCATGAGACTTCCTACTGTTCCAACTGCTGCCCTATTAAACATAACCGATGATCTGATCTTGGATTATTGTAAGGGACTGTCTGACGCCATCCATTCTGTGTCTCTTCAGGTGCAGGCTGCTGAAGTTCCATCATCAAGGAACCTGTGTCATGATCTGTGCCCAGGGGACTGGGTGCTGGTCAAGAAGCACGTCCGGAAGAACTGCCTAGATGTACGCTGGCGTGGGCCCTTTCAGGTAATCCTGATCACGAATACCGCGGTGAAGTGCGGAGGACTGCCAAATTGGATCCATGCATCCCATACTCGAAGAGTTCCAGCACCTCTAGAAGAAACAGCTCCTATCCCAGACGAAAGTTCAGTCGTGGAAGAAGAGTCACAAGAGGGGATCGAATCAGCTGTGGGGGTGTCGGAAGAAGTTGGGAACGCATCGGATCCAGAAGAAGAAGGAAGGCAGGACGGCAGTGAAACCGAAGACGCAACTGAAGGAGAGAGCAGCAGTGAATATGACTCGGACACGGATCAGTACCAGAGTGATCAAGAACCGAGTGTGAGGACGAGAAATAGGAGAACCAGGCGTGAAGCAGCCACTTGGCCGGAAAGAAGGAGAAGGCTAAGTTTGAGGTCGGCTCAGGAAGAGACGCTTGCTCCTATATCCGAAGACTCTGATCTGGAAGAAGATACTCAGGATCAAGCCCAGGAAGGTCCAAGAAGATCAAGGAGGGTGCGAGTGCCTAGCAGAAGATACTCTACTCCTGATTGGACCTACCTCGTTGCAGATGTCCGTGGGACACAGAACCGGGAGGGTGAGGGAAGTGAGCTTGATCAGAATTGAACCGATTATCACAGTACAAATAAGGTTTCTGCTACCAGGAGTGGAGATTGAAAAGTTGCTGACACTCAACATCGTCTATCCTCCTCTCCTGAGCGGAATCAGAAAATTGATTTTAGAGACAGTTGAATTTCCGGTTTGTTGTTCACAATATCCACTATTGGAGGGAACTCTTCTTCGCTTGGAAATGCTTGAGCGAGTAGTGGAAGTTCTTGGACTGCTCATTGTCTTGGATTAATACCTTATTGTAAATGTCTTCGAAGGGGCGCAGAACTGGGAAAGTGAAGAAAGTGATCTTGGTCAGAACGGACCCCTTCGTAACTGTGGATGTAGAGTTGATAGTACCAGGAGTGGAGATTGAAAAAACATTAACTCTTCATTCTGTTTGTCCACTTGTCCAGAGCGAAATAAGAAGAAGAATCCTAGAGACAGTCGAATTTCCATGTTGCTGCACGAATTACCCAGAATTTGAGGGAATACTTCTTCGTATGGACATTTATGAGGATGTGGTGTCCCTCCTTGGTACACTCATAGTTTCAGATTGATAAAAGACTTTTGAAAAGAACATTGTAAATATTGCTGCAAGATAACCTAGCGCCGAGTGGAAGAAGAAAAAAAAAAAATGGTAGGGACTTCCTTTTAGAGGACGGAGCAGGGTTAGGGTTGTCTATTTTCTACAGAACTTTAAAACTGTTTTGCGGAGTAGATTGTCAGCTTCCAGGTGTTCAAAAGAGAGACATTGTTTGAAAGAGAGACTTTGTTCGGAGAGAAGGAGAAGTTGACGCTAGAAGAACATCCAAAGCTACACTGTTTGAGAACATGGAGGCCGGCAACCCGAACCGCAGGGCAAAATGTATAGTTGGCACACTTTTAGGGGTAGTGATTTCACTTATAGTTTTAGTGGTTACTGTTTCATACATAGTGGGACACGAGAGAGATGCAACTGTAGTCAAGGAAGTTAAGGGAGTGTCAACACAAAGAACAACTACTGTTAATTATAAGGGAAACATCAATGATCAAGACAAAGTTTTGTTGGATGCGGAAATAAAAAGGTTACATACAGATGAATCACAGGGAAATTTTAGGTCAAATGCCTATGCCAAATTGCTTTATGAGTACATTGATGTCATGGAGGCGAAGAATTGCTACGTTTGTATGCAATTACCAGCTTCTGTGGATGAGGGTATCAGATACCATCATCTTCCATTGACATATGGAATCACATGCAGTTTGTTGTTGAGCATATTCTATGAACGAGAAGGATTCGAGTATTATTTTTCGAATTTCGACTCAACATTGCCAGAGGTCCCAAATTATAAGCATTTAAATAAGTGGGACTATTACAAGTGTGAAGACAGGTTACAGAAATGGTTTCTTCCATGGAGAACGTTAGATACATCACATGCCCGAAGAAATAATTTGACTTGTCAAGTATCAGAAATTGAAAAGAAGTTTATAGGGCAGGTGGATACTCGATACAGAAGGCAAAAGATTCAGAAAGCTTCAGGAAAATGGGAAACGGATTGGACCAAGGAGGAAAGGGAACACCAAAGGAAGGGTAGCAAGGGTCCAATTGCCTTAGATAAAGAGAAAAGGGGGAAACTATGTATACATAGAAGTTACTCCTATTATGAGAATTTGTTTGTAGGGGAAGTCAGTTGTGAACATGCTTTCCAATTGGAGTATTACTCCAAGGATTTCTTGAAAGAAATGCAAGCAATACCAAATGTATATTTTGTATGTGGAAGAAATGCCTATGTGAGGTTACCAGATAATTGGTACGGATCATGCTATTTAGCGATTGTCTTTCCCAAAATATACCATGCCGAGAATTTAGAGACAACAAAGAGAGGAAAACAAGTTAGAGGGAGGAGAGATCTAGACACTGAAGAAGTGGTTGGAGATGTATTTGGTGTGGTATTCCCCTTTTTGGGATTGATATTGAATGACATCAAGCTTAGGAGATTGGCTACAGTCGTAGATAGGTTATCTGCCAGCACTGCCAGATCATTAATGTTGGTGGAGGGTGAGATGCAATCGATAAGGGCAATGGTTCTTCAGAACCGACTTGCTCTAGACGTTCTGTTAGCCAAAGAGGGAGGAGTTTGTAAGGCTTTGAAGGTCCAGGAATGCTGCACTTACATTCCGGACAATTCAAAACCTCTAGAGAAATACATACGAAACATCACTGAAATTCACCACGAAATTGAGGATTTGACAAAAGTAAATGTGTGGGAAAAAGTAGGTCATGGAATGGGTAAAGTTGGAGGTTGGTTTGCCAATCTAGGAAAGGGTATCGTTTGGTACATACTGAAACCCATCATCATAATTGTGATCTGTGTAATCACTTTGTGGGGATTGGTGCGTCTGTATCAATGGTATAGCGCAAACAGGATGCAGAGATCTATGAGAGAACAGGAGAGAAGACTGACTGCCATGCAAGATACTCAATATAAGAGTCTGAAGGCATTGGAGACAATGAAAAGAAGTGGTACTGCCATGACTTCACTTTGAAGGATTCTACCTTTTAGCGATGGTGTTTTGAGGGTGATGACTCCTGAAAGTCATCAAAGGGGGGACTGAGAGAGCACAAAATCTGAAAAAATGTATAAGTGCACCATATTTACAAGCACGTAGTTAGTTTAAATATATTTTGCACAAGAGAGTTGTATATCCAGAAGTGAAACATGCAGAGTGTTTAAGTAGAGTAATGATAACCATAGCAATGTGAAGACTAATATAGAAATGTTAGAATGAATATGGAAACCTCACGTTCTCATGTTAAGTGATCATGTAAGAGAAAATTAGAGTCTTGCAAACCAGTTAAAATGTGTAGGCCTCATGGCAATTCACAGTAAATCTAAACGTGCTGCTAAAATAATGTGAGGTGGGGTTGACATTGTTCTTCTAAATGTATTATTGAACTTAGTACTGAAACATATGTTATAGATGTGTTGCATTATAGAAACGTGTGTTAGTTAAGAATATTGTTTAAATCCAGTTAGATGTTTTCAGAGTGTAGGAACTCGCTTCACGTAAATCAAGTAGGCCTGAACAGATAATGTCGTTTCTTTGATCTGCAATGTGCTCGTTAGAGAAGAAGTCGAGAGGCGCCAAGTACAGAGTTTTACATATGTTTTATGACCTATAGATATGGTGGAGTCTGGAATTTGAGGCCCACTGTAGGACGGTCTGTATGCAGGTGCGAGGGGTCCTAATCAGTCGAAATGAATGGGGCTTTGTCAGTGGCGCTTGGCGCAGGCCTGTAGGAGTTTTCAGGAATTTCAGGGGGTACCGGCGCGCTGGAGAAGAAGCCTGGGAACCAAGGTCAACGTTAACGAGGGTCTTGAAGAGTACCATCATGGAGTTTGCCGCTCAAAACTGCACCACGTGAGGGGCGTCCCGAGGGGCGTTCCTATCGGAAATGTGATTTTGTATTAGGGAAAGCGACCCGGGAGAAGAGAAAGGCAGATGATTTTGGGAGCCTAAGGAAGCGGTTGGGTAGGCAGATAGGCTGTTCACCAGAGACCGATTTACAGAAGAGACTAAGAGAAGAGTGTGATCTTCTTATGAAGTCACCACGGCTGACACCTTTTGGGTAAAGATCTTGTTAAGTAGGGATGTCACTTAGTCTAGAGTAGGGACAGACTAACCTGAATATTCTTTTCTGTAAATGACTCTCAAGTTGCAACTCACAGCGATTCTTGCAACGCTTATGCTCTTTGAAGTAGTTTTGATAATTTCCTTTTGTCGTTTGAGGATATTCAGAGAGTATCTTTTTGTATTAATACCTGTATACCTTTTGAATCTTATTCTGAGATGTTTGTATCTTCAGATACTTTTGACTTTGAATTAAAACATTTTAACCTTTCTCAGTGGTAAGTGGTTCTTTAGAGTGGTTTAAGTTATTAATTAACTAACCTGATAGTAGATTGCCTTTTACTCAATGACAGGTACCAACGATTCAGTCGACTTGATTTGGGATCTGGTAAGGTAACTAGAGATCAGAAATCCCGCGTTAACACCCCGCCACGCTCCCGCGGTAGGGGCGTGGCTTACAAAGGTACGGGGCAAAGTTGCGGGGTGGGCGGGTTGGAGTGATTAGACCACTGTGTACATACCGCCTAGACGACCCCATGTACCCCTACCTCACGAGCACTACGTCACTACCGACTTGTGGATAGTCACTGAGCACCAGGTTTCCCTCACTCCCGGTCCCTAAGCAGAGTGTACTAGACGCTCCCCTGATACCTTGTTTTCTGTTCCTTTCCTTTTGGGCGGTGCTATCCCGGACTTCGCCTGGAGGTCGCTTGTGACGTCATCATTCTGGCTGCAACACCCCCGGGACAAGGCCGCAACATCCTGGAACTACCGTGTTTCCCTAGAGGCGTCAGAACGGAGCCTGACGAGATCGCACGCATAAGGCTGTCCAATCGCAGAAAGAAAGCTTACTTGAAAATAAAACCCTCTCTAAAAGCACTTTTCCAGCCTACTGACTCCGTTACTTCCCCTGTGGTCCCTGACCCGGTAACAAAGATATATATATTTTTTAAATCCTCTAAACTAAGAACTTGTTAAACAAACTGCTATCAAAATAGCATCCCTGCTTGGCCTGAATCTGTACTGTTTGCACATGTATATTATGTTAGCTCACCAGAGTGGCGCCTTAGCTCATGTATACAGTTAGATGCCGGGTGCGCCAAGTGATCGGTTAGGGTCATGGGTGGGTTCATGGCAGTGAGTGTAGATCATAAGTGCTTTTCGGTATGGGTTCCAGCTGAGATGTTGGATGTTGTGTGCTCATTTCCTTGAGGCTGTGGTGTTTGGGTTAGCTGCCTTCAGGGGAGGTGCTGCCGTCATCAGTATTGTTCCTGTGTCTGAATGCCGATAGAATGGTGTCCCATCGTTGTGCTATCGGGTATTGGTGGTGGAGCCCTGCTGTTTTTTCCCTGTGTAGTGTTGTACTTTCTGCCTGTGTCCATACCGTAAGTGATTTTTCCCAGCTGACTATTGCTGGGGGTGTAGTATGTTTCCATCTTTTCGTAATTAAGCGCTTCGCCACTATCAGCCCCAGGTCCCGAAACCGGGAGGTGACTTTATTCTTTTTGGACCTGGCATGTAAACCCAGTATACAAACCTCCCACGTGTGTGGTAAGGGCAGGTCAGTACAGCTGGCGAGTGCTGCCATCACTGCGAGTCAGTAGATTTGTTGGGAGGTGCAGGACCAGAGCATGTGCAAAAGATTTGCGTTGATCTGCTGACAGCGTGGGCACGCAGAAGTGGCAATATTAAAATACTTATTTATGTTATTGGGCGAGAGATACGCCCTCTTTTTAATATATATTTGTATGAGTTTAAATTTTGAGCTTCTCTGTATGGATAACGAGCCGGCAAGGATAGCGCTCAATTCCTTTTCTATCCACGATTGCCCTTTATCTGCCTCCCACTGGGCACGAAGACTCAGCATAGGTTTCAGCGTGTGCGTAAGTAGAGCTTCCACCAACCAGTGTACTATGCGTGAACCCGCTCCCATTACGTGTAAATACTGCAGCAGCAGGTGCATTGCCGGTTCAGTCGCTATGTCCCCCCATGCTGCTGATAGAGATGTTGTAATAGAAGTGTGCAGAAGAAATTGTCCTGTCGGTAAGTCATGGTCTTCTGCCAGTGCCTCAAATGAGAGCAGGGAGCCGTCTGCATAAAGGTCGCTCAGTGTGTCTACGCGCGCCAGTGTATGAGAATCCCTTCAGGGGTGCCTGCCCTCCCTCTGGGTGTCCCCATGAGAGGCAGTATCGGGGCATAGCGGTTTACTGCACGGGTGAGATGCAGACTTCTCTTGTAGCATTTATGCGCCAGTTCCAGATGTATCTGGGCTAGGCATGGAGGTTTAGCAATGGGGTAGAACAGATGATATATCTGTGACTGTGTCCATGGCTGTTGCAAGGTTGCCATTTCCTCTAATCCCCTGGTGCTCAACCACCTCGCCACCCATTGTAACTGGGCCGCTAAATAGTATAATTCCATGTTTGGAAATGCCAGTCCTCCTTGGCGGGTGGGGGCGTACAGTTTCCACAATGCTACCCGAGGTCTGCCCTTGTTCCATATTAAGTCACGGAACAAACATTCCAGTTCACAGAAAATGTTGGTCGGGACGTAGATCGGGAGGTTTGAAAAATAGTATAATAGTTTTGGTAGGATTAGCATCTTTATCAAAGTGATGCGGCTCATGACATTCAGAGGAAGCGACTTCCAAAATTGCACTTGGGCTCTAACAGCTGAAATGGCTCTAGTCAGGTTACCTTCCAGTGTATTGGCAGGCGATCGATATATGAAGACTCTGAGATAAAGGAACGTAGCGGTGTACCACGTGAATGAGAATGGAGCCATTTATGAGCACATCCGTCTCCACCGCATTTTCGCTAAAGAGGTGGGCTCTCGCACTCTCTGTGACAATAGCGGCGAGTCAGGCTGCTTGAAACTCACTTTGCGCTAGCCTCCTCCGTTTGTGTATGATTACTGCTTATATTGCTATGGTGTGATTTTCGACACTTTATGCATTTTTAAAAACTGTTTTTTACTTACTTGCTGCCTCCCTTGCTCCTGACCCCGCTCCGCCGCGGCTGTGTGCCGATCGAGCGGAGGGTCATTTAATGAGCAACACGCCCTACACCACTTCCTGCCTGCCACGCTGTCGACGCAGCCCTTGGGCTATTTAAGATGGTGACCTGGCGGAAGCGCAGTGGGCGCGCCGACTTCGCGCCGAAGTTGCGCCAAAGTTAAGCCCGTCTGCGCCCGTCCGTGGCCGGCCGCGTCCAGCGGCCTCCCACTATGCCCATCGCATCACTTATTCCTCCAAGGATCTCTTCGCCCTCCAACACTCTGGCCCACTCCAACCCCGTGCTATTGGTGCCGCTCGGGATTGCGGCATCTTGACCTCTCTGGGATCCCTTCCAGGTATACACGATCTGTTTACTCCCATTAACTGCAGTGATCCTTCCACTACTTCACCAGTTGCTGGGCCATCTATACCACATTCCCTGGCAATAGTCTACATTAATACTCGCTCGCTGGTGAAGCATCAGCTTGAAATATTTCACATGTTGGAAGACAATAACGTAGACATTCTTCTCCTTTCGGAGACTTGGTTAACTGATGACTCGACCCCTGACATCCTCGCCGCTGTTCCTACTGGATACTATATTTTACAGTCCAACAGGGCAGTTGGTAGAGCAGGTGGGGGGGTTGCTGCTATTATCCGTTCCCAATATAAGTTTACCATCCTTGAAACTATCATTCTTCCTAAAACTGATATTCTCACTTTGAAATTTATTTCCCCTAGGTTCTCCTTTATCTGTGTCCTTGTCTATAGACCTCCTGACACTATGCCCCTTTTTTCCCAACAGTTTGGTGACATTATTTCCCGGCTAGTTATTAATTCCGCCAAAATTCTTATCATTGGCGACTTTAATTATTGGCCGTCAGACCCTTGTGAAAGTAGCCTCTCCGAAGATTTTACAGATCTTTTACTTGGCCTGAATTGTAATCAGCACATTACAGTGGCCACTCACAACAATCGATCAAGTCTGGACAGCCAATCTCGATATTTCCCCTCCTTCAGTATATTTCTGCTCTTGGTCTGATCACTCTTTTATTTCCTTTTCTCTGAAATTCATCCTGCCCTGCCACCCTTCACCTACTACCAACTTTATTGCGCGTAACTGGAAACGAGCTAATCTCACAGAATTCCATTCTATTCTAGCTACGTCAGCCCCCAGTGACATGGCCTTGACATCTGCCCAGGCTGATGCTCTTGACCAGTGGCTGGGACATGCGAGCGATGTAGTGGCCCCGTTAAGAACCACCAAAACTAAACGTCCTCTGGGCCGCTTCCTTTGGGCTGGCGGTGCCGCCAGGGTAGCGCTGCGCACATGCTTCCTGTCCACGTACTGTGGGGGCCTAGCCACCTCGGATATACGGTCATACTACCAGGCCGCTCATCTTCTTGTTCTAAATGAATGGTGGTATGGTGACGGTGGAGATCCGGCGTACGCCCTAGAACGTGCGTTAATGGGGGATAACTCGCTCCACACCATCCTATACTCACCCCGGCTACGTCGGCCATTGCCGAGAGTCACTCAACTTGTATTTGGGATATGGCGGCAGGCCCTGCGCCGCATGGGTTGGTGGGGTAGACTGACCGCGGAAACACCGCTGTGGCGCAACGGTTTACTACCGGAACTTTCTAAGTTATCAGGCTTCGATGGCTGGGACTCAATAGGCATTTCGCAGCTCGGCCATGTGATGTCCGGGACGACTCTCAAGTCCTTTCAGGCTCTTAGTGCTGAATTTGGTATGCCCCAATCTCAATTTTATCGCTATTTACAACTTCGACATGCATTGACGCCCAGTATAACTAATCTTGACTCGCTCCCAGAGTTCAGCCCGATCGAGGCGAAGGTGTTCATGGGCGACCTTGGAGACAAAAAAGTATCGCGCATTTACCAGACCATGGTCGTACATTGCTCTTCCACTCTTCTTCGGCTGAAGGCGCACTGGGAGGCCGATATGGGACCGCTGGATGAGGATGACTGGCGGGAGGCATTAGAATCCCCGAGGGGGGCGGCTATAGCAATGCGGTTTCGCCTCATACAGTTCAAGATTTTGCACAGGGCTTATTATACTCGAGAGCGTCTGTGGAGAGCAGGCCTGATTGAGTCCCCGGAGTGTCTGAGATGTGGGGCGGAGGTGGGTACGTTGCTCCACACGGTGTGGTCGTGCTCAAAACTAGTTGGCTTTTGGAGGGGTGTATGGGGCTGTCTGTCGGAGGTGTTGGGCTGGACCCTTCCCCGTACCCACCGCCTGGGCCTACTGCACATCCTAGAGGGGGTTGGTGGTAATACCTATAAGCGTCACCTGCTCCTCCTGGGACTGATGGTAGCCAAAAGAGACATGGCCCGAGCATGGAAGGAGGTGAGGCCCCCCCCCCTGACTGCGTGGAAGGCAGGCTTAGATTTTTGTATGGGTCTGGAGAGGCCAATCTTTGAGGCGCGGGGTTGCCCTCGTAAACATTTCAAGATATGGAGGCGGTGGGCGGACTACAGAGGTTTGACACTGGATCCCCCGGAGGACCCGGAGGAGGACCTATAGCCCAGTCTACTCCTGAGAAGCCCACTCTCACACTCACACTTGATGCGCAAAGAGTTTCCATACATATGGCTCCCACACACATGCATGGGGTTAGGGAGGGTTGAGGGAGGGTTCGGGGAGTTGGGTGGGTAAATTCTGAAACGAGGAAGATGGGGTTGGGGTTTTTGTGTGCCATTGGTTCCGCTGGTTCCTTGCTTTAATGCTCAGATTTATTTTGCAAATGTAACTACAATGCCTGGTGGTATCGTCCTGATTGTGGGATGCCACTTTCATCCATATGCTCATCTTTATCAATAAAAATTGTTGTGAAAAAAACTAAACGTCCTCACGACGCTCAGCGGTGGTTCACGGATCAACTGAAACTGGACAAACTGGCCCTCCGACAAGCTGAGCGCCACTGGAGGCGCAATTATGACCCATTATTAAAAATTGCTTATGTTGATTTATTAGACCTTTATAAAAAATCTATTTTACTGGCTAAAACCTCCTATTTTTCTCAGAAAATCCTCAATTCCGCCTCTAAAAACAAAGACATTTTCTCAATTGTGAAGGAACTTTCCCTGCCAGACCGTGTCACTGCCCAACCTCAACCCACACAAGCTCTCTGTGATTCCCTTAATTCATTTTTTATTGATAAAATCATCACCATCAAAAACAATATCCCTCTTCCTTCTTCGTCTACTGCTTCTTTTTTATCCCCCTTGAACCCCTGTCGTTTTAATGTGTTCCCTCCCATTTTCCTGACCGAGTGTATCTCCCTACTACACACGGTAAGCTCTGGTTCACCCAACCATTGCTGTCCCCCTCAAATCCTGAAAGCCGCCTTTCTGGCATGTCCTGATCCCCCGTTGGCACTTCTTAACAACTCGCTTGCCACAGGCTCTGTCCCGGCTGCTTTCAAACAGGCGGTTGTAGTCCCTATACTTAAAAAGCAACCTGTCCTGAGCAACTATCGGCCAATTTCCCTTCTCCCCTACTTGGGGAAAATTCTGGAGACCTATGTCACCCGCTGCCTCAGTGCATTCATTGAGGGGTCTTCTTTTTTAGATGACCAGCAAGCCGGTTTTAGACCGGCTCATTCCACTGAAGCTGTCATCGTGGCCGTAATGGATGTACTGAGGCAAGGCGCCGATAAGAACTTGGCCCAGGCTCTTGTTCTACTAGATCTGTCGGCTGCCTTTGACACGGTCGATCATGCTATCTTGATCGACCGTGTCAACAACGCGGGCATTGGAGAACCCGACCTTATGGGTCGAGCGGCGCAGGGCACGCCTAAGATCCCCGGGTTCACCTGCCTCGACCGACAGAGACACTGGACACTCTTTTAGGCGTAGAAAAGTAGTTTTATTAGCTGCAGCTAAGCACAGTTATCTAAGAAGTACCACACAGGTAGGTTCTCAAGAGACTGCCACTTCAATCTGTGGCGCACAGTCTATTATACAACACAAGTTTACAATGACAACTCCCAATATACACAAAACTGACAAATAGGAATAGTTCGAAAACAAGTATCAAATGTCTAAAACACACCCTCCTTTCAGACCCCGTGTGCTCCCCTCCCATCAGGTTAATCAACACTGGTGCCCGTAATCCAGTTTGCAGGTGGCAAAACATGTGTAGAATGCTTCAAAAGAAGAGCTATGTAACAAGAGAACACACGAGGAGAATAGTGAAGGCTAGTTAAATAAGATAAGGTAGAGAAGAATGGTGGGACCCAAACAGTGGAGTAAGTCATGGATTAATCAATCTAGACATGGCTTTGCGAACTCTGCCAGACCCTGACATCAGTATCGCACACGAGGATAAAGGTTGCTTCTTGACGAGAAAAACATCGAACAGCTGAAAGGGGCAGAAAAGACCATTTTCTCCACGTTAGCCGTGCTGCCTGAGTGAGGCAACATAAAATGGCGACTAAACGCAAAATGGCGGCAGTAGCGAAGCGAGGCTGAAAACTACGTAACCTCAGCATCCAGGGCATGGCTCTAACTTGGATCAGGTCTTTTCTGCACCAGCGCTCCCAATCAGTTCATCTGTCCACCTTCTCAGCCACTTACTCTGCACTTTCCTGTGGTGTCCCTCAAGGTTCTGCTCTTTCACCCCTTCTATTTAATCTTTACATGCAACCTCTTATAGTTTCTCTCCGCCACACCCCGGTCACTATCTTCAACTATGCGGATGATTTACAGTTGATTTTCCCTGTTGATCCATCCCCTTCCTCCAGTGCCAATTTCCAATCCACTATGCTTGCCATCTCTGAGTGGATGCATTTTAGCCAGCTGAAGCTTAATCCCAACAAGACGGAGTTAGTATTGACAGGAGGGCCAGCTAACCCTTGGAGCTCCAGTTTTTGGCCCCCCGCTCTTGGCCCTCCGCCCTGCCCTGTCAGCTCGGTGAAGAGCCTTGGTGTAATTATATCCAGTAACTTATCTATGAGGCCTCAAATCAATGCTGTTACATCTTCCTGCTTCTTCCATCTACGCAGGATCTGAAAAATCCGTAGGTTCCTTACGACTGAGGCCCTCATACTTGTCATCATGGCTCCTGTCACCTCCCGTATTGACTACGCTAACTCCCTCTATGTTGGGATTCCTGCTTACCATCTTCATCGGCTTCAGCTGGTACAAAATCAGGCGGCTAGACTGGTCTTCCGACAGCCCAAACACCAACATGTCTCGCCCCTGTTGAGGAGATTGCACTGGATCCGGGTGGCTTCCCGCTGCATTTTTAAGTTGGGCTGTACTGTCTTTAAGGCCCTTCTCGCTCTCGCCCCGGCTTTCACTTCCTCCAACCTCAAGCGTCATATTCCCTCAAGAAACCTCCGGTCCACCGCCCACAGCCTCCTAATTGTCCCCAGGTATAAACGTAAAAAGCATGGCGGCTCGTGCTTCTCGTTTCTTGCCCCCGCACTGTGGAACTCCCTTCCGATCTCACTTCGACTCTGTCCCAATTATTCCTGCTTCCGCAAACTACTCAAAACTCATCTTTTTCAATTAGCTTATGAGTAATCCTGTTGTTTGCCCCTCCGTTATTGTTTATGAGCGCCATGAAACCGTTTGGTGACCGTGCGCGGTAAAAGTGATTTTAACATAACATAACATAACATAACATAACATTACAAAACGTAGAGGACTCATCTATAATCAACCTCTCTGACAAACAACTGACTATACATGAGAAGTCGGTCCTAGAACTAGGGATCAAATTTGTACCAGTAGCCAAAACTGATTTAGTAAATCTTAAATTAGAAGCCTTAGACTTTTGCCGAAAAATTCGCCTAAAGGCATTTTTCTACAACAAAGAGAACACCAAAACCAAGGAGCCATCAAACCTTTCGAACAAGTCATCGTTCATCCCTCCAGCACATAGTATCCCTAAACAAATTTTAGCTTACGAACAGGCAGTTCTTTCCTCAATCACACAGTTGGGAACCTAGAAAATGTTTTTTAACAAAAACATTACAAAAGAACAACAAATAGCTATCAGAGAACTTCACAATGATGACTCAATAGTGGTGAAGCCCGCTGATAAAGGGGGCGCCCTTGTGGTATGGCCAAAAGATAAATACATTGTAGAAATTACAGTCCAATTTTAAATGAAACATGGTACAGGAAGTTGAAGGAAGATCCGACAACTGCCATACATACAGAGATCCAGAACAAGGTAAAAGAAGGGTTTGACAATGGCATTCTAGGCCCCAAGGAATTTGAATACCTCAGCAAGACGAATCCCCGCATTCCGGTAATTTACTTTCTGCCAAAAGTTCATAAGAACTTGATGGAGCCACCCGGGAGACCAATCGTCTCCGGGTGTGACTCAGTTCTTGAACCTATTGCAAAGTATGTAGATGTCTTCCTAAAACCCTTTATGAAAGATGTCAAATCTTACCTGAAAGACACTGCTGATTTCATTAACAAGATTGAAGGTTTACCATTCCATAATGAACAAGATCTAATGGTATCATTTGATGTCACTTCACTCTACACCCAGATCCCCCAAGAGGAAGGACTAGAGGCCATAGAATTTTTCTAGAAAAGAGACCGAAACCACAAAGGGTGCCAACAGAGTTCATAATCGACTTGGCCACTATAGCACTCAAACGCAACTATTTCAGATTCATTGACTCGTTCTACATGCAGGTGAAGGGGACCGCCATGGGGTGTCATTATGCCCCAGAATTGGCGGTTCTCTTCATTGCACTGTATGAGGAACGTTTCATATATCAGAATAACCCCTATCATGACCACATATCAGAATGGTATCGTTATATAGATGATATCTGGTGCCAGTGGACAGGGACTGCAGAACTCGTCATTCAGTTCCATGATTGGCTGAACACGAGGCATCCAGATATAAAATTTAGCATCTCATACAGTCATACACGTCTGACTTTCTTAGACGTTGAGGTCTTCCCACAGGATCATAAACTAGCGACCTCTTTATATCGCAAGAAAACTGACAAGAACACTATACTCCATTACAGGAGCTTTCATCCTCAGAGCCTAAAAGCTAATTTACCCTACAGCCAATTACTTCGCATTAGACAAAATTGTTTTCGAAAAGATGACTTTTAAGTGCATGCAGAAATCTTATGCAACCAACTCAGTGCTAGGGGCTACCCAAAGAAGTTGCTCATACATGCCACCAAACGCGCTTGGTTCACCCCTAGGGAGGAACTATTGATCAACAAATAAAATAAAACCTGGACCGATTAGTCTGTGTATCAGCGTATGGCCCTCACACCAACAAATTTAAAGCCATTATATTAAAAAATTGGCATTTGGTGTCTAACCTAGAAATGCCAAAGGAAAGACCACTTTTTGCTCTAAAGAAAAATAAGAGCATAGACCAACAAATCATCAGAGCAGACTTGGGCATCACAAAAGTGAAGTCCGATTTGCACGCGATATGGAACCTGAAACCTGTTGAAGGACACCACAAATGTGGGACATGCTTATCATGTGCAAATATAATGGAGGGAACAGTGTTCGAGTTCAATTCCATTAAATGGATACACAAAGAATTTACCAAATGTAAGAGCAAAAACGTAGTGTACGCTATAATCTGTCCGTGCCCAAAAATTTACATTGAGAAGACTAATCAACAAATCAATCAGAGACTGACCCAACATAGGTCACGAATTAAATAGAAAGTGTTGACCGCCCCAATGGTTCAACACTTTGCAGAACACAATTATACAGAGAAAGACTTTAAATGGACGGTAGTATCTGGCATCAAAAATCCACCTCGTGGAGGTGACGTTGAAAAAATCTTTTAAAAAAGAAGCTTACTTGATTTTAAAATGCAACTGTGATTGAAGGGCTGAACGAGATGTCGGAACTACAACAAACTATACGCTGAGACCCCATAATGATGACCACCGTAAGATCAGAATGTAAAAATAATGAAACGTTTTTCATTTCATTTTGTGAAACCAAAAAGACCACACTCACACAAGTGCCCGTAATCTCCCAGTAAGAATCACTACATTTCCCACAAATCCCTCTGTTTCCCACCGCGAATTGCATCTCACTTAATCCGGGCCAGAAACGCGGCACACATTCGTCAAACTCACAACGCGGGTAGCGCAAAGACAGACGCCTGAGTGATACTGCTGAAAGCTGACTAAAAGATGAGACGCGCAGCTAGGAATTCAAAAACACGCGTTAGACCAAGTTATCAACAGTCCGAGTTATGCTGACAAACCACGCCATTGCTTTTAGACAACCGAGCCGAATGAAGGGTCTCATTTAGTGCTGCCGCCACAACCTAGAAGAACGCCAGCACATTAATATACGCAACATGAGTGCAGCAATCAAGTAAGTCTTGCGCTATGGGAGAATTTTAAATAATGTAGCCTATACAAATCACAGATGTAACGGCCTCATTGCAATCTTCAACAGATAAACGTTACCCCAGCCCCAATCGGCTCCACGCGATCAGAAGCAGACAACTGCTCAAAATCAAGATGAACACTATATTCACGGAGATGGCAACATAAACAGTGAGTCTTGTATAAATGCGCCGCCAGAATAGATGATGAGGAAGTGTAGCTCACCATAACTGTAGATAACAGGATTCATTCATTTTTTTATTGCAGAACCGAAAGGTGTTCTAAAAGAAACGCCACAAGTATACGGATACAGCAACAAAGTAACGTTTATAAGACAGAGTTAACTTTCTTTATCCCCACACAGACAGCGTGTAACAACACAATAGGTGACGGCCAAAACATTTAATTATTCCCCCTTTATTTTTCAATAGGTACCCAGTCAAGCCCTGATGAAAAACCCGACAATCTATCATCGGGTTTGGAAACGCGTCGGCTGTTTCTTATAGAGTTCATTATTGTTCACAGAGGGCTCCATAAGGAAATTGTATTATGTGAAATGTTTTTCCCTGCGACTTCAGTCCTAGAATAGAAAGATTTAATATATAGGACTGACAAAAAGTACTGGTGTACTGTTGTACATGTGAATCTTGAATCGTATGAAGTATTTTGAAATTAATTTGTTTATGCACTATTGTTTAGATTCGACTTCTTACAGTCATGTATGATCGTTATATGTATCACAGTGTGTCAAAACTTGGACATTTGAAATTGTATAAATGCATCTAAGTTAAATGATGAAATTATTGAGGATAAATGCAGGCATCTAAGAATAGGTTCATTTAGATGCTTCAGGGCTCTCAAAAATAAATAGAGTGGCCTAAAATAAAACCGAGACTGAGTCATTGTTACTTGATTAAATTCTCCAAAGAAAGCAGCAGAATTCTCTATATTCTTTGATGAAAATGTTAAATCACTGGTGGAGCGCAAATCCTTAGTCATTTGGCAGAACTTTGACATCATCTCTGAAGATGCCCCCGCAAATGCATCCTAGAAACAAAACCCTCTAACCATTCATTTGACCCTATCCCTAGTGACATTGCCATTGATTTCTACACCCATACTCTTACCTATTGGACCAGTCTGGTTAACCTCCTCTTCAGCGAAGGCTCCTTTCCTATTGCCCCTAAAACAGGTCAGGTTACCCGACTTCTTAAAATACCTTCCTCTGATGCAAACGACCTCAACAACTTCCGCCCCATCACTAACCTCCCTTTTCTTGCGAAAATCACAGAAAGATGTGTAGCTAAACAACTTTCCCTACATATTAAGGATAATAATCTTCTTGAAAATTTCCAGTCTGGTTTCATTCAAAACTGGAGCACCAAAACAGCCCTGCTGCAAGTGATCGACGATGCGCTGCGTGTACTTGATGTGGGGGAGTCTTGTCTTCTGATTCATCTAGACCTTTCTGCAGCCTTTGACACTGTTAATCACAACACTCTCCTTAACACTCTTCAACAGAGGATGGGCTTGGAAGGCACAGTTCTTAAATGGTTTCCTCATTCCTCTCGGACAGATCCCAAATGATCAAAATAGCGAACAGTCTTTAGTCTTCATTGGCAGTAGGTCAAGATGTCCCTCGGGGTTCCATCCTTGCATCCACCTTGTTCAATCTTTATTTGGAACCATTGGGAAATCTCCTAAGTAAACCTAGGATCCTTTACCATCTCTATGCAGGTGACACTCAAATCTACCTTAAGGTGTCTTCCGCACAAGATATCTCATCCTCAACTCTATTCAAAACTGGATGTTGGCTCATCAACTCATTCTGAATCCTTCCAAAACTGAATTCCTCCTCATCTCTACCTCACTCTCTCCTCCTCCTGTTCAATCTTGGATGGATCAGCTGAATTTACTCAATAATAAACCTATCGTTGTTGATAGCGCGAAATCCCTTGGTGTCGATCTACTCTCCCACATCAATTCCATTGCAAAGAATTCACAATACCAACGTGCCTTCTCTGGGGGATTTGTCGTTTCTTTCCAGAGCAAGACCTAAAAGCCTTGGTCCAATCTCTGGTTCTCTCTAGATTGGACTATTGCAGTTTTCTTCTTGCTGGCCTCCCCAAATCCCACCTTTCCCCTCTCAAATCCGTTCTCCATTCAGCGGCTCGTTTTGACTTCGGGGCCAAAAGAAGTGACCACATCACACCCATTTTGTCTTCTCTTCAATGGCTTCCCATTGAGGCAAGATCAATCTACAAGACTGCCTGTATCACCCACAAAGCTTTTGTAGGAGAGTAGGGTCTGCTATCCTATGGTCACCCCAAATTTTTGCTTTTTGCTTCACTGGTTTATGACTTAATGTGGCTGTGGGCCTGCTAATCAGACCCACAGCCTGCTGTTCTCTCTCTAAATTGTTACCCATGTACTTTAGGTGCATAACGAAATTGGAACTGGTTCACCTTATTGGCCCCTGTAACAGTGTACCCAGGTACCCAGGGCATAGGTGCTTCCAAGGCCTACCAGGGGCTGCAGCATGTATTGTGCCACCCCTGGCCTGGCCTCCATATTTGACACAACTGACTGATCACTCAGCTGGGGTAAGTCGGTGTAACCACCCCTTACTTAGGTGTAGTATGCCTATACCTAACCTAAAATGGACACATATGTTCCTATCAGTCACTCCTATGGAAGGCCTCATCAATCCTGGAGGCAGAGTGCTTGGAAATATGTGAGATGGTGCTCTGGCATGAGCTGAGCCTGTCTGCAGCTTTCAGAACCATGTCCTTTAGCTGTTTCATGATATTGCCATACCATATACTCTTAAGTGCATTATGAACCTCGCGGTTAAATGCTATCTTGGGTTTGGCTTTATCAAGACATGTCGAGTAAGGTGTCATACGAATTGGAATACTACCCCCTCGCCAGTTCTGGCGACGGGGGTAGCATTCCACCCTTCTAGAGGGACACGACATGTACCTAGCCTGAACCCCGGTTAAAGTTAAACAGAGCCTCAGCATCACAAAATGGATGCTGCCCCCACAGACACAAGTCTGACCTCCTGCTGCTGGGAGTCCTTCCAGCGAGGGCAGCTTGGACAAAGGGTTTCCTGCCTGGGGAGGTGCTAGCACCACTCCAGACAGGATTTTGTGTATTGGGTAGGACAGGGCTGAATAGAATCAGACATGCCTGGGGCACACAAGGTGTCCCTGTGCATAGGCCAGTTCAAACCGGTGCTGAGGCTTCCAGCCCCAGTCCTGGCGCGAAACTGGACAAAGGAAAGGGGGTGTAACCACCCCCCTTCCTGGTTCCACCCAGAGGAGGGACCTAGTAGGTGATCCGGCCCCCCAGATTCGAATAAGAGTGGGAGCTGTGTCCTGAGACTTCAGATCATCCTGAATCAACTTGAAATACAGAAGAAGACTGGACTTCGACATTCTGCTGCACAGAAGACAGAAGAAAATCTCCCTTGTGGCCAAGGAGTGACCACCCTGTGAACACAGGCACCAACCAGCAACTCGACGTCTGCTTTGCCGCCGCCTCCCGACGGAGCCCGAGCCCAGAGCCTGACAAGACCCAGACTCCCAGACTTCTCACCGCCCGATCCACAGTCCCTGCAAAGAAGGGACCCGTGTAGGCACCGAGAGACGTGGGACCGGACCTCTTGGAAGACCCCCGAAACGCTGACTGCGCAGCATCAGAGGCATCCTCGACGCTGTGCTTTGGGGTTTGAGAAGCCCCAACCTCGAGCAGGCCTTGCACCGAAGATCAGCCCCCCAGCATCTCCACGATCTGCGTGGGGCCCTTTTGCACTGTGCCACTCGACGCGCCATCCCGTCCACTTGCCACGTGGCTAGTGGCCATCTTGGCGACGAAACCTTCAACTTACACTGCGGGTCTGGTTGCTCCAGACTTGCCCTCGCTCCTGTAAAAAGGAGCACCTGCTCTGACCTTGCTGGTCCGAGTAACATGCCTTTTTCGATTCCTGCGTGGCTTGCATTAGCCAAGGCCTGTTTGCTCCAATCAAGTTGCCGACACCGCCAACAGCGAGAAGCCTGCGTGGGACAGCTCGTGATCGACTCCTGGACGTCCTCAACCCCTCGTGTCCACGTGGCTGCAGAGAGAAGCTACACCTCAACGCCTGTTTGCACCCGACATCGCCTGGTTCCAGTCTGGTTCCACGGTAGTCACTGGCTAGTGACTTTGAACATTGTCCCCTCTGCTTTCAGGTCCTCACCTCTTCAGATCCACCCTTGGATCCACCGGAACTCTTCACATCGAGCCGCCTGCAGCATCTTCAGCTCCAAGCACCTTCGACCTGCGTGACGAAACCCGACACTACTTCGACCCTGTGCACCCGCTTCCTGTGGGTGAGGTAACTCAGCAACGCCGGTGTTCCCACACTGGTGTACACCTCTAGTGTCTGTGTCTAAAGTTTCATCCTTCTAGGTCACTCGGAAGGTTCCTTAATAACTAACTTTGTAACTTTTACGCACCATTGACATTGCATTGGTAAAGCGTGCACTTTCCGCACTGCACCCGAGTCCCGCGGGCCTTTCCCGACTTCTTCACTGCTAGTCCCGAACAGCTCCAGCGATTCCCCAGGCCCTAGGCCTCTTCACTTTCCCCATAGTGGTTCTTATACCACTATTTTAGTATATGGTTTAGGTGGCCCCTAGGGCTCATCCATAATTGTGCAACTTTTGTGTATTTAAACTGTGTTTTATTTTAACGCATTTGCTTCTGTGCTCATAAAGAGTATCAGGGATATTTGTAGAAATAAATCTATATATATTTTCAATATATATCTGTGTGGTGTCCTTTCATTTGGTATTCAAGGGATTGTGGATGGTAAAACAGCTTGCTTCACATGCCTTTAGAGAGTTTAGCCTAAGACTGCTTAGTCCATGCTACCCCTAGGATAGCTTGTCTATAAGGTTGACTTTACAACCTGCACCATAAGGGTTGCTTGGCATGGTACAAGGTGATCACTAGAACTAGTGAGCATCATATACCAGGCCAACTTCTCACATTGGTGGCAGCGGTGGGATTTGAGCTTGCTGTTGTTTTACCATTACAATCTTTGAAAATATCATTTGAAAGATCATACAGGTACCTGATAGGTACACTAAAACAAGACTAGATATACTTAAGTTCTACTGAACTTAGTTGTTGTAGAGGATAGGGAGTAGCACACCCTGACTACAACTACTAGATAGGTTTTGTAGGAAAACACAAGTGTAGGTAGATTGCAACAAATCCACCACACTAGAGCAATGTCTGGAGCAGAGGGATCCACTGGAACCACCTCTGTTGAGAGTGACCCTCCAAGGGCACCATCCAAATTTGCTATCTTTCCATTTAAGGAACTGAGGCAACTGTGTTCCATGAGAGGAATCAAAACAGGTCCTACTCCTACAGCAGGACACCTCAGAGAGCTGTTAGACCAGTCTGAAGCTCTAAAGAACTCCAAACCAGGCCCCTCAGGGACTGGAGATGGAGGATCTCCCACTGAAGATGATAACCCTGATGCCCCTGCCCCTGTCATCCAGATAGATGAGGAAGACCAGACCCCTGGGAATACTCAGCCTGAGGAAGAAGAAGAGGAGGAGGAGGGAGAAGAAAGTGATTCTGATGATGGTAGAAATAGCCAGGTGTTAGTCAGCAGGCTTAACCAGGCTAACCTAAGCTTATTTGGGACTGAAGGTGGGTCCAACCCATTCAGACCCCCAAATGGACTTAACCAGGAGCATAGGAGGAGGAGGAATCACTCAGGTGAGTCCAATACTTCCCATGTTTCTAGAGGTTCTCATGGCAACTCCAGAAGGGAGTTTACTAGCCCTCAGAGAAGGGAACATGAGGCCAAAATGAGAGAGGCTGAACTTAGGATTCAGAGGCAAGAGTTAGAAGTTGCCCTGGCCAAAGAGAAACTTGCTAGAGCAAGGCAGCCTAGAGAGAGTGGATTAGAATCCACTGGTGGCAGCACTATCCCTAAGGATAAAGACAGGTCCTATGACAATAGAAACCTGAGTAAGATTGTGCCCCCCTACAAAGTTGGGGGATGATATCCACAAGTGGATGACTGCACTTGAGAGAGCTTGCAAAGTAAAGCAGGTCCCTCAGGAGCAGTGGGCAGCAATCTTGTGGCTCTCCTTTGAAGGTAGAGGCCGAGACAGACTCCTCACAGTTAGTGATGGGGATTCTAGAAACTACCTGGTCCTGAAGAGTGCTCTGATTGATGGGTTAGGCTTAACCACTGAACAGTACAGGTTAATGTTCAGAGACACCCAGAAGACACAGACTCAGGACTGGTCTGAATTTGTTGAATGTGCCACTAAGGCTCTGGAGGGCTGGTTGCTGGGAAGTAAGGTTACAGACTATGAAGGATTGTACAATTTGCTTATGAGAGAACAGATTTTAAATAACTGTCAGAACCAGCAGTTGCATCAACATTTGGTTGACTCAGATCTAACCTCTCCCCAAGAATTGGGAAAGAGGGCAGACAAATGGGTTAGAACCAGAGTTAAGCAAAATAACCAGAACCAGAACCAGGGTGGTGACCAAAAGAAAACAGACCAGAAGGATGGAGAGCAGAAAGCTAAAGACCAGAAGTCTTCAACAGGGCCCCAAACTAATACTGAGGGTGGGTCCCAAACTTCCAAGAAGAAGAAGAAAGAAGGTCAAAGAAAACCCTGGTGTAGCTTTTGCAAAAACACCACTCACTGGACAAGTGATTGTAAAAAGGGTGGAGCCCCCAACACTGCAGCCCCTAAGGCACCTGCACCCACTAGTACAGTTGGCAGTGTTGGTCCACAGACTAAGGGGGTAGTGGGTATCACCTTGGGAACTGATGGAGATTCTGACCTAGTCAGAGTCCCCACACAGGCTGTTCTGATTTGTGATGGGGAGATTGATTTTTCCCCTACTGTCAGTCCCAATAATTTGGGCAAGTACAGACAGGCACCTTTAATTAATGAAAAAGTGGCTCAAGCATACAGGGACACGTGTGCCAGTGTCACTATGGTGACACCTAGCTTTGTGGACCCTGGACAGTACATACCAGGTGATAATTACCTGGTGACCAATGCCAGCAATGTCACTACTACACATAGTGTGGCAATTGTTAACTTTTCCTGGGGAGGGGTAACTGGCCTAAAAAGAGTTGTGGTTAGTGCTGATCTCCCAGTAGAATGTTTGTTGGGCAATGACCTGGAGAGCTCTCTATGGTCAGAAGTTGAGTACAGGACTCATGCAGAGATGTTAGGGATATCATCACATGTGCTTGCTGTGACCAGGTCACAGGCCAAAAAGTGCCTCTCTGAACCTCAGGTCTTGGATCCTGGAACAATGGACCAAGTACCTTCCAAGACAAGGAACAGGAGGGTAAAGGCTGTGCCTTCCCAAATGCCTACAAGTGAGGATCAGCCTTCACAGGAAGATGATTCTAAGACCCCTGAAGGAACTGTCCCTATAGAGCTTGAACCTGATCAGGTTGAGTTTCTGGGGACAGGGGGACCTTCTAGGGCAGACTTGGGGCAGGCTCAGTTATCCTGTCCTTCTCTTGAACCCCTCAGACAGCAGGCTGCTGCTGAGGCTGCTGGGAATGCTCAAGGTACCCATAAGGTTTATTGGGATGATGGGCTCCTTTATTCAGAGGGTAGAGACCCCAAGCCTGGTGCAACCAGGAGGTTGGTCATACCTCTGCAATTTAGGGGCTTCCTTCTTACCTTGGCACATGATATTCCCTTAGCAGGACACCTAGGCCAGAACAAAACATGGGACAGACTTGTCTGTCACTTTCACTGGCCTCACATGTCAGAAGATACAAAGGAGTTTTGTCGCTCCTGTGTAACCTGCCAAGCAAGTGGCAAAGCAGGTGGTACCACAAAGGCCCCCCTAATACCATTACCTGTGGTGGGGGTGCCCTTTGAAAGGGTGGGGATTGACATTGTTGGACCAATGGATCCCCCTACAGCATCTGGGCACAGATTCATACTGGTGGTGGTGGACCATGCCACCAGGTACCCAGAGGCAATTCCACTTAGGACCACAACAGCTCCTGTTGTGGCCAGGGCCTTACTTGGAGTTTTCTCCAGAGTGGGGTTTCCTAAGGAGGTAGTATCTGATAGGGGTGCAAACTTCATGTCAGGATACTTGACAGCTACGTGGAAGGAATGTGGTGTCAACTATAAGTTCACCACTCCCTATCATCCACAATGCAATGGGCTTGTTGAGAGATTCAACAAGACCCTAAAGGGCATGATCAAAGGGTTACCTGAAAAGCTTAGGCGAAGATGGGACATCCTTTTACCCTGCCTTCTGTTTGCTTACAGAGAGGTCCCACAAAAAGGTGTTGGCTTCAGCCCCTTTGAATTGTTGTTTGGACATCCTGTAAGAGGACCCCTATGTCTGGCGAGGGAAGGATGGGAGTTACCTCTCAAAAAGCCCAAGCAAGACATAGTGGACTATGTACTTGGTCTCCGCTCCAGGATGGCTGAGTATATGGAGAAGGCATCCAAAAACCTTGAGGCTAGCCAGGAATTACAGAAAGCCTGGCATGACCAAAAGGCTGTCCTGACTGAGTACCAGCCTGGACAGAAGGTATGGGTGTTGGAGCCAGTGGCCCCAGCAGCACTCCAAGACAAATGGTCTGGACCCCATACAATCATTGAGAAAAAGGGAGAGGTTACCTACTTGGTGGACCTTGGAACTCCCAGGAGCCCCCACAGGGTGCTCCATGTTAACAGACTGAAAGCATATGTTGACAGGGCAGACATGGGCTTGCTCATGGCTACAGATGAGGGGCAGGAGGAAGAGAGTGACCCTCTCCCAGACCTGCTGACTCAGAACCCTGAGGATGGCTCAGTTGATGGTGTGGCCTTAGATGGCAGCCTCACTGAACATCAGCAACATGACTGTAGACAGGTTTTGCAGTAATATCGACATATGTTCTCCCTGACACCCAGTCAGACTAACTGGTGTACCCATGTGGTGGACACTGGTGATAGTCTTCCTGTAAAGAACAAAATTTACAGGCAGCCTGACCATGTCAGAGACTGTATCAAGGCTGAGGTACAAAAGATGCTGGAGTTAGGTGTCATTGAGCCTTCAGAGAGCCCCTGGGCTAGCCCAGTGGTTCTGGTCCCCAAACCTCACACCAAAGATGGGAAGAGAGAGATGAGGTTCTGTGTGGATTACAGAGGACTCAATGCTGTCACCAGGACAGATGCACACCCAATTCCAAGGGCAGATGAGCTCATAGACAAATTGGCTTCTGCCAAGTATTTGAGCACATTTGACTTGACAGCTGGCTACTGGCAAATCAGGTTAGCTGAGGAGTCTAAGGCCAAGACAGCATTTTCTACCCCCAGTGGGCATTACCAGTTTGTGGTGATGCCCTTTGGTTTGCAAAATGTACCTGCCACCTTCCAAAGGTTGGTGAATCAAGTCCTTACTGGGTTGGATGACTTTTGTGCAGCATATCTGGACGATATTGCTGTCTTTAGCTCCACCTGGGAGGATCACCTGGTCCACCTGAAGGAAGTGCTAGAGGCTCTGCAAAAGGCAGGCCTCACTATCAAGGCAACCAAGTGCCAGATAGGGCAGAGTAAGGTTGTGTACTTGGGCCACCTTGTGGGTGGAGGCCAAGTTCAACCACTGGAGAGTAAGATTCAGACCATAAAGGACTGGACTCCTCCAACTACCCAGACTCAGGTCAGAGCTTTCTTGGGCCTGACTGGGTACTACAGGAAGTTTGTTAAGAACTATGGGTCCATTGTGACTCCTCTTAATGATCTGACATCCAAGAAGATGCCCAAAAAGGTTCAGTGGACAGAATACTGTCAAAAGGCATTTGATGACCTGAAGAAGGCCATGTGCTCTGCACCTATCCTGAAGAGTCCTGACTACTCAAGAGAGTTTATTGTCCAAACAGATGCTTCTGAGTTGGGAGTGGGAGCTGTGCTTTCACAACTTAATGTAGATGGTCAAGACCAGCCCATTGCTTTCATTAGCAGAAGGCTGACCCCCAGAGAGAAACGTTGGTCAGCCATTGAGAGGGAGGCCTTTGCTGTGGTGTGGGCCCTGAAGAAGTTGAGACCATACTTGTTTGGCACTCACTTCAAGATTCAGACCGACCATAAGCCCCTCTTATGGCTTAATCAGATGAAGGGTGAAAACCCCAAACTGCTCAGGTGGCCCATTTCCCTACAGGGGATGGACTTTACAGTGGAGCACCGCCCAGGGACTGACCATGGTAATGCAGATGGTCTCTCCAGGTACTTCCACTTAGAACATGAAGACACAACTGGTCAAGGTTAGTCTAATGTCCCTGCGTTTGGGGGGGGGGGTTGTGTAGGAGAGTAGGGTCTGCTATCCTATGGTCACCCCAAATTTTTGCTTTTTGCTTCACTGGTTTATGACTTAATGTGGCTGTGGGCCTGCTAATCAGACCCACAGCCTGCTGTTCTCTCTCTAAATTGTTACCCATGTACTTTAGGTGCATAATGAAATTGGAACTGGTTCACCTTATTGGCCCCTGTAACAGTGTACCCAGGTACCCAGGGCATAGGTGCTTCCAAGGCCTACCAGGGGCTGCAGCATGTATTGTGCCACCCCTGGCCTGGCCTCCATATTTGACACAACTGGCTGATCACTCAGCTGGTGTAAGTCGGTGTAACCGCCCCTTACTTAGGTGTAGTATGCCTATACCTAACCTAAAATGGACACATATGTTCCTATCAGTCACTCCTATGGAAGGCCTCATCAATCCTGGAGGCAGAGTGCTTGGAAATATGTGAGATGGTGCTCTGGCATGAGCTGAGCCTGTCTGCAGCTTTCGGAACCATGTCCTTTAGCTGTTTCATGATATTGCCATACCATATACTCTTAAGTGCATTATGAACCTCGCGGTTAAATGCTATCTTGGGTTTGGCTTTATCAAGACATGTCGAGTAAGGTGTCATACGAATTGGAATACTACCCCCTCGCCAGTTCTGGCGACGGGGGTAGCATTCCACCCTTCTAGAGGGACACGACATGTACCTAGCCTGAACCCCGTTTAAAGTTAAACAGAGCCTCAGCATCACAAAATGGATGCTGCCCCCACAGACACAAGTCTGACCTCCTGCGGCTGGGAGTCCTTCCAGCGAGGGCAGCTTGGACAAAGGGTTTCCTGCCTGGGGAGGTGCTAGCACCACTCCAGACAGGATTTTGTGTATTGGGTAGGACAGGGCTGAATAGAATCAGACATGCCTGGGGCACACAAGGTGTCCCTGTGCATAGGCCAGTTCAAACCGGTGCTGGGGCTTTCCAGCCCCAGTCCTGGCGCGAAACTGGACAAAGGAAAGGGGGTGTAACCACCCCCCTTCCTGGTTCCACCCAGAGGAGGGACCTAGTAGGTGATCCGGCCCCCCAGATTCGAATAAGAGTGGGAGCTGTGTCCTGAGACTTCAGATCATCCTGAATCAACTTGAAATACAGAAGAAGACTGGACTTCGACATTCTGCTGCACAGAAGACGGAAGAGAATCTCCCTTGTGGCCAAGGAGTGACCACCCTGTGAACACAGGCACCAACCAGCAACTCGACGTCTGCTTTGCCGCCGCCTCCCGCCGGAGCCCGAGCCCAGAGCCTGACAAGACCCAGACTCCCAGACTTCTCACCGCCCGATCCACAGTCCCTGCAAAGAAGGGACCCGTGGAGGCACCGAGAGACGTGGGACCGGACCTCTTGGAAGACCCCCGAAACGCTGACTGCGCAGCATCAGAGGCACCCTCGACGCTGTGCTTTGGGGTTAGAGAAGCCCCAACCTCGAGCAGCCCTTGCACCGAAGATCAGCCCCCCAGCATCTCCACGATCTGCGTGGGGCCCTTTTGCACTGTGCCACTCGACGCGCCATCCCGTCCACTTGCCACGTGGCTAGTGGCCATCTTGGCGACGAAACCTTCAACTTACACTGCGGGTCTGGTTGCTCCAGACTTGCCCTCGCTCCTGTAAAAAGGAGCACCTGCTCTGACCTTGCTGGTCCGAGTAACATGCCTTTTTCGATTCCTGCGTGGCTTGCATTAGCCAAGGTCTGTTTGCTCCAATCAAGTTGCCGACACCGCCAACAGCGAGAAGCCTGCGTGGGACAGCTCGTGATCGACTCCTGGACGTCCTCGACCCCTCGTGTCCACGTGGCTGCAGAGAGAAGCTACACCTCAACGCCTGTTTGCACCCGACATCGCCTGGTTCCAGTCTGGTTCCACGGTAGTCACTGGCTAGTGACTTTGAACATTGTCCCCTCTGCTTTCAGGTCCTCACCTCTTCAGATCCACCCTTGGATCCACCGGAACTCTTCACATCGAGCCGCCTGCAGCATCTTCAGCTCCAAGCACCTTCGACCTGCCTGACGAAACCCGACACTACTTCGACCCTGTGCACCCGCTTCCTGTGGGTGAGATAACTCAGCAACGCCGGTGTTCCCACACTGGTGTACACCTCTAGTGTCTGTGTCTAAAGTTTCATCCTTCTAGGTCACTCGGAAGGTTCCTTAATAACTAACTTTGTAACTTTTACGCACCATTGACATTGCATTGGTAAAGCGTGCACTTTCCGCACTGCACCCGAGTCCCGCGGGCCTTTCCCGACTTCTTCACTGCTAGTCCCGAACAGCTCCAGCGATTCCCCAGGCCCTAGGCCTCTTCACTTTCCCCATAGTGGTTCTTATACCACTATTTTAGTATATGGTTTAGGTGGCCCCTAGGGCTCATCCATAATTGTGCAACTTTTGTGTATTTAAACTGTGTTTTATTTTAACACATTTGCTTCTGTGCTCATAAAGAGTATCAGGGATATTTGTAGAAATAAATCTATATATATTTTCAATATATATCTGTGTAGTGTCCTTTCATTTGGTATTCAAGGGATTGTGGATGGTAAGTCAATCAACAACAAGATCCCTATACCTGGGGCGATTAATACATTTCAAAGACATGAGTACACATCACTCAGGTTGTATTTTTCGTTTACATACCGAGGTAGACCCCTGCTATCTATCGCAGTGCGGTATCACTCCTCTAATGTCTGATTGTCCCCACTCATTCTATTTTTCCAAAAAATTAATACTACGGTCTCAATTCAAAAAGTGTCCAGCGTGATGTCCAACAAATGTCTGCCTTCTATACTGACAGTACATCTATCCACACTTCACCACATGTGTACACACCTTAAAAGGGAAAAAAATGTGTGGTGGAGAGGAAGGCACCTCACGGGCGAACAACTCTCGGGGATGTTGGCAGGTGTTACCAACTCAATGCCCCTTTCTCATCATCGGTTGCCTTCCAATCCGGAAAGGAAACAAGAATAGATACAACACATAAACTGAAATGCGTGTAAAGGTGCAACATAGAGAGTATGGTTCCTGGGATGAGATACGGTCCTGGTTCCTAATCGTACGATTGCTACTTCAATCGTTTTTAAACGAGTTAAAGTGTGATTCGGTCAGCCGGTATGAGTTGCCCATGCTGGCCAGGGTGTCCAGAAAGGATGTTAAAAAAATTGGTGCAGTGACCGAGTGTTCAATACCCTGATGAATCTGCCGAAACCAATGGGGCAGTGAAACATGTCGGTATCAGGTACTGGTAGGCGATATTAAGCTACTAACCTTTGTTTTAATTCTTCAGCTCACACTGAAACGAAGAATAAAGTGATTGAGTGGGTGTGGCTGTTGATTTTATGTCACTCTGTCCGTTCTGAGTTAATGTTGTTATACTCTCTATGTTGCACCTTTACACGCATTTCAGTTTATGTGTTGTATCTATTCTTGTTTCCTTTCCGGATTGGAAGGCAACTGATGATGAGAAAGGGGCATTGAGTTGGTAACATCCGCCAACATCCCCGAGGGTTGTTCGCCCGTGAGGTGCCTTCCTCTCCACCACACATTTTTTTCCCTTTTATGGTGTGTACACATGTGGTGAAGTGTGGATAGATGTACTGTCAGTATAGAAGGCAGACATTTGTTGGACATCACGCTGGACACTTTTTGAATTGAGACCGTAGTATTAATTTTTTGGAACAATAGAATGAGTGGGGACAATCAGACATTAGAGGAGTGATACCGCACTGCGATAGATAGCAGGGGTCTACCTCGGTATGTAAACGAAAAATACAACCTGAGTGATGTGTACTCATGTCTTTGAAATGTATTAATCGCCCCAGGTATAGGGATCTTGTTGTTGATTGACTGTCTAGAGTGGAGGGCGATCCCTTATATACCTTTCCATATCCCTCTTGGCTCCTTTTTGCTATTGTCTGTTTATTGTGGATGGTAAAACAGCTTGCTTCACATGCCTTTAGAGAGTTTAGCCTAAGACTGCTTAGTCCATGCTACCCCTAGGATAGCTTGTCTATAAGGTTGACTTTACAACCTGCACCATAAGGGTTGCTTGGCATGGTACAAGGTGATCACTAGAACTAGTGAGCATCATATACCAGGCCAACTTCTCACAGCTTTCACATTTCCTATCCTCGATACCTGGCGAATAAACTTAAACTCTCTGGAGGCTCAAGACCTTCTCGTAATGCAGAAAATGTACTGCTTGAGCCCCCCACCTTCCAAAGGGAAAAATTGATGGCTCAATCCTTCTCAGGCAATGCGGTTAGAATCTGGACCTCGCTTCCTCCACTACTCCGTACCACCACCTCTACCCAGACCTTCAAAACTGACCTCAAACCTCTTCTCTTCCAAAGACACTTCCAGAACTAATACATTCCTTTTCATGTTCCTCAAGGAAGTTCTTTCAAAAATCTATTCCTGTACTCCTGTGCGATCTTCATCCTAGTGTGGTTTTTTGTGTGACTGCCATCTATTGTTATATTTTACTTTTTCCTTCTTTCTCGTTTGAATCTGTAACATGTACATATAAAAAATTATCCTCATGTGACCTACTTGGTTCTATTGTGGAGCGCTCTGACACCTTTGGGTAAAGTCCGCACTATATAAAATTGCATTAAATAAATAAATACATAAATGGGCATTTATTGAGATGCAGACAGCCCTGAATGGGTCAAGTCTATGCAAATTAGAGGGGCCTCGCACATTCCCCTTCTGCCCAGGGCGCAAAACATCCTAGAACAGGCCCCGAGTGACAGTCTGAGATCATTATCACGCATTATCAACGCATGGCAGTAAAGCTTCCATAGTCTCGGTCCATATTGGCAAAAGAACTACAGTGCCTACTATGTTGTACGTCACATTCACTATTTCATCTGCGCATGCGCACCATACGGGTTTCCCCCGCCACACTGCGGCTGATTTGAGTAATGGAAAGAGCAATAACATTGAAAGGTGTAGCTGTGTGGCGTCCATGCCTTGGAGACTGCGAGGCCGGCGGCCATCTTGTAAATAGTTAGAACCAATTCAGAACTAAAATGACGGCAAGAAAATGTGCGTTTATTATTATTTACTCTCCGGAATGAAAAATTTCTCGGTATCTTGTATTTGTGTTAAAATAAAACAGTACATCTAAAAAATATTTAACACAGAATAATATACATTTCGCTCTTTGAAAATAAATACAAGATTTTGTTTTCATAGTTCGAATATAACTCATGTTGTAAGCGCTACTCGTTTTTGTGAAATGTTAACTTTTGTTTTAAAAAACGTGCCTGCATACGTGCGTCGAGGAGGGGTCTTGGCATTCTAGTCCTCTTTCTATGGTGAGAGCACCGACTCTGCCACCAGAGCGCCGTATGAGAAGGCAGCTGCTGTGACCCGCACGCACGGCAAAGAAAGGCGCTGCCCTTCCCCGCCTCACTCATTTGACAACTCCACAACGTCCTTCGCCGGGGATGCTTTACTAACTGCCGTCCAATAGTCTTCACATCACTGTAGAGATGCTGCGTGTGTGCCGCAGAGCAGGACCAGTGGCTCAGGTAAGAAACCATGTGATAGATGAATGAGTTTGCTGGGTGAAAAGAAACATGCTGTTTTTCATCATGACCATGTTGGAATGGCAGAAACGCACAATTCTTATATACAAGTCGGACGTTGAAGATAAAAGCACTATCCTTCTTGAAGTTCACCTCATGAGTCCGCCCCCTTGTCAGCGAGAGTCGCTGTCAGATAGAAAGTCTCTCCATCCTAGTGGCTCGAGCCCTGAAAGACCTGCACTTTCGCCAATGAGAGTGGCGGTTTAGCCAGAGGGGGCGGGCTACCTGTATTTCTCACAGTTTGCAGTTATACACTCTTTAGAAGGGGGCGCGTGCGGCAGTTTAAATTTGGCATCACATGTCTCCATCATTCTGCCTAGTTATAGTTAACCAAGTTCAACGAGTGACCAGAAAGAGGGTCATGCACAAAGTTCTGACACCTTTGGGGATACTTTGTAGGGAAATGGCCTGAACTTTTTAACACCCTTGGCTGGAAGGACGTGACCTTGTTGATTCATTTCACCCAGCGGTTGCCTTCCTCAGTGTTTAAATGTTAATTCAACAGGGGGAAGGAATGGGATGAGAGTTATGCACGGGGTGTTTGATGCATAGTTTCGTTTTACCGCTTCATGCACAAACTTGAGCCAACTTGTTGATTTTTCTGATGCTGTGTTAGAATAAAGTTCTTGCTGCCGGCTGCCCACTCGTGAAGTACTCCAGCTTTGCATTAAATCATAATTATCCATGTGGTGAACACTTTCCCAGCCCTCAAATTAGTAGCAGTTTTGCTTGTTTTATGCTAGAGGTTTCAGTATCTTATTGTCTATAGGCCTTCCATGTGACGATGTTGTGCTGTATAAAACTGCCCCAACATACATCAAATGTTTTCAGACTTTATTTACTACTATAGATTTATGCCCACCTTAGGTTAGAGGAGTGTTTTTAGTTCTAAAGGTATGTTTACGCGCAAACACATCTAATTTTATGGGTGTCAAGTCACGGGAAATCCTGGTGTCATATTTAACCAATAATATTAAGGAAAATGAGGCACTAATCTCGTTTAAAGTTATATTTAATAGCCAAAGTAATCATTACAGAAGTGTAATGTATTGTACATTATTGCATGTTATATTATTTATGTGCTTGTTATATTATTACTGTGCATTCATAGCACCTCGCTCGTGCTTGTCACGCTATCTTCCACATTCTGTTAGCTGGCATGCGCGCTTGTTCTGTTATGCGCACATGCTGTACAATTGATGCATAAACATGTATATGTTCAATTTGGTATCCTTGTGCATCCCACCTCCTCCTTGAAGTATGAACGTACCTAACAGACATTATCTGTTTGGACTTCAAGGAGGAAGGATGCACTCCAGTGGTGTCTTCGTTATACTGGAATAAAGCTTCTTAGTTTACCACAAACTACCACTCCTCGTTATCAACTTTATTTGATTGAAGTTCTACATTTTAAGAAGGCAACTGGTTAGTTTGTCCGTCTTGGAGAAATATTGCGAGCAAAAGCATCATCTAGTCGTAGCTAAGTGTCAGGCAGATTAACTTAAAATCGGTCAAAGTCTAAGCAAAGCTCTGCTACATCTAAACCTCAACCCTCACTGCTCTGAAGCTAAAAGTAAAACAAATAACGTTCTGAAGCTTGTTTCCTTTCCTTTCCAGTAAAGAATTGGCTTGGTAGTTTGGTCTGCCCTGTTCCCATGATGCACTGGGCCAGGGACAGACTAATTTGCATGTAGCCAGGTTCTGAACTGGGTTGGTGCAGTGAGCTAAAAAACGGTGATGGATCAAGCCCTGATCTTTTGACTGGGTAGGAGTGTTCTGCTTAATTCAGATGCCCTGTCCATCACCCCCCCTTTTATGAATCGTTTTGGCCACTATAGGAGTGGAAGGGTATGCTCAGACATGAGTCCCTTGCTCACTGCACCATCAGGATTCAAGCAAGCCGGGCCGAAGACGGCTGCAATGCCAGAAACCGGTCCCCGGAAGCTTGTTTCCTTTCCAGTAAAGAATTGGCTTGGTAGTTTGGTCTGCCCTGTTCCCATGATGCACTGGGCCAGGGACAGACTAATTTGCAAGTAGCCAGGTTCTGAACTGGGTTGGTGCAGTGAGCTAAAAAACGGTGATGGATCAAGCCCTGATCTTTTGACTGGGTAGGAGTGTTCTGCTTAATTCAGATGCCCTGTCCATCACCACCCCCTTTTATGAATCGTTCACCAAAAAGCAAGCACACAATTTCCATAGCAATCCTTATTGTTCCCCAAAAAGAAAGTATACAATTTTCATAGCACAATATAATATAAATGTACAGCATGAAATGTTACTTACACAGCAAAAATCACATTATTTAAAAATAACACGCACCTGCATTGGCTGAAAGTGCACATAATTTGTTATTAATGCAAAACACAAGAGGAAAAACAATGAACTGATTTTGCACATGAATAACATCAACATGTTAATGTAGGCTCAACCGACTGGCCATGCATTGTTGGAGGATTGGAACATCTTTCCAAGGGAAGTTAGTGAAACATTATTTTTTAGATGCAAGCAGAGACCGTGGTTTGCAGCTTAGTTAAAATAATAGGCGCATCAAGACCCTCATGGGTGAAGCAGCTGCTCTCTACAAGTCTTGATTGATTGACATTCTAAAACCTAATGAAAACATGAAAGTGCAGGGCTTGTGCACACAAAACATGAACGTGCATAGCTTGTGCACACAAATAAATACTCTTAAGTGATGCAGCCTGATGCAGTTTATTCATGTAAGCTGAAGTAAGCCAAAATTAATAGTCTAAATATGAAAATCAGCTCCCACAGGTATTCAAATTATAAAACGTCCTTTGAGCCTATTTTGGTGCAGTTTGTTTTCTCATACTGCCTTACATGTTGCAAACAAGAAAGGACGGGTAAATATTACTCATGCAAGCTTGCTCTTCACTACTTTATTTCAAAGCAGTTGTTATAGATGTAGACATGGTGATGCTAGGTGTAAGATGAGAACAGGAGTGATATGGTAGGAGGGTCTACAAAGAGATTTTGGGGAAGATTTCACTGATAAGTTATGGAAATACAAAGGTTGAGTGCACCACATTAAGTTCATGGATACGGCTATTCCTATTAGGCACAAGGTGAGGAATGTTTTCTTGGCCTACAGGGATGAACTGAAATGGATCCTGCTAGATTTTTGTGAGAAAATACAGTTCTACCTATAGAATAGTCACCAATGGTTGCCTATTTGTTCTTTTGCTTAAATGCTCAGGAAATCTGCCTCTTTGTTGACCTTCGCAGTCTCAGTGATGCTATAGGAGTAGATCTTCACGCTTGACCCAATATGTATGCCATGATCTCAACTGTGAGAGGGGCAGCAGTATTCTCAACATTAGATTAGGCTAGCACTGGTGCTGGAAAAATAATTTGCAGGCACTTGATGAATCAGAGGGAATGTTTCAGTTTACATTTTTGCTCTTTGGTTTTGTGAGCACTCCCTCTTTATTCCAAGGAATAATGAAGGAGAATTAGGAGAGGGAGGTGGGTGTGTTTGAGAGATGTTGATGCGTCCATTAAATTTCAAGGTGATACTCTTATTTTTGGGGAAAATGTGGAATAGTAGGATTTCAGGATGAAGGGAGCTTATTCAAAAGATGGTATGGAGCCCAAAAACTTCCACATTCTGAATATTCTGCCAACTCGGCGACCCAAGAGCAACTCATGCCATTTGATTGTCTCACATAATTTTATGCAAAGTTTGTTAAGAATTACTCTGTAAAGGGGGGGGGCGTGGCTTGGACGCCGGGGATGATGGCCGCTTGAGCCTTTCTCTCCTCCCGTGGCGCCGACCGCGTCTAAAGTACTGGTGCCTTGCTTAGGGAGCAGACGGCTCAAACACTCGAGTAGAGGTGTCGGAGCTTACCAGGATCCTGATGTTGGGCTCCTGAGTGTCTGAAACCCCGTGCACTGGCCGCAAGCTGACCGATTCCATAGACCGCATGGTCTCCACTGCGGGACTCCACCCGGACCGCTGAACGAGAGAGACGCGGAACTGAGGCGCTTTGTGTCCGCGTGAGGGCCGTGACTACAGAGGCTGATTCGAGTGATACAGCATATTTGATATCACGCTGTGTGCCTCACGCCGTGTTCTGCAGCTGAACGCTAATTGCAGGTACTGCGCTCTGCTCACATAAAATGGCGGCCGCCCAGCGCTACTCCGGCCCGGTTTAGTGAGAGCCAGCAGCGATTATTTGGAGCGCTGCCGGCATACCGATCCCCAAGCAAATAAAAAGGGAATCTCCACACATCGGCATGGTGTTTTGCCCTGATTGTTGGATGTAAACCCGATGTGCTGCAGGCTGTCACGGATATGCAACCAGATTACTGTGATGGCGGGGGGGGCTCCAATGATCTAACAAGGTGACCCCAACTCCTCTGAAGGCCAGCTCTTGAGCGTGCATGCACTTCCTATGACAAGCGGTGCTTCATAGAGCAGCATCTACTGAGTCTGAGGAAATGGGTTTGTCACTCACCATGCCTGACCCCAAAATGGCCGACATTCGGGACATTTCTATTTGTGAAGCACAATGAAAGGCATTCCAGAAGTAGGATCATTTAACCAGGCATCTCCGCATCTATGGGAGCCCCAATATATCTACAGGAGTCCACACTAAGGAACACTACTACATTCCACAGGTCCTTGAATATAACGTGCAGCCTACTAGGTATTGTAACGCTGCTGTGCGCTTCGCGCATTATTTGCTGCTCTGTAACTGTTACAACTACCTGTTTTTTTATTTCTGTTAATTTTAGTTATTTCTCCCTGATTTTAAACTAGGGAATCTTCCGTCCCTCACACGCACTATAATCGGGACTCACCGCCTTCTAGAGCGGGTCCGGTTCCTGGGGTGGGTGCTGATTTCAGGCGCCATCTTGGAGTGGTGTGGCTTGATTGGAGGGCATCACCTGCGAGCGGTTTAGCGCGCCTGTCTCACAGAGGGACGCCTACTTAAGGCGAGCAGCCCTGGGGACAGCCTGACTAGGTATTGTAACGCTGCTGTGCGCTTCGCGCGTTATTTGCTGCTCTGTAACTTTTAAAACTACCTGTTTTTTTATTTCTGTTAATTTTAGTTATTTCTACCTGATTTTAAACTAGGGAATCTTCCGTCCCTCACACGCACTATAATCGGGACTCACCGCCTTCTAGAGCGGGTCCGGTTCCTGGGGTGGGTGCTGATTTCAGGCGCCTTCTTGGAGTGGTGTGGCTTGATTGGAGGGCATCACCTGCGAGCGGTTTAGCGCGCCTGTCTCACAGAGGGACGCCTACTTAAAGCTCCCTTCTAAGCGCAGCGGGATCGCGCAGCGGGCGCGCCTTCGCTGCGCCTGAGTCGTGCCAGAGTCCTGCCCGTCTGCGCCCGTCCGCGTTTGGACGCGTTGGGCTGGGCAGGACTCCGTTTTTATTTTGGCCTGGTGGTGGAAGCGATGATCCGTTACTCTAGGGACGCTCTTGTGTCTATTAGACAGCATCTCCCGGTCTGCGATGAGGCGCTGGTGAGGCCGTTGTGTGGCCCGCACCAGTGTGCCTGTGGTAGGTGGTCGTTGGGGGCCCCCACCCTCTCACGTTGTATGGGTAAGGACTTTCTATCTGGAAGTAAACGTTCCTTGCGTGACCTTAGTATCTGGAACCTGAATGTCAGGTAGTTGGTGAAGCATTATCAAGATATCTATGATCTTGTTGAGAACAGGTCTCCTGATATCTTCTGCTTGACTGAGACCTGGCTACAGGAGACTGATACGGCCATTCTCAATCTGGCCTTCCCCTCCGAGTACTCGGTTTATACGCTTAATCGCGCTACTAGAGGTGGGGGAATAGCGCTGGCTGTAAGATCTTGTTATCCTTGTGACTGGAGAGGTCTAAAAATCGCTGGCTGTGAAAGTGCCTCATTCAATATTTCCATCACCCCTCACTTTTCCCTCTCGGGCATGGTGATCTATCGCCCCCCAGGCAGCGACGTGGCATTTAGGGAGGCACTTCCAGACGCTATCAGCACGCTGGCTGTAGGATGTGCCAACTTTTCTATCCTTGGGGATCTGAATCTCCATTTTGACAATTCGACAGCGCCCGCCGTGAGCAGCACTTTGGCCGATCTTGAGGCATTTCAACTGTCGCAATTGGTCTCGTGTCCCACACACGTAGGGGGACACATTTTGGACCCTTTTTTTACCAATCTTACAGAGGTGAGGGTCGCATCTCCGTCTCCTTTGGCCTGGACGGATCATTTTTTAGTGTCGATCCAGTGCCCACTGTACGAGTGTCCTCAAAAACCTATGATCCGAGTTTTGCCCAGACGCCACTGGAATAAACTAAAACTTGAGGAGTTTCACCACATATTGTCTTTGGACCCTTTGGGCCCGTTAGACACTGTGGAAACGGGCTATGACCGGTTCTGCGAATGGGTCACTCGAGCCCTTGACTCCCTCATTCCGGTGACCTTGAGCAAAGACGGATCAAGGGACCCCAGTCCTTGGTATGATGGATCTCTACGTGCGTTGAAGAGTACGTGTCGACGCGCTGAGAGAGAATGGCGTAAAACTTATGACACCAGCAAAAAAGCCCTTTACTTGGCCACTATTAAATCTTACCATCGTGCTGTTTGTAGACCCCGTGCGGCATTCTATGCTCTTGAATTCCGTAATAGTATTAATCCATCTAAAACTATTTTTAAGGCTCTCAAAGAGCTGGTGTCCAAAAAGCCCTCTGTGAATACAATGTGCTCTACTTCACATTGCGAAACTTTGGCGGCCTTTTTTCTTGGAAAAATCCAAACCATCTACCAAGCCTTTCCCACGGCTACGCCCCTTGGCGGAGGGCTTGTTAGCCCTCCGGTGCAGGATGCTTTACACTCCTTTCCCTGCCTTCCACCTGAAAGCTTCAAGAAACTGGCTCAGCAAATTAAATCTGGGTCTCCGGCAGACCCTCTAAGATCGACCTTGTTTAGAGACCCGGCATCTTTCGATCTTTTGCCAATTTGCTCCTTGATTAACATCTCGCTTGCATCAGGTGTGGTTCACGCCAAGTGGAAACAGGCAGTGGTTAAGCCCATTTTGAAGAAGCCGTCATTGGACTCTGGAAAACCTGAGAATTATCGTCCAATTTCGCTTCTTCCGTGGCCGGCTAAAGTAGCGGAGGCGCATGTGAACACCGTTCTCTCTGACCATCTCACGCGGGCCAACATCTTGGACGTCACGCAGAACGGCTTCCGTGCTGGGCACAGCACGGAAACGACCCTCCTCTTCATGGTAGAACACCTGCGTACTGTGCTAGATTCGGGTCAAACGGCGGCGCTTGTTTTGTTAGATCTTAGCGCCGCCTTTGACACCGTCTCGCACAAGATCCTTTTGCAGCGCCTGGAGGAAGCTGGCGTCGTTGGCCCTGCGCTTCAGTGGTTCCGCTCTTTCATTGCTGACCGATCCTTTTGCGTGGCGGTTCCGCCCCATCAGTCAAAATTCTATCCTCTGGATCTTGGGGTTCCTCAGGGATCCTCGCTGAGTCCCACGTTGTTCAATCTTTACGTGAGGCCGCTGGCTGAGGTTGTCAAGCAGTTGGGTATGACCATGGTGTCATACGCCGATGACACCCAGCTGGCGGTTACACTCAGCGGGGATTCTCGTGTGGATGCCCCCAGATTCCAGAACGGACTTAGGGCGGTTTCCAGCTGGATGAATTCCAACTGTCTCCAGTTGAACGCAAAAAAACGGAGATCATGATCATCGGCAAGCAAGCGGAACTCTGGGGTGATATGTGGTGGCCCCCAGAGCTTGGTCCCACCCCGACTCCGGTTTCGGAGATAAAAAATCTCGGGGTGTGGCTAGATCCGACCCTTAGCTTTGTCTGCCACACAAAGAGAACGGCTGCATGCTGTTTTGGTATTCTGCGGGGTTTAAGACCTGTGTTAAAAATTTTTGACGCCCCGACCAGGCAGCTTGTGGTGCAGGCGACGGTGATTTCTCGGCTTGATTATGCCAGCTCCGTCTTGGTAGGGATAAACCAGGCCGAAATCACCCGTCTACAACGTGTGCAGAACGCGGCCGCTCGAGCAGTGGTTGGTCTTCCCAGGTTCTGTTCCACGGCTAACACTCTGCGTTCTCTCCATTGGCTGCCGATTAAACAGAGAATCCAATTCAAGTGCTCTGTCTGTCATATAAGATCCTCAAGGGCTCCCCTGCTCAGATTCTTTCGAATCTCCTATCTCCCTATGTCCCTGTCCGCTCGCTACGTTCTTCGGATCTTGAACTTGCAGCAGTTCCCAGGTTTAAGCTTAGCCATGCTGGTGGCCGCTCATTTCGAGTACGTGCGGCGGCTCTGTGGAATTCTCTTCCCTCAAAGATCCGTGCCTGTGTTGACCTTCTCTCGTTTCGTAGGGCCGTCAAGACCCTCCTATTTCTTTAAACTGTTGTATCCTTAGTTTCCCACTTTTTAGCTGTGTTATGTTGGTACCTTGTCGGGCGCCAGGACGCTTCTTCGCTGGAGCAGATGTGCGCGTAATAAATGCACATAACATAACATAACATCATGACTATCCCCAAATTGGCCGACAATGGGGTCACCTCTCGCTACTAAAAATTGAAGAAGGCGCAAGGACTGTACCCTGAGCCACCATTTTGCGCACTGTTCCACGCGTGCTCCTGCTCCAGGTGGGGTCAACCAATTAATTGCTTTTGCCTGATGATTGTCTTGCATAGAGCCATCTTCTGGAAGTAGCGCAGGTGGGGTTGATTAACGCAACACTGAACACAACACTGTACGCAAAACTGAATTCTGAATCTTTGACTGCCAACATATCTGATTGTCAGCATCTCTGAGGCTTATTCCAGCTAATACAGGCCAGGGCCAGCATTATACCAGCTTCTAACAACCATTGCCAGCTAATGCCAGCGTCCATATCGGGGCTACTGTCCATTGACCTTTGCTTGCAAATCCTCTCCTTCATTTGATGCCATTATAAGGATCCTCCATAATTTCACGCGGATTCAAAAGCCTTATCAATCTGTCGCTCACAGTCACTGTTATACATCACACCAATCTTAACTGTGGTACCAGCAACATTTGGTGTTACTCCTGGGCGCCTGTTATAATCCAAACAGCGACCATGGGTGATAAGGATGGCAAAAACCTTAAAAGGCCTAAAGCCGAACCACCAAATCCACTCTCGCCGCCAAGGAGTCAAGGGACATGAACACCACTTTGGACACAATTCTCCTTAAGCTTGCTGAGGTTCATGAAATAGCGAAATCCACCAGAGAAGAAGTTGCTGCAGTGAGGCAAGAAATTAAAGACACCAACATGCGACTCTCAGAGTCTGAAAGCAGGATCAGCCAATTAGAAGACTCGGAAGTAAAAGTGAGCAAGTCCCTAAAAGACCTTTCCCTATCTACTTCGTCAATGTCACGGCGCCTCTCGGAGTTGGAAGACAGAAACCGACGGGGAAATCTAAGAATTTTTGGAATTCCGGAAGGGGCCAAGGGCAAAGATGGAGACTGTATACCGTTCTTGGAATCATGGTTTCCTCAGGCCACCAATCTCTCCTTCAGCACGCTGTTGGAATTTGATCGTGCACACAGAGTTCCTACCCGGCTCACTCACCAGCGAAGGGGCCCGAGACCAATTGTATGTAAACCGCTCAGGTATCAGCACGCTGAACAAATATTGACGTTCATGCGTAAAAACAATCGCATCCTTTGGAAGACTAATAAGGTGTACATTTCCCAGGATTATTGCAAAGAAACTGTTGCTTTGAGGAAACGTTTCCTGGCACTTCGTCCAAGGCTTCGCCAGCTTGACTATCAATATGGCTTTGTGGGCCCGGCACGCTTTCGTGTAACGATCCATGGCGTCCCACAAGTATTCACGGATCCTTTACACCTAAAGAGGCTTCTCGATGGTCCAGAAGAGTCGAAAATGGACACTGCAGCAGCATCAACCGAATAAGGTCACGATCACTAGCCTGGACGTCACAAGAGCAATGGTCTAGCTGTAGACTCATTCAATAGTTTAAAGGGTCTATCAACTCAAGTGTCCTCATTGCCTCACGGTCTCAGGTGGGAGTAACGCTGAAAGCTTGTTAGGACAACCCACCTCTTAATGACAGACGCTGGGATCATGAACTTTCAGGCATTATTGTCCCTTGAGGTTTGCTATATGTCTATAAGCTCATGTAGGGATATCATGATCACTCGGGTGTCTTGACCCAAGTGGGACTGCATTATTTAGCAGTCTCTTCTGGAATAAGTTGGAGGCTTAAGTTTATAAGAATGAGTGGTGTTACTTCATAACGCTTGCCATAAGTATTTAACATGCTTCGAGTGGGCACATACGCTCTTTTGTCATTTGATGGTGCAGAGCTATAAAGCTATGGTTAAATAAGCAATATGGTAATCACCAACGACAGCTCTGTTGCATGTATGGGGAAGCTGTGGTTACTTTCCCGATAGTGGGTCAGTTGCAAATATGGATGTTGCATTAGGTGCGCATGTTATAGGGAGGCATTGTGCTTTGACGAGTTTGTTATGGGTTCATGAAGAACATAATCTTCGGTTCAGCAACATGCTTTGTCTCCAATATTGTTAGAGGCATGGGTTAGGTTAAGTTTATTGCCTCTGATTGTCGCAATTGCAAATATAATGGTCATACCAGTTATGCGTTCTTTGTGGATGCATTCTGTCTCTGACACGTTACTGTCAGGATTGTGCAGTTTATAATGTTCATCATTGTAAACACTGTTTTACTATGTTTATAAGCAAGTTACTTTCGTACTTTGCCACGGGAGAGGGCAACTACGGCGGTTGCTTCTCCTTGGTCGCCACGCTCCTGGTGTATTGTGTGGGTGGGGTGGGTGGGTTGGGGGTTTGGGGGGTTAGGGTTGGGTTTTTGGTTTTATTTTCATGTGCGTTTCATCTCGTGTCTTCCCTCTTGTCTCTATCCCCTCTTCACCTCTTGTCTCCGCTTGCTTGCAGCAAAACTTTACACACCTGTAGTGATGAAAATGCTCTTAGGGTGTACATGCACGCCAGTCCACATCATTCATGGGTCCGAGGCTCCACACACGAAAAAGTACAACAGCCATGTAGATATTTTTCTAGACATATCAGGCTGACTACAAGATCATTCATCTTCTTGTCTGATGGCGACGGATAAACAGACCATAAAAATAGTATCACTCAACGTTAAGGGGCTCAATCATCCAATTAAAAAAAAAAGGAAAATTCTGGATTATTTATACAAGCAGAAGGGTGACATTATATTGCTCCAGGAAACTAAAATAGACTCCTCACAATTCAATTCCATGAAAAACAAACTTTATAGTGAAGCGATTGGGTCTGACACCATGGGCAAAAAGAATGGGGTCCTCACTTTAATCGCGAAGCGGGCCAATATAGATGTCTTACATAGTAGTGCAGATACTAAAGGCAGGTGGGTCTCCACCAAACTAATAAAAGGTGGGAAGGAGTTCTATGTGACCAATGTATACGCCCCCAATAAAGATGTCCAGGATTTCTGGAAGGAACTTGGTTCCCACATTGACACGATCCCAGACACAGTAACACATATCATGGGTGGTGACTTGAATCTCCCTATGGATCCCCTTCTAGACAGAGACTCACGATGTCCGTTCCGGCCGAACAACTCACATAAAGCATTGCTTAATCTATGTACGCGTTTTAACCTAGTTGACTCATGGAGGCTGATGAATCCAACAGGCAGAGATTATACCTTTTACTCCCCCCCCCCCCCCCCCCCGCATGGCTGATACTCACGAATAGATTACCTGCTCACGCTAAAGGAGACATTGAAGCCACCTCTATTGAAGCACGTGTGGTCTCCGATCATTCATGCATTACGATGACTCTGGCATTGCATAAAATGGGCAAAAAAACGACCATGTGGAGATTCAATGACGCAGTACTGAAAAAGGAAGCACACAGGATTGCTATAGAAACAGCAATCACTGACTATCTTATTCACAATAAAAAAGGGACACCTCGGATCTTACAAGATGGGAGGCACTCAAAACAACAGTTAGGGGAGTAATAATCAACATACGTGCAGCCATGAACAAAGATGCGAACTCCATTCTGGCTCGCTTAGAAGATGAGCTATCTGTTCTTGAGAAACGCCATATTCTCTCTAAAGACCCCTTGATTCTCACAGACCTAATGAACTAAAAGTATGAATATAACAAAATCATTAGTGAAAGGGCGGGTGTCTGGCTCCAACATCAGAAAAACTTTAAGTTATGCCATACGAACAAAGTGGGCAAAAGCCTTGCCTCTTATCTAAAATTTAAACAACAACAATCTACTATCAAATGTATAGTGGACAAGTTAGGGACAGCACAATCTGATCCCAATAAAATTGCGGACCTATTCAAGGATTTCTATAATGACTTGTATAGTAGAAATAAGGACATCAATAGCGCCAAAGTGGGGATGTATCTTGATAAATGTCAACTCTCGGCACTCACAGATCAAGATCAAATCGCGCTCAATTGCCCCTTTTTACGAATCAGACATTGCTCAGGCCATTAAATCCCTTATTTATTTATTTATTGGGCTTATAGAGCGCGACAGATACCCAGAAAGGGCTTCCCGGCGCTAAGCAGAATTTTGAACTAGAGGGACAGGAAAGGGTTATGAATGGAAGACCAGAAGAGGTCACTGGTTAAAAAGCCAGGTCTTGATGGCTTTGCGAAAGTAAGAGTACCTATTTTCAAGACGGAGCGGTTGGGGAAGGGAATTCCAGAGCTTCGGGCCTAGGAGGGAGAAAGATCTGCCTCCCATCCTTGCCCGGTGTATTTTAGGGACACAGAAGAGACCTTGGGTGGCAGATCTCAGGCATCGGGCAGGCATGTAGGTGTGCACGAGGGTCTGAAGATATTTGGGAGCATTGCCCCACTTTATCCTGTGCATGAGGCTGAGAGTCTTAAATTTGACCCTGTTGTCGATTTTTAGCCAGTGGAGTGCCTTTAGGTGGCTGGACATACGTTCTCTCCTGTTGCATTTACAGAGCAGCCTAGCTGCCGCATTCTGTACCAGTTGGAGGCGCCTTGTAACTGCCTGAGATGCCCCCAAGTAAAGGACATTCCCGTAGTCCAGGCGGGAGGTAATTAATGCATTGATCACTGTCTTTTGAGTGTCACCAGGGAGCATCCATATGATTTTTCTGAGCCATCTTAAGATTGTGAAACAGGTGGCTGTGAGAACGTTCACCTGGGGCTCCATGGTTAGGCCTCTGTCAATGATAAAGCCCAAATTGCGGACCTGGTACGATGGAGTTGGCAGGGGGCCCATTTCAGATGGCCAGTGTCTGGAGTTCCAGAGGTTCTGATCGGGGCCTACTATCAGAACCTCGGTTTTACTGCCATTGAGTTTGAGCATGTTTTTGTTCATCCAGGATGAAATGTTCCTAAGGCCTGTCTGAAGGCGTGAAGGAATATCTTGGTTATCATTTGATAGAGAGAAAACGATTTGGGAGTAGTCAGCGTATGTGTACATGTTGAGACTGGCAGATTCAGCGATCTGGGCCAACGGGGCTGCATAGAGGTTAAAAAGCAGGGGGATTAATACTGATCCCTGTGGAACTCCGTGCGAAGAAAAATGGACCTTGGATGCCGCATTACTGGAGGAGATTTGGAATGTCCTGAGCGTCAGGAAAGATGCTATCCAGTCTAATGCCTTTCCTCTTATGCCCATATTGGAGAGGGAAGCGAGCAGTGTGTTATGGGAGATGGTGTCAAACGCCGCGCTGAGGTCAAGCGGCAGAGTTGCCCATATCGACCAGATGTCGAAGATTTTCCACAACTCCAAGTAATGTGGTTTCCGTCGAGAATCCAGTGCGGAAACCTGATTGGGAGGGGTGTAAAATACTGTTTGCCTCCGTGAACTTGGTGAGATGTTCATGGACATGCTTTTCCAAGATTTTGGAAAGTGCAGGCAGGAGGGATATTGGACGAAAATTTGCCAAGATCTTGGGGTCGGCCGCTGGTTTCTTAAGGAGGGGGGAGACCATGGCATGTTTCCAAGATGACGGGACCGTGGCCGTGGAAAGGGATAGGTTTAAGATTTGGCATAGCACGGCAAGGAGAGGAGTGTCCAAGAGTCTAAGTATAGAGATCGGGAGAGGGTCAACTGGAGACCCAGAATTGACCTTCCCTAGGATGTCCCGTAGACCTTGGACATCTATCTCGGGCCAAGAAGTAAGTGGCGCGTGGGACAGATGAGGTTGGACCAGGATGACATCTGTATTGGATCCGAGGTTTTGCGTACTTATAGATTGAGCTTGCTGTTGTGTTGCTATGTCTAGATGAATGTTCTCAATCTTGGAAGTGAAATATTTTGCCAGTTCCTCACACTGGAGACTGTTGAGGGGAGGAGGTTTGGAAGAAGTATTAGCGCCTGCAAGCTCTTTTACAAGATTGAAAAGAATTTTTGATTTGTTAGTAGCTTCAGATATGGATTTAGTAACATAGTTAGATCTTGCCTTGTTGCAGGCTTTATGGTAGAGCTTGAGCTCACTTTTGTAGTGTGAGCTGGCAGCTGGGGAGTAATCCTTCCTCCACAGGCGTTCTAGTCGTTTACATTTAGATTTAGAGGCCTTCAGGTGCTCGTTGTACCACGGGGCAGGTGGATTGTGGGAAGTGGTTTTTTTGTGAGCTAGGGGCAAGCAGACGTCTAAAGCATCTAGGAGCCATTTATTGATGTTAGTGGCTGCCATTTCGATGTCTCCGGTGTTTAATGATTCCCCTGGAATAGTCAGGCTTAGAGTGGACATGAGGCGATTAATGTCCAGATTTTTCCAGTTTCTTTTAAAGGACTTGATGGTCCTACTGGAAGGGCTGACGGCTATGTGGTCTCCCAGATGGAATTTTATTAGAAAATGGTCTGACCAATCTAAGGGCAGAGCCTGCTGGCACTGTAGCTGGGGGAGGCTGGAAAAGATAGGGTCCAAAAGGTGTCCCCTTTTGTGAGTAGGACCTGAGTTCCATAAAGTGAGATTCATGGCGGCAAGGTCATGAATTAAATTAGTGCCTGGTTTGTTAGCAGGATCGTCGAAATGAATGTTTAAATCTCCTAGAATGGATAGATGGTTATGATTCACCCTTACCGAGGCAATCCAGTCCACTAGTTGGGTGGCCCAAGGAAGAGTGGGGCCAGGCGGGCGGTAAATCAGAAGGCCAGTAAAAGTGAAGGTCGGGTTAAGTTGAAGTTTAAAAAGAGCAGCCTCACTTGCAGGAAGAGGAATAGGCTCCAGAATGCATTGCAGCGTTTTTCTAAAAATGACTGCAATCCCGCCTCCAATACCGGAGATTCGGTCTTGACGAATGATGGCATAATTGGACGGTAGGGCTTCGGCGATGTCTGGGCCAGAACTAGCATGTAGCCACGTCTCGGTAAGAAAGAGGGCGTCGAGGGAGTTGTCGGACAGAAGGTCGAAAAGGTCCTTTTTATGTTTACAGAGCGACCTGCAGTTGAGACTGCCAAGTAGCCAAGAGCAAGTTGTCTTGTGGTCTTTGGGTCTGGGCCGCTGGCCACATAGTTGCGGGATATCGAGATGGAAATTACATGCACGACATGCGATACTATTTTCCCTATAGTTAGATAGTATTTCGCAGGTGTGTTTAACAGGTGGACGTAGGGACCGTAAAAGGTCGGGTGTGTAGATAGTCACTCCTCCAGAGTCTAAGGGCCCTGGGCCCGGCCAGGCGCGGACGGGAGCAGACGGGCTTCCCTTTGGCGCGCCTTCGGCGCGCAAACGGCGCGCCAACGGCGCTCCCGCTGCGCTCGTCCGCTGCGCTTCCGTAAGATACACATTTGATCTCATAAGGGGAAGGGGCGTGGCCTCGGGAAGGGGGCGTGGCCTGTGGGCTCGCCAGTAATGGCGGCAAAGGACTTTTTCGTCCCGCGGCAGCGCTAAACTCCGCTGCGCGGGTGTCTGAGAGGAATGGCAGAGCCACAGAACAAAGTGCAGGTAAAAAACACAACAAAGTAATGTGACACTCAAATATTAAAAATTCGCAACTGATTATCGGCTCCCGGCTTTCCGCCTCAGGAGTTCAAAGCATCTAGTGACGCTAGTGAGTCAGCGCCCTAAATACGATAGTAAGGGGGCGTGGCCTCAGGAAGGGGGCGTGGCCTCTGGGCTCGCCAGTAATGGCGGCAAAGCATCCCTTAAAATAGGGAAAGCCCTGGGCCCGGACGGGTTCAGTGCTTCGTTCTACAAGAACTTTGCGTCTGTATTAACGGATCCACTTGCAGATCTCTACGATCATTTTCACACAAGTGATCAGGTCCAAGGCACGCCCGCAGAGGCCATTATTGCGGTTCTACCAAAAGAAGGGAAGGACCGGTCCGCTCCTAAGAATTATAGGCCGATTTTACTGATAAACCTTGACTGCAAGATTTACGCCATGGTTTTGGCAAAAAGGATTCAAGCGGTCTTGCCTCAGCTGATACACCCATCACAGGTAGGGTGCCTCAAAAATAGGCTTTCGAGTGATAATACCCGGACCCTTGCACACATTTTAGAGAAGGCAAAGACTACCAACTCCCCCACTGTAGCAGTAACATTGGACGCCGAGAAGGCCTTCGATAAGGTCGACTGGGCTTATTTGGAAGCAACTCTTCATAAATTTAATCTGGGCACAAATTTTATACGCATGGTCATGGCCTTATACTCCAATCCTACGGCGCGAGTCAGAGCGGGTGGGTGCCTTTCGGACTCCTTTTCCTTACAACGAGGCAAGGCTGCCCCCTTTCTCTGTCACTCTTTCTTCTGGCAATTGAACCCTTCCTTTACTACTTAAGGAGCAATGAACTGATTAAAGGTATAGACTTCGGGGGCACCATAGTGTGAATTTCTGCCTACGGGGATGATGTCCTGGTAGTGCCCGAAAATGCGGACTTGGCCATCCCGGCACTGCAGAGTTCTCGGAAGTGTCCGGATACAAACTTAATGAAGACAAAACCGAAGTCAAGCTGCTTAGTAATATCGGAGATAGGAGCGTCTTGGGCGACACGGGTCTTTGCTGGCAACAGAAAAGCTTTAAATATCTAGGGATTGAATTCGAGAGAGACTTAATCAGTACTCTCAAAATTAATGAGGCTTCATTATTTAAGAAAATATCTACACTCCTGGAAGGCTGGTCCCCAAAGTTCCTATCCTGGTGGGGTAGAGTGGAAACTTTGAAAATGATGATCACACCCCTTGTCAATTATTTAATCAGCATGTTACCCATGTTGCTCTCGGATGACTTCCTTGCCAAGATACACAAACTCTTCAATAGTTTTATTTGGCAGGATAAAAAGCCGAGAATCTCACTGAAGAAGCTTCAATTGCCAAAAGACAAAGGGGGTATGGGTCTACCTAATTTCAGATGTTATCAGAGGGCCTTCTTATGCAAGCAAGGAGCAAATTGGTTCCAGGCCCTTCAGGAATATACTCCTATATGGGTTCATGTAGAAAAATCTATCATTAGAAACTTACCACTCTCTGCCATAATGGCTATGGGATGCCTCTGCCTTTACTCAGTCCAAATACATATTCCTCAACACTAAACGGGCTCTACTCAGCCTTGAGAGGCATTGTAAAGTTAAAATAAAGTTCGGCAAATCAAACCTATCATCATTTTGGTTTAACCCGACCCTGAAGGATGATGGCGGACTTCTTTTCTGGGAAAATTGGGCTACAAAGGGTCTGAATTCAGTACAGGACATTTACGACGGCACCTCCCCACTTCCTTTTGTCACTTTACAGTCGCGATTTGATCTCCAGCCACTGGATTTTTACAAAGTTCTACGCTTAAAAGCACGTGTCTCCGCCAGAGCCATAGTTCCGCAACAACCAACTCTATGTAATAGACTACTACACCTAATGTCACAAGGTCACATGGTCTCTAAAATTTACAAATTGATAACACCTTTACCACAGAGAACACATAAAAAGTGCGAAAGAGACTGGGAAAATGAGCCAAAATCCTCTAATCTGGCTTTTGATTGGGATAAGATTCACCTCACTCCTTTCTATAATAAATATCTCCGATACTCTCCCAGACCAAACTCATGCTGATAAACAGATCTTATTGGACACCTGAGAAACTTTTCAAACTCAAATTACTGGATAGCCCCCTTTGCTGGAACTGCAAAACACAAGTCGGTGACATGGCTCACATGTTCTTTCATTGTCCGCAGCTCCAAAAGTTTTGGGATAAGATCTTTTCCTACATCCAGCACACCTTCCACTTTCAACCACCCAGGGACTTCACATATATTTTACTAGGAGCGATTGACCCAAAAATTTCTAAAGATCATGACGGGCATCTCCTGGATCTTATGCTCATGTTGGCTTGCAAAGTAATCCTAAGCAAGTGGAAGAGCACGTCTGAGGTCTCCTTCGCACAGTGGCAGGAATGGCTGGCTTCCTTGAGGGGGGCGGACAACAATATCCTATACTCATCCCCTTGGCAGAAGTCTCACGCCAAACTTTGGAGTTTACTTGACTCATTGGAAACCTGTTATGACCCACCTTAGACACACTGATTAACATACTCCATGCACTTCACCTGGTCTTTTGTTGCCACAACAGGCATTATTCCCGTTAGTGAGTGAATGCCTTCCGGACACAAGCTATGTTCTTCAGGTCATGTTGCTGCAGCAAGTTCTTTCCCCTTTTCCTCGTCTTCCTCTGTTTTCCCTCCCCAGCTTTCCTTTGTCTTGCTTCTTCTCTTCTTCTTCCCTCTCTCTCTTCACCATCACATCCGCTCCTTCGGCTCGAGACTTTAGGCATGGGCGGTTTACTCAATGCTCTCAGTTACTACTTACCGGAATGGTCTTTTTGCATATTTATTTCAGGTATGCTGTATCACTGGTGCCTTATTACTTTCTCCAACTGCATCAACTGCACTTGCCTATGCCATGTGGAAGGTATCCTTTATAGGAGCCATTTGCTGTATGTCTACCCTTTCTGTATCTTTGTATCCTTGTATTCTTGGTTTTTTGTATTTTTGTATTTCCTTGTCTTTTGAATCCAAATAAAAAAGATTTAAAAAAAAAAAGAATTACTCTGTAAAATTGGAATTACTTGGTGCATTGGTCAAGAAAAATGTGGATTATGATAGAAAAATAGAGTGCTTTTGATTCACTTAAGAATGGCACTGTACACTCCCCTTGCTTTGCACAGTTTGTTTTTGGGGAAAGGTGTTTTGTGTCCCTTGATGCGGTTTGGGTGCTGCTTTGCAACAAAGTGTAGACCAGAAAAAGTGGGTAGGGTCACACTTGTCTAAAGCTCTGCGAGAGTTTGAAAGAAATTATTCTGTGATCATAAGGGAGCTGCTGGCCTGCACTTAGGCAGTAGAACATTTCTGCATGCTTCTTTGGGGTATTTCATTTATCTTGAGGACTAACAATAAGTTGCTATTGAAAATGTTTTCTGCTGGCGGAGAAAGGATAATAACGGCCAGACTTCAGAACTTTCAGCTTGAAATTGAACATGTAGCCTGAAAGAGAAATCAACAAGCAGATTGTATGTCCAAATTACCTTTGCTTGGGTAGGTTGCATAGGATAAACCGGCAGGTGAGTTTATATTCAGTGTATCTGTTGGTCTTGGGAGTCCATTATGGTAGGACACTTAAAATTTGTACAGAGGATAATTGGATGAGGGCTTTAGAAAATGATCCTGTCTTGAGGGAGTCAAGGGGTATCTAGCAGTTCAGTGGACAGATGAGAGGAAGTTGCTAGGGGAAATCAAGTATTTTATCAAGATTCAATGAGAGGTACCTGGGCTGGTGGTTTGCTCATGAGAGGTGATAAGGGGGTTCCACCGTACATGCTGTGGGCTACTATAATGCACAGTGCAGCAAGGGACACATGGGAATGTCTGTGACCACGAGACAGAGCAGCAAACACTTGATATCTGGGCCTAAATGAGAAAATGGACAAAGTGGTGAGACACTGTGAACCCTGCAACTGGAGTGATAAATAGGAGATTACATGTCAGGTTGCTCTCCTGGAGGGACGTTGGAAGTTGGGCGTAGACGTCTTAGGGCTGTTTTGTGCTCCTACCAGAAGAAAGCTGCGTACTTTGACACTTGTGGATTATTATTCTAACTGATCTTAGTTGAATCTGGTATAGACTGTGACAGTGGATGTGTTGTCAGCTTTCTAGAAGATGTGTTTTGCGGGAATGGCCTTACAGAATTCCTTGTATTTGACAATGGGCCACAGTTTACCAGTACAAAATTCAGGATGTACTTGGAAAGATATGGTGTTAAACATAAGAGGATAGCTATGTACCACCCTGAATATACAGACAGAATGGTTTAACTGTGTTATCAAAGAATCTGTTCAATTGGCTGTCAATGAAGGCATTGAGTGGGGTAAGGTGTTGATGGCCATGTTACTTTCCAATAAAATCACTCCATGCACAGGTTTTCTCTCCTATAAAATCACTCCATGTTTTCCTCCATTTGAGCTGTTAATAGGCTGTAGACATGACACAAGGTTGGCGCCTTCATGACTGAAAAATAAATTGGGAATTTCAGCTGTAGTGGGGAAGCCTGGAAGCACCATCTTCTAGGAGACACTGGATGGAGCAGACCGATGTAAGCTGTGGATGAAATTGCAGTTCGGGCAGAGAAAAGGGGGTCTTTCTCTGGTTATTTGTGTGTGGGGTGGAGGTAGTTTGCCGGGCTTAAGTTGAAATGCAAGAGAGGTGGTTGTAAATGGTTAAGCCCCATTAGGCTTGTATAGCTACTTAATGGTGCTGCAAGAGAATGAAGCATCCGTGTAGAATCTCAGCAGAGTGTCTGTGGAGACTATAAGTTGTATGTGGCATTTGGTGTTCATGAAGATGCTTCTACTAGGGCAGTGGCTCCCCAACTTTTATGACCCGTGGCTCCCTTGACCTAATTGGCAGTTGGCCGTGGCTCCCTGCCATTATTTTACCGGCGCACCACGGCGCACACTTTGGGAACCACTGGTCTACATGAAGAATCAAGCCTAGACGTGATGAAGGATTCAGAGTAGCCATCATCATTTAAAACTTTATTTGCAATCACAAAGATCTTATAAAGTACATCGCAATGCATACAACACCATCATAGAGTAGCTGGGGGGCTGGCAGGTAGCTGTGCGCCAACCAGGGCAGACGGGACTGATTTAGGGAATTAATGAATTGTGAGAGTATAATACACTACATCAGCTCACCCTCGGTGCCCGCTGTGAGTTATGTGACTGTGTGTGCCTCAGCTGAGGCTTGTCCAATGAATGCCCAGTGCCTGTCAGTGTTCGCGAGTCAGCTGACTTTATTGATTTAGTATTACCTTTTCTATTTAACTGGGCAGGTCTGCAAATGTGCACAGGACTATAATAAAACACTTCCTCAAAGACTTTTTAATATCATGATTGCACATTTGTATAACAGTACGATCTTAGAAGGGCATTAGCTTAGTGCACCTCAATTTCTGGTTCTTCGGAGCAGTTTAAAGATCAGCTTGTAGTTTCTTATTGCTGAGACGGCTGTAATTTCTGATATTTATATGTTTGCCTAGTTTTCTTCATTGCTTGATTTTGATTGGGTGAAAGTGTCACTCATAGTCGTTGTTGGAAATGGGATCCCTGGCTGGCCAGGGCTTTTGCCAAAGTCAGTCAGAGACCACCACACCCAAGTCAGGGCAAGGGAGTTACACGCCAAGATAACCCCTACTCACCCTCTAGGTAACGTGGCGCGAGCAGCAAGGCTAAACTTGGAGGCGATGTAGGCTAAGTATTTGCGCACGCACCCCAGCAACAACACCCAAAGGCCCACCACAAAGGAAACTCCACACAAGGTTATATAAAAATAGCCTTTGTATTACACCAAAACACATTAGATAAAACACACACTTTACAATGTGCCAGAGGCACGGGCAGAATTTACAAGGGGATATTTACAAGACAGGGCCACCTGGACCACTGTCAGGAATCAGAAGTAGCAATTTCAGAAATAGCACTTAGAAGGTAAAATATAAATGTACTTTAGCACAAAATAGCACACAACTAGTAACTACTGGTAACAGGACCTCACTAGCACCACCTGTACTAGGGAGAAAACAACCACCTATGTATCACAATACCTGTAGGGGTGTAAGAGTAAAACACATGATGCAATGCATAACATTCATTCAGAGGTGCATAACAATAACAATGGCGCCAAACTCACAAGTCACCACCTGTGACTGTCCATAGGCAGGAACACCAGAACTGTCCCAATGTCAGGGGGCCTAAACGTGGCAGTTGCCCACAAAGTGCTGGGCAACTGGTGCAATGCTGGTGGGGAAACGTTGGAGCCTCTCAGGCTCTGGACAAAGCACTTGTGTCCCCCAAGAGCCTCGTGGCTCTAAACAAACAGAATGGCCCCCTGAGCCTCTCTAGGCTCGAAATCAATAATGGCCGCCGTTGGAGTCCCCCTCCTGGGGACTCGAAGCAAAATTGGGGCACCTAGAGCCTCTCTGGGGCTCTTAAAATAATAGTGGGCACTTTGGAGCCTCTCGGGCTCAACTAACAAATTATGCCCCCGGAGCCTCGGGGCTCGAACACACGATATGCCCCCTGAGCCTCTCGGGCTCACATACAGTAAATGCCCCCGCCTTTACGAGCCTCTCGGGGCTCTAAATCACAAAGCGCGAGGTCGCGCTACGGGGGAGGGGCGGACACCGACAATGTGTCCCGACGCCCCTCTCCCTTTCCAGGCACTCACCGGGTCTGGCTGCGGAGGTCCGGGGCTCTCCTCACAGGGGCTGCTCCTCGGCTTTGGGCGGCTCTGCACGGGAGCTCCCGCTCCTCGGGGGCTCCCTCTCCTTCAGGCCGGTCACCACGGGGCTCTCCCTCACTCCTGGGAGCCCCGTGGAAGGTGCCGGTTGCGGGCAAATTCTCTTGCCGGAGCGCGGGGTGGCCTCCCGTCCGCTTCCGGTTGTCCCGCAGTCCCGCCCACAGGTTGCCTGGCTTCCGGCCGGGCAGCCAATTGCAGCGCGGCTCCTCGCAGGGAGGCGGGCACTTCCGGGTCGCACTTGGCAGCGGCCCGGCAACGTTTTTAAACACCCCGGGCTGCGGCGGTGAATCTCGAGGGGCAATGTCCCGGGCAGGGTGGGCACCTGCCAGGGGACAAATTAATCCCAAATAAGCGAGGTGGCACTCGCGAATGCAGTAGCGACCGGGGCAAATGCCGGGTGGGCACCGGCTCTGAACCATAAAGCGCCCCGAGGCGCTTGCAGGAAATAGAGCGCGCTCTCAGCGCTAGGGGGTCGCAATAAAGCGCGCTCAGCGCTATAAGCAAAACAAAGCGCTCCCAGGCGCTAGGAAAATCAGGAAGCGCTCACCAGCGCTAGGGACAACAGAGTCCAGCAAAAGTCCTTCAGGGCAGGCAGGGGGCAAGGCTGGGCCCAGAGCCAGCACACTGGGTCTCCAGGCAGGGAGACACCCCAAGTGGCGGTCCTCTGGCCCAGCAGCAGCAGCAGCAGCAACAGCCCCCTCAGGATCCTAGAAGAGAACAACTTCTGTGGGGACACAGCCCCATTTGTATACAGTGCATTCCTTTGTTCAAGGGTGCAGAGTGGGGGCGGAACCAGTCGCAGCTGGTTCTTGAGTACTCTGTTTACCTCAACCACCCTCTCTATTCAGTGGCAGGGCTTGGGTCATTAGACACACCACAGGGGGGCGGAGCCAGCATTGTGTGGGGAAAACCCAGCCCATCCAGGACACAGGTACACTCCTCCCACACATCACTCATGCTAATCTCCCACTCACCACCGGGCAGACCCATCCAGACTTCCTGGAGCCTGGCATGCCAGCCAGCTCCAGCCAATCACACACCAGCACCCTCACAGCACACGTACAGCCATGTCTAGAAATGGCGCTTCCCTACTAGGCATATACATGCTGCATATACCATCTCGCAGCATTCACTCTCACGAGTCCACACATACCAGACTCAAGCCTGTACACCCCACGCATCAGGAACTACCAGGGACACATCCATTCCCCATGCATTCCTATGGGCGGGCAGGCCTAGCTCAGCACATGCACTCAGAGTGCGCAGAATCCCAAAAATCACCATTGCCAGGTCACCATTTCACGCAAAAAGTCTAGGGGTGAACCTGCCCTAAGGGCCAAAGTCCAACAGTCGTTCAAATGTCACTCATAATTACAATGAAATCATGAAAATGTCACACATAACAATCTGAAACCTTGGTAGCTATGTAAAATGGACACCTGACATTAGCTGTGTTCACAGAGCCCCCACCCTGGCCGGCCTTATCTGCAGACAATGGGAGTCCAGTAATTAGCAGCTCGTTACTGAGGTTGCAGGAGCAGGCAAGGCGCTGGGGCTGATGAGCACAGCCCTGGAGCCATTCAGATGCAGAGGGCGAGGGCTGGGATCAATTGACCTGGCAGCACAAAGGAGGGGGAGGACTTGTGGCTGCAGTTTTCACGACCCACATCCTGCACGGCGTCGCAGCGCCCCTGGCTTCTCATCACGGCGCACCAGGGCGCCGCGGCGCACACTTTGGGAACCACGGTACTAGGGTGTTCCTCGATTTGGTGGTTTAACTGTCTGAAGATCTTGGTGGGAGTGCGGAAGAATACTTACAGCATGAGTCTGGCGGGCAGATGACTCCACAATGACAATCCATTTCCTCTCAAGGGATGTGTTTCAATGATGATGGGGCGAGATGGAGTATTTAGTTTAAAAAAAAAAAAAGGCAGCAACATTTGAGGAGTATGGTTTGTCCTAAAACTCGCTATGGTTGTATTTTTGTTTTCTTTATATAGTTGGGTGAGGGATGGTATTGTTGCCAACTGCTGATGGAATTTCAATATGTAATGTTTGTTATGATGCATTAGAACTTGGTAGTAATAGTATTCGAATGTCAGCATTTGGCATTTAGGGATGGAGGTGTTGGAGAGAAGGCTGGGATATGCTATGTGGGATAAGCCTGCTGCTTCTTTCATTCAACATTACATATTTTACTATAAAGTCAAATCCCCTGTTACCAGCATAATCTTGAACTCTCATTTTTCTCTGTATGCTTGATGTGAATATTCAGTTACACTGGCTCCTCGCCAAGAAAGGAATTCTTACTGCTAAATTGCCCAGATTTGATCTAGCCAGATATTTGATCAAGCCAGAGATGGTGATTGTGAAAGATTTTATTATAGCCTTATAGCCCGCTGTAGAGGGCTATACGGCTATTAAAGGCCCCGAGCCGAAGGCGAGGGCCTTTAACAAGGGAGAGGGACTTTAATAGCGGTATAGCCCATCTACGAAGGGCTATAAGGCTATTAGAACATTCTGTCACTAGAGGGCAGAATGTTCTAACAAAAAAAACAAAGCCTTTTGGAAGCGTGAGGGGATTGGAATCCCCTCAGGTTCCCTGAAGCCTTTGTTCACATCCAGAGCTGTGAACAAAGAAACATTGGAATGTTGGAGCTCCAGGCTTATACCAGCCATTATAAGCCCAGAGCGCTCCATTGTTTTCAATAGAGCTCCCAACATTCCAATGTTCTAACATTTGTTAAATACCTAGTTTAATCATCATGAAGCTCTTCTCATGATTCGTCCTTGCAGTCCAGAAGAAAGTAATATTCAAAACTCCATCCCCTACCAATCCCACCTACAGCTAGTGGTGTACCCCTGTGTGAGGCTTTTTCTGTGTATTGCTAAGAAGGCAGTACTTACAAGATGGAATCTTTAGTTGGAACGGTAGATTTACCCCTGTTCTCTGAGGGCCTTAGAGCCACACTCCAAATGGGTGCCGATGTCAGTTTCTTTGTATGCTTGACTCTCCGAGGGTAGGAGGCAAACATCATGGGTCACTCAATAAGACATTACTGCTTGTTAAAAAATACTGTATGACCTAAATAATACATAAGTACAAACAATGAATTTGCATCCAATTGGAGCTATATCTTTCTTTTTAAAAACATGACGTCTTTATTGAATTTTCGTACTTGTGTTACAGGGAATAATGTCGCCAAACAATTACAACAATTGTGACTTCCTTATGAAAAATACAGATTCTAAACATATGACATTTGTAAACAGTCAACTAGGGTCTTTTCTCCCTTCAACTCTCCCCACTTTTAAGTCCCTACAACTAGATCAACCAGTGCAATGTATTGTAGGATTTCTCCCCCTTGTAGGTGCTCATGGGTATTCATGTAGGCAATATTACAATTTGTCTTACACATCACCGATCGAGCGCGCAATTTGAATTCTGACAAACTCCTCTTGAGGAGTGAACAAGTTTAGGGATCGTAGTTTGGAGGAAATAGTAACATTTGGAAGATCCTTTACATAGAGTTCAGTAGTAGGCTCCATGTTGTTTTAATTTTAAAATCCTTGTAATGGTCTGATATTATCTTTTCTTTCTTTTTTTTTTTTTTCATTGTCCAATGTTTTGATATTCTACAACGCTCAATGGAAGCTAGCCAGAGGATCCTTCTTTTTCCAAAATGAAGGCAGTGTAGTTTTGGCACCCCACAAATATTTCCACAGCAATTGGTGGTCTGCCATACTTCGATACTCCGAGAGTGCTTTTCGTAGGCTCAGTAGGACAAATGCCAGGTCTCAAGGATACCCCAATATTTTTATTGCTGCTAGGATACTCAGACAGAATGTCTTAATCTAGTAACAATTCCTCCTGATAGTTCTAAAGTCCCCCACCAGGTTACACCCTATCAAACAATACAAATATGTGTGGGGATAACATTTATTTTCTGGGGGTGGTACTTGAGCCAGTTGTATACAGTTTTGTAAAGTGCTTCCATACCCAGGATGCTGTGCATATATTGTGTGGGGTCACACCAAAATCATTGCCACTGGGCCTCCTCCACCTCTGTGCCCAGGACTTTGTTCCATTGTTTTTTGTAGGTGTGAAGTGTTGGCGGGAGAGGCCTCTAAAATAATGTTGTATTGTGTAGTGATGGTCTCCTCTCGCCCCTTGCTGATTTCACATATTTTTCTGTGATGGTATAACTCTTGAGTGGCTGCTGCTTTTATTTCGAGATTCATTACCTAGTGACCTATTTAGTTATAATGAAACATTTCCTTTTGGTCCAGTTGCAATACTCGCATGTTTTAAATGTCAGAATATTGTTTCCATGGAACATGTCCAGAAATTTCCAATGTCCATTTCTCTAGTTATCAAAATGTACTGAATTTGAAAGGAGGGTTGCCATGGATGTGAATGCGTGGAGAGGGAAATGTAGTCTATTTCAGTCATAGCGTCAGGGTTCCCAATATTTTTTTTTCCACAACAAAATTTTATTTTATTGATCAGGTAAGGCATATAAGCTGTCCTCCACAGTCGGGAGACCCTGCCAGAAATCAAGACATGTATGTGCATTCAACAGACCCAATCAAGAACAACCCCACCGATTTCCTCCACCCAACGACCCATCTACCCACCCCTTATCCCTCCCTAACCCCGTGCACGTAATCACAGTGAGCCTATAGTAACCGCGTGTATCGAGCCAAGAGGCAAGCACCCCCTCAGGCCTGGATCCCATCATCCAAATCCACGCCATCGCCAGGTTCTACAGGAGGGACTAGAGTTAAACCCCTATATTCCGCCCACCGCTTCCATATCTTGTAATGTTTTCGGGGGCATCCTCTAGCCTCAAACACTGGGCGCTCCAGCCCCATACAATAATCCAGCCCTGTCTTCCAGACGTTCAGCGGAGGGGCACGATCACTCTTCCATGCTTGTGCCAAATCCCGTTTGGCCACGACAAGACCCAGCAATAAAAGGTGGCGTTTGTAGGAATTCCCCAGGGTTCCCAATATTGCCAATGTAGTATTTGCTGGGGTGCTAATGTAGGCATTGGGAGGCTGGTCTTGCCTAGGTTTCTGTGTATTTTCTGGGTGTCTGTATGTCTTTGTGTACTAGGATAGCCAAGGCTTGAAAGGCATGTAGGATCCTGGGTAGTATATTACATTTCATACTGTTAATTCTGCCAATCCATGAAATAAAGGAGTATGTCCATCTTTGGTGGTCCTCTCATAGTGTTGGGTGGGTCATTGGCTTTGAATAGATTTGTGTTAGTAGTAATGTATAATGCTAGATATTTAATCAATCGAGTCACCCATCGGAAGGTGGTCTTCAATTTCAGCTAATTTATGGTACTGTTAGGTTCAAAAGCTCTGATTTTGCCAAGTCTATCATAAAGATTGCAACTTTCTCAAATAATAATGGGATTGTAGATGACAGCAACACCTCACCTGCAAATAAGAATAACTTGTGTGCATTGCAAATAAGAATAACTTGTGTGCATTGCAGAAAATGATGTTCTTCATATTGTTGCCAGCCCTGATATGTTCCGCAGTCTGTCCAATGCTGAGGGCAAAATAGGGACCCCTTTGACAGGTACAAGTACACAGTGTCAAAAGACCTGATAGTCTGCCATTTAAGGTCACCTTTATGGTGAGAAAGTGTCTGCCTGCCTTTGCTGTGGTTCTAAATGTGAGTCCCAGTCTCATTGAGAATAACTGTATTTGTCAAACTGCCAGTTGACCGGGTCGATGCCTTTTCTGCATCTAATACGGTGAAAATCGTTATATAGTCTTCCTTTTTGGCATTTTTGATCAAGTGAACTGTGCAGCAAATATGATCAGGTGTGTCTGCCTTTAATGTATTAAATTGAGCAGAATAGTTTCTAATCTGGTTGCAAATATTTTTGTTTATAACTTTTCTTCAATGTTAAGCGCTATAAGCTTAAATAAGGTACCAAATTCAGGGTTTTTGCCAGGTTTCAGGATTATCCAGTCACCACGGCCATCAGATGGAGGTCACTGTACCTTACCTTGCATTTGAATTGAATATGGATATCCAATCACTGGCCAAATATTTAGTAAAGGTCACATAAAAGCATCCAATAAAGAAATATGTATCTGAGATCTTGTCTATCTTAAGGGATTTACAGGCTGCCATTACTTTAGGTTTGCGCATTGGGGACATCAGTCACGTCTGTCTGTGCAGGAAACAAATATGGAAGTAATGCACCTAGTATGTAGGGTGTCTTGTCATCCTCTGAGCGACTCTGGGTTGTATACATTTTCATAGAAGTTCCAAGGGCTTCCATTTTTTCCCCTACAGAGATGAGGGTCGGACCCAACTAGTTGTCGGTTTCCTATATATCCATATCCCTATTTTTTTTCCACCAACTCTTTCACCATATTTGGTCCCATCTTAATATCTTTGGCCGACTTTTAAAAAACAAATTTTTTTTTAGGTTCAGTTCTGCTTTATTAAAGGGTTACCTACCAGTGACCTAATTGTATGTAATAGGTGCAGTGTAGGGGGCACCTTGTGTACCTGGTGAACTTTTGTGAACTCTAATCTTTTTCTTTCTTTTGCAGTATCATCAAGTTTGATAATTTCTCCAACATGTTCACCGTGCGGGACTGCTTTGAAGGCGTCCCAAAGACACCTCTTTTGGGGTGTTGAACTGAAAGTATTCCTCTATATTGGGTTGGATTACTGGTTTTAGAACACTGTCCCCGCAAAAGCACTTTTAGAACTCTGTCCCTCAGTAGTGTGGTTCTGAAAATCTGGACCCTGTTGTTATCCCGATATCAAGGTCCTTTTCCGTGTCACGAAACATCCACATACCATGACGAATTTGGTATCGATGAACCGATAATGACTAGGACATCATTCCTGTGCATTTGCATCATAATCGAAGTTTGCCAACACCCCTAAATCGTAGTTTCCGTTCCGACCCCTTAGACTCCATTTTGTAAACGGCATCCATCTTACGTCTTGCCCTCATGATAAGTCAATCAAAGGTCGAGCTTGATCCAAAAGGACACGTCCACCTTCCCTGACTTCCCCCTGACCTGTCCCAACTGACTCCACTGCCTTCGGCCAGACCTGTTTGGGCGGCTCCTCGCCCAGTGGCCGAATACGATAACATCAGTGCATAACATTCCACAAACCATTCACTACATACAGACCATGCTTTCTGCAAACACGCACCTGTCCACGTTCCCTGTTTATGGCCAGTTTTATGACTAGGAGGTGCCCTTCTTTATTGAGGTTTCATCGATATCTGATGGGAGTTCCAGGCCTAACTGGGTAATCTATCAACGAACTGGACATCTAAAATGTGGGCTTGCTTACATGACTTCGCTCTTTGTATTATTGTAGAAATATGTGTACAGCCATATCATAAACTCAAGAATTCTTGCTTGGAGCTATATACTGTGTATATAAGGAGAAGGCTGGCTCTGTAAAAACGAACAGTCTCCCGAGAACCTACTGTCCGTGAGGTGTACTTCTGGGACACGTGTTACTTGGTAGCTGCCAATAAAACTTGATCTTTGACTGCGATAGAAGACTCATTGTTTCTGTGGTCCGGAACAAGGGAGAACTCTGAGGTCTTCGGGTGTTATCCCCTGGCACCACCGGGTTTCTAAAAACCCGGCACCTCAGTTGGCGCCCAACTCGGGGCGGTATCAAGCGGCGACGGTCCAAGCCAGATGTTCGTGAGGAGCTTCGTGTGAAAATTCCGGAGGACGGCCAGCCATTTCAGCGACCCCTGTATGTCGACGTGGTTCCGAAGGTCTTTGCTGCGAGGTTCCCCGCGTCCCGACGGCTACGAAGGACTGCTGCCCTGACTATCGCCTTGTTTTGGACCCAGTGATCCTTGGTAGAGCGAAACGATAGACGAGTCTTCTAGCGACGTCACAGATCTTCAAATACTTCAGTTAAGTATAAGTGGAGCATCTCCCAGTCCTTAGTTTGTCCTTAGTTTTTGGTATCCTTGAGATACGCTTTGATTTGGTACTTGCAAGCCCCAAAGCCGAAGGACTCGTGTATTCACGAGAAATATCGTAATAGATAATCCTTTGAAGTTTGAAGCTAGACTAGTGAGCGAAGATGCCTGGTTTTAGCAAACTTGGAAACTTGTTTTGTCTTGGTTGTAGTAAGGACTCCCGATTAGAGGATTCTTGTCCGGTTCCTCCGATTGGAACTCCAATGTATGAGCTCTACGTAAAACACGGCGTAGGTCCTATCGCATATAACGAAGTATGGATAAAATACACCCACAAGGATGGTGTTTTAAAATGGCCCCAATATGGTAGTTTTGACTCAGAAATATTAGATAACTTAGAGGTCAAATTGTTCAAGAAAAAAGCCCGGCCGGCGATGTTTGACTCTTTCCGCCTATGGCGCAAAGAAGCCAAACAGAAAGAAATAAAATTAGCAAAAAGGAATAAAAGAGGTATGTCGATGGTGCAAGCTGCCGTTGCATACAGAGATAACGAGGAAGAGCAGGAAAGAGAACAAATGCTTAGGAGCAAGAAACTAGCAGTAGATAAATGTTACCCGATGTTACCAAATAAGGGACAGGGTCAAGAGAAAGGATCCGAGAAAGATCCATTAATGTCCCACTTATTAAATTCGCCACCACCCTATGCACAAAATGCCACAGCACCTCCGCAACCTTTAGTTGCACCTCTGGTAGCTGTTATACAGGCTCCTTTACAGCACTCACCAGCTGCTCTTCAGCTGGCTCCTGTTTCTCTAGTGCAGCCTCCTCAAGGCTCACCGATCACATCTACTTCTCCTAAAGTTCCTTCTAAAGTTTCGCCTAGCGCACCTTCTAGTCTCTCTGATACTCGTTCTACGAATGTTTCTGTTTCTGCTCTGCGTGACTCTGTTCTACCACCAGTTATTCCTCCACTTTCACCTTCCGTCTGGCATAAAATGGCCAGCATTGTGACTAACTTTCCTTCACCACTTTTTCCGTCGCCTAAAACGACCCCTAATACGGAACGAAGACAATTACGAAGCCAAATGCCCGATTATCAGGAAAGGGAATCATTGAATAAGCTAGCACGGAATTGGGCTATTGACACAGCAAGATATGATGTAGAGTCTGTCATGAACGTTTTCCGTCAATGGGATGAACCAACGCAAAGATACGTGTTTGAGCAGATGTGTGTTTTTCTGTGTGAGGATTTGGAAGATAATGGTCAGAAGAGCAACCAGCAAGAGTTGTGTAGTGTACGATTTAAATTTGGGGAGGGTATGATTGTGGGTCCCGACGTTGAAAAAGCAGTTGAGATATTATTATCACATCGAAGTACGGGTGGTAATTCTGGGTCATCCTCTGAAAGTGGTACATCTAGTAGGAAAAGAGCGAGACAATACCCCATGAGAGAGGTTCCTCCGGTTTGGAGGGAAGGTGACGCAACTGCAGTTCCACCGGTTCTGCCTCATTTCCAGTACATGTCCCCTGGAAAAGATCCCAAGTTTTAGCACTCAAGCAGACGCTACCCGATCCCCGTAAAAACCCGACTGGGTATTATAAGGAGTTGTCCCAAACTGCAAGCTCATGTATAATGAATTTAGCGGATATAGACATGTTGTTTGGGAACGTTGTTCCACATCCTTTATGGAGTAAAATTCGTCATACGGATCATGACCAAGAACTAGGTGACTCGTGGGCGAACATTGCGACTACAGATGCTAGACAAGTCGGTGGTTTCAAGCCTGAGCCGTTAATAGCTGAACTTCCCGGTAGAATTATTGCGTACATGAAGACAATTATGCCTGAAGTACGCGTAAACTGGGACAAGCTATCTGCATGCAAGCAGAAGAAAGACGAGAATGTATCTGACTTTTTCACGAGATTCGAGGAAACTTTCACCGATCATAGTGGTCAGGATATGGCTACCGAGGGTGGCCAAAGATTGTTCGTAGACAAATTTGTACATAATTTGCTTCCTGAACTGTGTACTAAATTAAAAGATTCAGAGAGTGCTTGGGCTGTCTCTACGTCAGCGCAGATTTTAGCAACAGCTCAGTACTACGAAAACAGGCGCAAAGACGAGCTAAATAAGGCAGACAAAAAGACGAAAGATTTAAAAACTAAAGTTCTTCTCCAGCAGGCCTATACGCCTCGTATGGCTAGTCAGCCCAATTATCAGCAACAACCGCAGTATTCAAGAAACGCGCAAGGAAACTAGTTTTCCCATCAGCGTGTTCCGTATGGCCCGAATCAATGTGCGTATTGCAAGGAAGAGGGCCACTTCAAAAGTAATTGTCCGGCTCTTGCGCGACGCTTAAACGGTGTTTCAGGTGTAAGGGGAAGAGGTGTTCAACATGCCCCTAGAGGTAGGGGCCGTGGAAATTTTGCCCAAAACACAGCTTCTTTTCCGCCTCAGAATTCCATGAATAGCTTTGACCAACAGAATAATGCATCGTCCAGGTCAGCTCAGTACTATGCTGACAACTATTACACCGAACACGACAATGAGGGTAACGATTGCTAGGACAGCCATGGACAAAGAGAGGGAGTTGTTTCAGTTCCAGTAGATCAGGATGGACCTTATGTCGAGGTAATTACCTCAGGAGTGTCAGAGCCATTTCTGCTGGATATTGGTGCTACAAAAAGTTCTATTATGCACTCGAAATTTCCTGGCGCACCTTTGTCTGGCGAAATGAACGTCTCAGTAGGCTTCTCTGGCGCCCCTGTTAGAAACCCGATCTCTAGTCCTATATCCCTTTCTGTTGGCCCCTGTGAATTAGAAGCACCCCTCATTCTTACAACAGGTTGCGGGGAAAATTTGTTAGGATTGGATTTGCTAAAGAGGTTGTATGCGACTTTGTACTGTTCTCCCTCGGGAGTACAACTTACTTTAGGGAAAAAAGTCATTTCTCCAATGTATTTGTCAAAAGAAGATATTCCAACTGAATTGTCATCACTTCCTGATATACTGTGGGCTAATGGTTCTAATGATGTAGGTCGTTTGGAGATAGCACCGTACGTTATAACTTTGAAAGCCAACGTTAGGTTGCCACGTAGTCCCCAATACAAAATATCTAGCGAAAGAGCGTTGTTGACGATTGTTTATGATCTGATTGACAAAGATGTCATCGAAGAAACAACAGGAAATGTTTGTAACAGTCCGGTTTTACCAGTCTAAAAGCATACTGATCCTTCACAGCCCCCTGTGTACAGGTTTGTGATCGACCTCAGAGAAGTGAACAAGGTAGTTATCCCACAGTTTCCAGTTGTCCCCGACATTACTGCTTTATTGACAATGGTTCCAGCTTCAGCAGCTTGGTTCTCGGTGATTGACCTGAAAAACGCTTTCTTCAGCATCCCAATTGCTGAAGAGAGTAGAGATATTTTCGGCTTCAATTTAGGAGGACGAAGTTTCCGCTTCAAATGCGCTCCTCAAGGCTACTGCGAAAGCCCATCAATATTCAGCCAGGCTCTGAAAACACAACTAGACACAATTGTGCTGCCAGATGGGTCAACTTTGATCCAGTACGTAGACGATCTACTGATCGCCGCAGACACTGAGGAGATTTGCAAACAAGCCACGTTGTTATTATTGCGTCACTTATGTGACATGAAGCACAAAGTCTCTCTTTCCAAACTACAATTTTGTCGACAAGAGGTAACCTACCTAGGTCACATCTTGTCGAAGGAGGGAAGGAGACTGACACCAGAAAGAATACAGGCAATTGCAGAACTAAGTGCCCCAAGGACACAGAGAGAGAGGTTCGAGCCTTCTTGGGCATTACATCGTACTGTAGACAGTGGATACCGAATTTCTCACTACTAGCCAAACCTTTGCTGGCACTACTCCGCAAAGACACGCCTAATCCTATGCCTTGGTCTGAAGATTGTCAGACGAGTTTCCACGAGTTGCGTGATGCATTATGTTCGGCACCTGTGTTGGGAAACCCCAACTACAGTAAGCCTTTTACATTATGTGTCCACGAAAAAGAAGGTTGTGCATTATCAGTCTTAACGCAATACTTTGGGGACAAACAGCGCCCATGCGCGTATTTTTCGGCAACTCTAGATCCTGTGGCTAAAGCCCTACCAAGTTGTCTGAGAGCAACCGCCGCAGCAGCTGTCTGCATTCGACAGTCTGCTGGATTAGTCATGAATAACACTCTGATCGTTATGGTTCCGCATGCAGTAGACATTTTGCTAAATAGGACAAAGACACAACATCTTACTAGCGCTCGACTATCCAGTTACGAACTTACACTGCTAGCAAGTCACATCCACATAAAGAGGTGTGGTACACTCAACCCCGCTACGCTACTTCCCATCCCAACAGAAACAGACACAGACAAGATTGATAACCATGACTGCTGCTTTAGGACAGAAGAAGAGACAAAAGGGAGAATAGACCTACAGGACACTCCCCTTCCCGAATGCAATGACACTTTATGGGTTGATGGTTCATGTTTCAAGTTGCCGAATGGTGATACGACTACAGCATATGCCGTAACGACATTACACACCATTATAGAGACTGCGCGTATTTCCCACGATTCTGCACAAGCCGCAGAACTTATAGCGCTTACCAGAGCATGTGTGTTGGCGAAAGGAAAGCGAGTGAATGTGTACACTGACAGCCAATATGCCTTTGGTGTGGCTCACAGTTTTGGGAGATTGTGGCGTGAACGTGGGTTCCTTACGTCCCATGGTGCAAAGATACAACATGGTCAGCTAGTTAATGAGCTCCTTGAGTCACTTACCTTGCCACTACAAGTCGCCATCATAAAATGCAGTGCACACAAAAAGATTCAGGATGATGTTGGCCGCGGGAATGCATTTGCAGACGAGGTTGCGAAAGAAACTGCAAGGAACACAATGAGTCGGATGTATGTTATGGGTCCCGCTAGATGGATTGCTGATGTGGGAATGTGTGAGGACACCATTGAAAGCGTGAAATTGATACAAGCCGAGGCCACTGAGAACGAGGTGAATGAATGGAGAGAAAGCACAGGTAGATTAGATGCGAATGGTTGTTGGGTCGAACTATCAGAACACCAGCGATGGCTATTACCTAATGCATACGTACTTGCAGTAGTAACGATGGCTCACGGAATTGCGCACATCAGTTCGAAAGGAATATGTAAACTATTGGCCCCAGTATGGCAGAATAGCCATATCCCAAAATATGCAGAGAATGTGGTCAAAAACTGTATGGTGTGTTTGAAGTACAATCCCGGTAGGGGAACCCCAACTCCAGCTGGTCATTTTGCGCCTCCAACGTATCCGTTCGAGGTCTTGCAGCTCGATTTCATCCACATGGAGAGGTGCAACAATCTAAAGTATGTGCTCGTTGTTGTTTGCGCCTTTTCAAGGTGGGTGGAAGCGTACCCCCTTAAGGACAACACCCCCTTATCAACTGCCAAAGCCCTTGTCAAAGAGTTCTTCCCGAGGTTCGGTATGCCTAGAATTGTCTGGAGTGATAACGGAAGTGAATTCGTAGGATGCGTGATGAAGAGTGTGTGAGTGTCTAGGCATCCACCAAAAATTCCACGTTGCAAATCACCCCCAATCAGCTGGATTAGTAGAGTGCTACAATGGCACTCTAAAACTCAAACTAGCCAAGATCCAAGCCAGTACAGGTCTTAAATGGCCTGACGCCTTGCCTCTAGCACTCTTGTCAACCAGAACGACCGTCCATTCCAGATTAGGACTTAGCCCCCATGAGATAGTGTTTGGCCGCCCAGCCAACGTCTGGGGCGTGCCAAGACCAAAGAAACTCGGTGAAATAGAACACCCCGTACTGCTTGACTATTTGTGCGAATTGACAACTAAAGGTTCACAGTTCCTCTCCGCCAGCCTCTGACGATCCAGGTCACCTCATCGAACCCGGCTCGTGGGTTTTGGTGCGGAATTTTCAGCGCGCCAACAACGGACAGCCGAGGTGGACCGGACCATACCTGGTTCTGCTTTCAACGAGATCAGCAGTTCGGGTGGAAGGCAAGAAGAACTGGGTACATGGGACCCACTGTAAACGGGTCCCTCTACCCCTTCCATACGACCGATGGGTCAATAAAGGACTTGCCGACTCGAGACCGAATCCGTACCTCGCTTCATCCCTTTCAGCGATGCACGTTTGAAAGAAACTGGTACCGAGAAGGAGAGTGATCATATTTTACAAGGACTTGTGTCACCGTCTATGCAATTGGACACTACCGAACCTGAGACATTGTTTGAAGACCACACCGTACCTGGGAAACGACGGTACAACCTACGGTCTAGACAAAGAGACTAATAAAGCTTGATCTAATGTGATTTCCCTATTTCCCTAAGAACTATTTTTTGGATTTTTCAGCTCTCTCGTCCCAGGGAACTAGCTCATTTTTGATTTTCGAACCGCCATCCGGTTCTGCTGCTAGGGTCGCGGTTGAAGTCTGGGGAGTGCAACTGGGGAAGTTTTAGGTCCACGGTTCTGGTTGGTCCACGGGAGTTACCCCGGACTGAACAGAGTGCACCCCCTGGGAGAATCAATCAACCACCGCGGGCAGCAACTAGAGGATGGAGTTTCCTAGGGTAGAGAGACCTATCAGACTCACGAACTTTGAAAAAGAGTTATGCACGATACTGTCCAAAAGAAGATTCCTGATAATATGTGTTTTAATGTTATGTAGCATAGTCGTGTTTTTTACTGGTTATACTCTATTCGTATTTAAAGTTACCTTCTCGAATGACACCCAGCCACCACCTCCTCCCACTATTTCTCCACACTACTTTCACCCTCTACCTGAACACGAGTCTGCCCGAAGACTCGAATTTGTAAATAACTCTTTCATTCAGCTTCTACACCAACACCAGTCTATAATGAACACATCAAACTGTTGGATATGCGGACTCATGCCACACACCACCGATAAGGGAATCCCATACTTCATTTTGCCATTCAGTTACTATGGTTCTCTGTGGGCTTTCCAGACCATGTTCCTATTCGCCCTAGAGCCATACCCGACCCGTTCCACTGAGAGCGATTCCAGTAACAAGGCACTAATTGCAGGGATAAGAAATATGAGTAGGGATATCGACACATACCTGACAATACCCAAAGATGAACTCAGTCCTTACACCCGTTGGAACGTGACTAAACATGGGGTTTACCTGGTCAAGAGCCAGGCAGCAAAGAAATCCCGCCCAGTTTGGATAGTGCCCAACCGAGGTCACTTATGGTTACAGGGTATTGGTAGGGACCCCACAGCACAGTTAGGAAAGAGCATTTGCACAGAAACATATGTATTCGCTTCCCGAACTTCCCCTATACTCTTAGCAGCCAAAGGCACGTATTTCGTCTGCCACGACCAAGCCTACACCTGGTTGCCCCCTGACTTCGCAGGTACATGTTTCATCTCATTTCTGCTACCTCCCACCTACACGGCCAGAGCAGATTACCATCGGACAAGGACAGCTAGAGGTGTCGTGAGTAAAGATGACACCGCGGGTCAGGAATTCGCTGACTTCGCAAAGGGTTTTCTGCCGTTTTGGGGGCCTATGGTGAACAGCAGGAATATTCGTCAGTTAGCAAGGATAGTTGAATCCGCCGTGATTACAACGGCCGGAGCCCTTGGCAATTTGACAACCGAGCTTCAGTCGGATCGACTCATGACCCTTCAGAACCGAATTGCCCTAGATATCATACTCGCCGATCGTGGTGGTGTGTGTAGAGTCATCCAATCTAGTTGTTGCATTTTCATCCCTGATAATGCGCCGACGGTATACCAGGCCATCTCTAAGCTACATGAAATATCTGGTTCCCTTCACGTAGAGAAAGGGGATTGGTCTTTGCTGGGGTGGTTCTGGGAGCTGATCACCGCCTGGGGATGGAAAACGTTGATCTTCATTGGGATGGTCTTAGCACTCCTGTTCATGTTTTGCCTGTGTATACAGTGCGCTCCTGCACTATGTGGCCTCTGTGCTACTTCGTGTGTACGGAAGCCTGTGTCAAAGGACGAACTGAGTAACGGAATGATGCTACAGCAACATCTCCGCGAATTTCTCCATACCGATTTGGACTCAGACTAACATGAGTTATTGCCTTACATAAGGGCAAAAGGAGGGTCTGTGGTTCTGAAAATCTGGACCCTGTTGTTATCCCGATATCAAGGTCCTTTTCCGTGTCACAAAACATCCACATACCATGACGAATTTGGTATCGACGAACCGATAATGACTAGGACATCATTCCTGTGCATTTGCATCATAATCGAAGTTTGCCAACACCCCTAAATCGTAGTTTCCGTTCCGACCCCTTAGACTCCATTTTGTAAACGGCATCCATCTTACGTCTTGCCCTCATGATAAGTCAATCAAAGGTCGAGCTTGATCCAAAAGGACATGTCCACCTTCCCTGACTTCCCCCTGACCTGTCCCAACTGACTCCACTGCCTTCGGCCAGACCTGTTTGGGCGGCTCCTCGCCCAGTGGCCGAATACGATAACATCAGTGCATAACATTCCACAAACCATTCACTACATACAGACCATGCTTTCTGCAAACACGCACCTGTCCACGTTCCCTGTTTATGGCCAGTTTTATGACTAGGAGGTGCCCTTCTTTATTGAGGTTTCATCGATATCTGATGGGAGTTCCAGGCCTAACTGGGTAATCTATCAACGAACTGGACATCTAAAATGTGGGCTTGCTTACATGACTTCGCTCTTTGTATTATTGTAGAAATATGTGTACAGCCATATCATAAACTCAAGAATTCTTGCTTGGAGCTATATACTGTGTATATAAGGAGAAGGCTGGCTCTGTAAAAACGAACAGTCTCCCGAGAACCTACTGTCCATGAGGTGTACTTCTGGGACACGTGTTACTTGGTAGCTGCCAATAAAACTTGATCTTTGACTGCGATAGAAGACTCATTGTTTCTGTGGTCCGGAACAAGGGAGAACTCGGAGGTCTTCGGGTGTTATCCCCTGGCACCACCGGGTTCCTAAAAACCCGGCACCTCAGTAGCAATGGGTGCATTATCCACCGTGTTGTTAATGGGACTTTGCCACAGCTCATGGTTACCTCAATTATGCTTGATCTGAGAGCTCTGTTGGATGTGTTTTGGTCTGACGTACAAGGGGAATTAATGTGTTGCTCACCACTGTGTAGTGAATTTTGGAATACACCCGGTGAAAGTGGGAGAAAAATATCAAGTCTCCCTGATTTATTGCTCTCTTCAGGGATCATATAGACCCAAGTTCCTTCACGCCTTTTTGCTTTTAAAAAAAAAATGTTTTTTTATTTTTATGCGAAGAGGCTTAAGTGGGACGTATAGGAGCCTGATAAATCCTTCTCGGTCTCCCATGCTAAGTTAAAGTCTCCTGTCACTATTATGTCACCCTCAGTAAAAGCTGCTAGAGTCTAGGAAGGTTATTAGAAAGTGGTTTTGGGCCACATTCGGTCATACACAGTTGCTGTTGTGACTCGTTTATTTTGGATATAACCTACCCCCATTACATATCTCCCTTCTATGTCCGTTTCACTGGCTATAGAGACAAAACTCAACCATTATGAATGAAGAGAGGTACAACATTGTGTTTCATTCATGCTGACGACTGGTGTGCTTCATTCATGCTGACGACTGGTGTGCTATCTGATATTGCTTGTGGTTTTGTGCCGCTGATCACATCTCCTTATATGTGCCTCCTGGAGAGCTATAATATAGCTTTCCTTCCCCACTGGCCATCACATTTTGAGACACTTGCTTGATGAATTTAGCCCCCCGCCTTGTATTCAATTAAACACTTTTTAACCATCATGGAAGGATCAAGAGTGTTGTTCCTTCACGGATTTTGTTTTGGGGTGAATCTTTCGTGAAGTCCACTGTTTGTGCCTACATGTAATGCTTACCACTGCTTCTATTGATTGACATTGGTTCCACTGGTGACCTATACCATCTCACGGGCTCACTGTGCCACTGGATTCAAGCTAGCTGGGCTGATGACCATCAAATGCATAACAATCAATGCATAAACAAATGTGTCCACAGGCTGACTGAGTTCAGCATACAGGCTTCATCTGCACCACGTTCAATGTTGGCAACAAAAGCAAACACAAGTGCAAAAGGTAGGAATAGTCTTCTGGGACAGGTGCAGAATTGAGTGCTTTTGTTAACTTCTTGAGTGTACGGCGTGCCCCTTAGTAGAGGGAAGCTGTGCTTCCTGGTACCTCCTGTTTTTTCTGACCCAATGTCTAGCGTCGGGTGCAGGGCTGATTACGCATGAGCCCTATGATCTGCCACCAGTGCACAAGACTGCAATCTAGTGGGTTGTTAAAGATGCGGTTCCCCACAAGAGTCCTGTCACTCTGGGGAGTGTGAGTCAGTTCTCCTCCTTGCTGCAGGCACTTCCATAAACACCTGATCCACCAGAGTTCACATTTGTGTTTCAGCAGGTGCACTTCAAGTCACAATTTCCTACGATTTGCCCTTAAATCTCTCCGGGGCTGTTGCGTCTCATCGCCTCTTGTTACTCTTTCAGGCGTGTAATAGGTTTCTTAGGTCTATTAGTATATGATAGGTGTCAGGTGCATAGTTGTGGGCTCCATCTGTCATGCCTGCTTGCTGCAAACCCCCGCGCAGTCCACGTTCGGATGCGGGGTTGGCAAAACTGAGAACACCGTGGTTGGCAAAGGAGCATTCTCAGACGAAGAGCGCGCACACGCGCATGCGCACCAAGGACGGTAAACATACTTGGGCCCGCCTAGCACTCAAGGAAGTGCTTCGCGTATAGCCAGAGTCAGTGTTCCATTCCGGGTCGCTGGTGGGGTTCCACACGAGGAGTTAGTGGTGGCGTCTTGGTTTTGGCGTTTCCGCAGTGCCGTGAGTACAGGCTGTTGTTGGCCTCACGGTATCCTTTTCTTTGTCCTTTTGGCATTTTGTTGTGTTTGATTTGAGAACAAGCTTGTTCCTTCGTTATTTGGTTTCTTATGTCATTTCGACTGTAGGATTGATACTACATCCTATGTAAGAGCTCTTTTCCGGTCTGTAGAGTTTATAGAGCTCCGCGCTTTTGGCGTCCTGTTCTGGCTTCTAATAGTGGTTTCGTTTTGTACTCTATGGAGTGCAGGGTCTTGTCCTGATATTCATTTTCCTACCGAGCGTTCCTTGTGAAATTAACTAGGTGCTCGTTGTACTTGGAGGTGAATCACTTTGGCATTGGTTACTGGTCATGAGGTGTGTTCTATGATAGCAAAGATTAACATTGACAAGGTGGTAAAGTCTACAATCATTGATCGCCTCTTCTTGTTTTCAGAGTATTTAATTCCACGTTTCCAGTGCATCATTTACATTAAACAAAAGGGGGAACAGCTAAACACCTGGCATATTCTAGGTACACATATCTCTTATGTTCTTTTCCTTTACATAACCACCATAGACTAGGCATAGGGAGGGAACCTATTAACGTTGTTATTTTGTATTCTAGTCACAGTTCTGATGTTCAAGAACCTGACCCGAGTGAAGATTGCTGGTCGCTGTGTTTTCCCTACCTTTCCTTGTGTTTCCCCCACCTTTCCTTGTGTTTCCCCCTTTTCCCCCTGATTATCACTTGTATGTCAGTGTTATACCTGACATCGAGGGGTGATAGGGGTGAAGTGGGGTACTATACTACAAGCTCCGCGGCACTCCTGAGACAACAGGGCATCGGCACGACACCATCTTGGTTTCGTGGCCAAAACGAAACGCCTTAAGCCTGGTTTCTGTCAGTGTGTTGCAGCAACTTACTTGTACCCTGCAGGATAGGTCCTTCAGAGACAGTGGATAGTCGTTGTTGAAGTTTGGTGATAGTGGATTCCACAAGAGCCCCCATAGTAGGTCTTCTCAGCTTCGTGTCACAGCCACGCCTCCAAGGCTATATCTCTTAACTATACATATGAAAGTAGGACACTTAAAGTATGTCACAATAAAGAAATCCCTACTGATCTGCTTGTGCTGTGTTGAAAATGAGATTTGTAGGCAGTGTTCACTCGCAAACATCAATGTCAGGAGTTTGAGAATCTGTTAAACAGACATCAGTCAATGGGACTACCTCTCGGCCTAGTAACACACATTGGGATGTGGAGGGAAGCACAACCTCAGTTATTGAAAAGAGTTTACCATCCATCCCAATCGGTGGTATAAAGGTCTGTACCTCTGCTGTATCCGTGCAGGAAGAACAAAGTAAAGTTCTTAAAGTAGATCACAAGTTTATTTCTCTAGATTGTTTGTTTATAAAGCCAGTCTGAAGGCAGCACAGGCTGGACTCCAGCTGACCCAGTGGTCTAGTTTGGAATACAAAATTTCCTAGCAATCGTGAAGAAAAGTTCTCAGTTCTTTTAAGGACACAGAGGTGAGGATTATAATTTCTCTTTGCTTCACTTTTATTAAGCGGTACAAAAGGGGGTGGTGATGGACGGAGCATCTGAACCAATCAAACACTCGCACCCAGTCAACAGATCTGGGTTTAATCCATCACCGTTCTTTAACCCACTCTGCCACCCCAGTTCAGACATGGCCATATGCAAATCAGTCTGACCCTGTGCCTTATGGGAACAGTCCAGCCTGAACTGCCAAGCCATCCCTTCCCTGGACCGGAAACAAGCTTCCGAGGACCGGTTTCTGGCATTTCAGCCGTCTTCAGCCCGGCTTGCTTGAATCCAGTGGCAAAGTGAGCAAGGGACTCACGTCTGAGCATACCCTGCCAACTTATGGCGAACAAAGTGGTACAAAAGGGGATGGTGATGGACGGAGCATCTGAACCAATCAAACACTCGCACCTAGTCAACAGATCTGGGTTTAATCCATCACCGTTCTTTATCCCACTCTGCCACCCCTGTTCAGACATGGCCATATGCAAATCAGTCTGACCCTGTGCCTCATGGGAACAGTCCAGCCCGAACTGCCAAGCCATGCCTTCCCAGGACCGGAAACTAACCTCACTTTTTCTACTGTGAGGTATTTCCTTTTTGTAATTTTTTTTTCAAAACGCAACAATTTTACCCTTTCACGTCCTCACAAGTAAAGGAACAGCCTTTCCACTGATGCGACACTGCATTCCGCCTTTCACTGAGGAAACAATCTCTTATAATATCCTGATTGGCAACCCCCTTAACCGTAGAGCTATTTGTACAGCAGCCTTTTAATTTATCGGTAAGAATGGACGTCCTGACACATTGTAAAGCTGTCCCACCTCCGCAATTTCTTCTTTTGTCTCAATACCTCTCCCTGAATTCTCCATTTTACTAAACGTTTTTGTGTTTCTAACCTCCATGTAGCCTCAAACTGCATACTGGGGGCTCTCAAGTGTCACCCTTGTTGTGAGCCCTGAGATTTAAGGCGAGACCTATTGGCTATGCCAAAGCTTGTCCTGTGTGTGTTTGCCTGAAAAATGAGGACTGTGTGCCTTTTGTAGTGTTTTCTTTTCTTTGCTACAGATAGTTCCCACTAGCTGTAGGATTGCAAGGGTAGAATAAGTTTCCATTTGTTAGAAGTAATAGCCGAAGAAAGTAGCAGCTACCTGAAAAGAATGCTGTTTCTAATCTACAAGTTGCTTTTGACTTTACCAAACTGAAAGATTGTTTAATGAGAACCCTAAACAAAGAAAGCTTTTAAAAACGGTACTTATCCTGCAGAATCAAATGTTTGCGCTTCTTGATTTAAAATATCTTTGTCTGTAGGCTGAAGCAGGTTAGTTAATAGCAGGAACGTATTTGTGTGTTTTAATTGCACATACTTGCTGCTTTGTCTCTGCAAGTGTGTCTTTAAATTTCATTTCCACTAAATTCATTTACTCAGCCTTCACCGGTGGATGAATGGCAGGATGGAGACGAATGAACACAACAGCGGACACTGATTGATCCAAGCATACATGCCGGTTGATTAAAGTGTCCAAAAGCAAAATGAGCAATAGTATGCTGCGGAAACCATTGGCTGTTTCTTTAATTAAATCTACTTTTGGTAAAAGGTCACTGTAGGAAAGTAGGATCTGCTTTTTGTGGTGTCACTCTTTTTTTCTGACCTAGTTTGGCATTTTGCTAATCATAACCCCAGTCAATGTGCTCTCTTCCTAAATTGGACCACGGTAAGTACCTTGGTACCGCCCTAATTGGTTACTGGTGTACCCTTCTAAGTCCCTAGTATATGGTACTAAGGTACCCAGGGAATAGGTACACCAAGGGTCTCCCATGGGCTGCAGCATGTATTATGCCACCCATGAGAGACCACTCAAACTCTGACTACAGGCCTGACATGGCAGCCTTTTTGAGCTGGTGTTAGCTCCACCCACCACAAATATACATTTTCTTATACCCGAGGTCACTGCACTTAAAACCTATAAGTCACCCCTAAGATATGCTATTCAATCCTGAAGGCAGGGTGCTGGGTTCTAAGTGTGAAGGTGCCCTGCATGAGCAGGACACCCCCCCACACACCTAGGAGTCAATTCCCCCGGCTTTGTAAGTGTGGTCAGCCATTTTACATATATATAGTGGACATCAAGTCAGTTACAAGATCCCCCAACTATATATTGGCTTCACCGAAACCGGTCATGTTTGGTATTAAACATGTTGGAATTCTACCCCAACACCGGTTCCAGTGTGGGATGTAGGATCCCATGTACTGGGGCCAACCTGTATTCCGGTACCAGCCTTTCAGGGTCTAACAGCAAGCTAGTGCTGCTGCCGACCACAGTCACAAGTCTGCCTTTCTGCTGCTGAGCCAGGCTCGAGCATGGGAATGTAGGACAATAGGTCTCTTGTCACCGGGAGGTGTAACCACCTCCCCAAGAGGATTTAGTGTATTGGGCTGTGGTGGGAGCACTTGCCAGTGCCACCAGGCTGCGTTGAAGGGCACATTTGGTGGCCTCCTTGCATACTCCGGTTGGAACCAGTTCTGGGAGCTGTTGGCTCCCGCTCAGGTGTGAAACTGGACAAAGGACACAGGAGTATCTACCCTCTTTCCAACACCCCTGGGAGAGCTCCCTGAATCGTCTCAACCCTTTCCATAGGGTACTTAAGGGCTTACCTGTGGGTTGGTCTTCATATCCGTTGTGGGACAAGATTCGTATACAAAACAACTTCATCTTCAACCGTGTGGGCAATTTGGACTTCGCTTTGGAAACCGAGACTGCATCTCAAACTCCTGCTGCTTCTGGTCTCGTCATCCTGCCAGTCTTCTGCATCGTCTGTGCCTGTGTTACATACATGTTCTTCTCCAGGCACGTGGACATCCAAGACACCCGAAGGAATCTCCCTTGGAGTGAAGGAGTCACTCCAGTGCATCTGCAGGCACTGCAACAAAGTTCACCGGTCTGCTGTCCCTGACGTCCCATGGACTTCGAAAGGCTCAGCAACACAGGTGGTGGTTCTACAACTCCCTCGAGGCCTGCACTGTCTTCTCACCGTCCCCCTGGCTCTCGACTTCCGACGTGGGACAGCTCGTAAATGGCTCCTGATCTTCCACAGCATCACCTGGTCCTCACAGCTGCAGCGCGAAGGTCACTGTCATCACTCCTGCATCTTCGTTTATTGGTCATTGGTCTTCCAGGCATACTGGTCACTCCCGAGTGGCATAGACTCTGTCCCCTCTGCTTGCAGGTACTCTGCTTCAAGAATCCACCCTTGGATTCCATCGCACTCTTTAACCTTCTTCGCCAGTGGCATCTTTACTGAAGTCCTCCATTGTTGTCTACGATGGTTTCCATGGTCACTTGATGCCTATACACCTGGCTGCCCTGGTGTAGGTATCCTGGTTCCTCGGGTATCCACGGGTTGGGTGACTCTCCAATCTTCCATCCTCCACGGGGTTTCTTCAGGGTCCTCTGGGAATGGTCCTCCTTGAAAACTGCAACTGCGACTTCCCCATAGGCTTGTATTGAGCACGCTGTTGTGTTCCCACTCTGCCCACGGCCTCCGTGGGGTTCCTGGATACTTACTTTGGATGGTTCCTTGGGTCCCCGGCTCTTCTCAGTCTTCTGGGTCCAGTCTCGACTTCGGTCGTGGTTCGCATTCCACTTTCTTAGTATATGTTTTGGTCTCCCCCTGGAGACCACTATGTATTTGTGCTACTTGCCTGTTCTATTGTAGATGTATTGTGATTATATCTCCAGGTAGGAGATATACCAATGTGTTACTGAGTGTTTATAATAAATGCACATTTTTATAACGACTCTGTGTGGTTCTATTTCACGTACCTTACACTATATAATTAGTTCTGGTAAAACAAGCTGCTTTACACTCATTTTGGACTAAGCCTTAAGGCTGCTTCCCACAGCTACCACTTAGAGAGCTTTATACGGTTGTCTAAGACCACTAAAATCAACATAAGGGTTCTCAGGATTAGTGCAGGGTGCTTCCCTTAAATAAGTGTGCACCATATCCTAAGTCAGCCTCCTACAGCCACCCACAACACTGTATGTAATTGGCTTAATATGAGATGCGAAGGGTTAACTGTTCTGAGAAAAAAATGACCATTAAGGAGCGAAATTCGGAGTCTTATATGATTTTTTTTTTTTTTTTTTTTTTTAGTTTTCAAATCTGCTTTATTGAGAAAAAAAAGGCATAAGAAAATACACAGCTTGGATCGCCTACAACCCGGAGGCCGGCAGCGAAAGAGGAAGTGCAACACACAGCCTGTTTGTGGGCATCCCGGGGGCCCGACGGCATATCAAAATTTGAAACAGCGTAACCTCTGCGTCCTACGACGTAGGCCAAGCTAGGATGAGCAGCAGTCGAACAGGCTTTTTTTGAGCGAGAGAAGGCTCTCACTGCTGTTTGGTAGATTGCATAACAAGAACCAAGAAACTCCCCAACCAGGTTACAACTAAGAGGTGGTGCATGACTGCGTAGTGGAAATGTGTGTCAATGGTGTATTTTGGCGGTCTCAGCAGGAGGCGCGGTGTGGGTAATGATGTGTCCAGTGCTCATTCTCAAGGGCCGTTGGTGTCCGTGGGGTGTCAGTCTTAGAAGCCATGGGGCACGAAGGACACGGCTCGCCAGAGGAGGCGATCCCGCGGCGTGGTGGCGATGGGGACGTGTAGACACGGATAGGGGAGATAGGGCATTCCCGCCCAGGTAGGGCAGTTCACTCTACGGGGAATCTACGGGGGCAGTGAGCCATGTCCGATGAGGGGAGTCTGCGAAGCTGTCCCGAGATCGCAGGACCTGTATGGGAAGAATGTCAGTGGCGCTGGGGAGTGGCAGGCTCGTCATCCGACTGCACATCGTCGTTGGAGCGCTTAAGCAAGTAGTGTACCAGTGGATCCCAAACGTCCTTGGGTCGGCACGAAAGAGGCAGCAGTTCAGCCAAGGTGGTATGTTGGTCCTGGCAGTATGTTAAGTCAGTCAGCCAGTCCTTGAACTTGGGCGCTCTGCCCCTGCTCCAACGGCAAGCAACACGCCGTTTGGCCAGAAGCAACGCCATGTCAGTGAATTTTCTGTATTCTCTGGGCAGCTGCTTGGTGTATCCGAGGACGGCTATCAGTGGGTCTGCAGGAATTTCCCCGTCGAGTCTTATATGACTTTAGTTATTTTACCACTGTTGCCTCTAGAGGACTAAAGAGTCTTTCGTGTTGTGCAAATTATTCAGTGCACACTTGTTAAAAATGTAGGATGTTTAGGGGACACTACAGGCAGACCAGTGCAAACAAGCCTGAAGTGGACAAATTGTAAAAGGAAGCCATAATTTAACAAGCATTGAAAATGCAATAGGTCTCGCAATAGAAGAGTTTGACCTTTTTCGTTTTGCAAATGGATGAGTGGCGTTGCGTGGACGAGTGGCGTTGCGTGGACGAGTGGCGTTGCGTGGACGAGTGGCGTTGCGTGGATGAGTGGCGTTGCGTGGATGAGTGGCGTGTGTGAGTGGCGTTGCGTGTGTGAGTGGCGTTGCGTGTGTGAGTGGCGTTACCTGATGGATTAGCTTTGTACTTTGTTTAGGGTCACATTTTTTGCACAACTCATGGCAAACATGTCAAGCAATGTTCTTTAACTTAGTGTGCTCTGACCTATCTGTGTATAAATTATTGGAACATATTTAAAAAAAAAACATTAAATGTCGAGTGTGATATTTCCATTTACACACAGTGGATTCAGATGTAATATACAGGAAAAATGCTTCCGTCTAGTGGGAAGGCATCTTTTTCGTACATATATCTTTAAGAATATTGCCCATATCTATATCTGCATGTGACCAATAATAGTTTAACACTGAATTTTAGTTATCATTTTTTTTTGTAATTAATGGCATGTATTGAACATGTTTTTAATAACTGATGCCTTAGAGAAATGGTTATTAAAATTATACTTTAAGAATTGCGCAATAATTACGAGAAAACATCCTGTAATTTTCTTACTTCTTTTTTTCAAGGTACACATTTTGTTTGGGTACATTTTATTTTGAAAACCGTCTCCAATCGTGCATCCTTTGTTTTTCATGTAATCAAGAAACATTCTTGTCGAATTGTAAATGGTCACAATGGTTACATTTTGTAAACATGTAGACGTGTTTATATTGGAACCACTTTACGTAAAGCGAACTGTTTTTACTGTACTTCTTGCCTAAGAGTAGTTCCTACTAAAGACTTTGGGCACCAAAAGTGACATATTGCGAGTACGCTGGGATTGGAGGTAGAAGCAACGGATAGGCAAGCGACCTGCTCCTTGAGATTTGTTGATCCGCGCTGTGCCTCGTCAAGAGGACCGCCGCTAGAACGGCAAAGAAAGCGCCTAAGAAGCCTAATCCATTAGCTCTTGGTGTGATCCCCGATCTCAAAACAGAGTCAAAGCAGAGGCGCAAGAGCTGTTGCCGGGAGGCAGGCAGGCGAGCAAGTGGGCGGGTGGTAGCCGATAGGAGGAGCAGCCCACTTGTGGTGAGCATGAACTGTCGTGGACTGTGGCTACTAAAAGAGCAGAGCTGAGCTGACCGTGCAGAAGTGCAAGAAGTGTAAAAGAAGACCTGCCAACTTCATCAAACAAGTTTAAAAGGGAAGAGCGAGAAGGGGAGGGGGGAGGAGAAATGCGACACGGCGGGCAGGGGAGGGGGCGGAGCGTGGAGAGGTGCGACACGGCAGGCAGGGGAGGAGAGTAGGAGGAGGAGGGGGGAGGAGAGCACAATTTATTGAAAAGTTGTTGAAATGCTATTACATTTTACGATTGGAAAAAAGCTGTGGTGTTACGCATTTGTTCCTTGCTGGTGGTTATTAAAGATGGGAAACGTGTTATTGCCTTCTTTACCGAAAGTGCGGAATGTACGGGTTCGACCTATATGAACGGTCAATGAATAAACAAGAAACATGCTGAATTCTTTCCAGGGATGGTACACAACCAGCCATTTCCAGGATGGGGAAACAGTTGGCGCCTACAAATGAAGATATACACATCACAATTACACTGTCTGTACACATTGTCAGAGAGCATGCACGTTTTGGTACAAGGAGACGCACTTACACTATCCACATGCCTGTGATGGTGAATGACGGCAGCGTAATCGGCAGCACCACGCAGGCATTTTGGATCCGGGCATCCAGGAGGGATGCTTTGGCAAGGGAGGCCGGGGCCTCCAGGTGTGGCCCTGAGTGTAGCAGGCCAGCTTTGGTGCATCGGCAGCAAGTCCCCAGTGGAAACAAGCTTCTGTGTTCTGCGACACGGCGGGCAGGGGAGGGGGCGGAGCGGGGAGAGGGGAGAGGTGCGACACGGCAGGGAGGAGAGTAGGAGGAGGGGGGAGGAGAGTAGGGGAGGCACGGCCTAGCGGCCGTGCAATCAAGAAGTGAGGGGGCGGAGCTGGGGGAGGCTGTGAGAGAGAGAGTGGGCAAGGCAGGCGGCTGGGGGCATGTGCACGCGCTTTTAAGCTCAATGCGCATGCGCATTGAGCTTAAATTTCACGGGCACTGCAAGGAATCGCCACGATTCCTTGCAAGTTGGTTAAAGAGTGTTTAAGCCCCCATAGTCTCGCAAGCTCGATGCGCATGCGCATCGACAGGCGAGACCTAAAAATGACATTGTTTCTATCTTTATGTGGAGTTAGTTAATTTGTGATGTATTTTTCAATACTCACGTCAATGTAAGTGGTTGAATTAACAAATGTCTAAGCAAGCATGTTGGCAGCGCCGGCTTTAGCGCTCCTGGCGCCCAATGCAACAATCTCTTTTGGTGGTGCGTGCACCAAGCTCGAGGAGGTGAGCAGGAGCACCATGTTCACTTACAGTCTGAAAGAACGAGTCCTTAGAATGAACAATGGCCTGTGCTTTCACAATGCATGCGTAAATGGCGCCCCCCCCCCCAAGCTTGGCACTCCGTGAGATGGTGTCCTAAATCGCTATTGTGTGTCTTGGACAGCACTGCTATGCATTGATGAGACTGGCCAAGAATGATACAGCCCTGTCACCCCTCAACTTTACATAATTAATCACTGTGTATTTAATAAAGCAGAGTTACTCTTTTCTTGATCTTCCTCCGTATCTGTTTTTCTTCCTCCCCTTAATGCCTAGTCCTTCCCTTGTCTTCATTCTTCCTTCATTTTCTGCTCTGTCCACGTTTCTTCTTAATCGCCGCCTCCCCTCATTAGCTGCTTTCATTCTTCACCAAAGTGATTGTTCAGTTTTTAATGCTTCAGGGATTTGGATATTTAAAATGTCATTGTTTAACAGGCCTCTTTTATAGCTCATTTCACTATATCTTTTTTCTTCATTATTGTGTGTAAAGGCACATCAGATATATAAATTCACACTGAGATTTGAACACAAAAATAATTTAAATAAGTACTTCTCAATGCAGTGCTGCTATAATGTGCCCATTAAAGTTGAATCGTCTTTGTTAAAGGAATACTTTGTTTTAGAATTTTGAAGAGGCTTTATAATATTTTCATTAAAAAGCACAGAAGCACTTACTTAGGCGTGTGTGACCGTTCACCAGTGACATGTTAAGTAACAGTAGATGTTGTTGCACCCAGGATAATGTGCTGCATGGCTCAAAAACTTATAAGGTTCTCTGTTTTGTTTATTTTTATAAATAATTTGTATTGGCATTTTCAAAAAAATAACAGTACAGTAGTATCTATTGCGAGTGTAGCTTAACATCCATTACTTATGTACAGTAACCTCTGAATACATATCTCATCGGGTGATGTCGAGCAGGATCTCATTGTTCTATAACGGTAGGTGAGGCTAGATTTGAGTCCATGCATGGTAGTCAATAGGCCATACCTTTGGTAAGGTGATCGCTCTCGAATTCAGCTCTGTATTGTAAATGTTTCTATATGCCAGCCAATGCTTTACACTGGAGAACTGGGGTATTATAACTGCGGGTACACCATGTCTAATGTGTAATCATCTGAGAAGGACTGTCTGACTAGGTCTCTGGTCGCTCCTGTGCAGAAGGGGAATCATGTGAAACATCCTAGGGAGAATATTGTGCTTGCCGTCTGTCCCCGGTCCGGGCACGTCCAGCACCTGATCTCTAGATTGGCCCTCCTGAGAGTCTGGGGGGTGTAGTTGTGTGGAGGGGGAGCGATTTCCCTGGGACCTGGACTCGCTTATAAGGTTCTCTGGTATGGTGATGAGGGCTGCTGTTCATTTTGGGTAATAAATGCGAAGCCTCCCTACACTGCCTCTAGTGAGTATTTGTTCTAAATTCTACTTAACCAAACAGATAAGCACAGCAAATGCAATATCTAAGTTATACCAATACCAAGTTTAACAGAAATAAATATATTTATATTAATTACCTACTGGCAGTCAGTCATAGTTAGTAGATAGTTATAGTTAAGAAGAAGTTTCCATAGAAAGAGCATTTGTTCATTTGCCAATAACGTTGGCGTTGTTTGATTAATCCTCACAAAATATTCAAAGCTAGTTTGCAACTCACTGCAGCTACTGCCTTAAAAGTGTCGGCGTGATCCATTAAGCGGAGGGCGAGAAAATGGTGGAGGTCCCAAAATGCGATTTCCCCATGTTAATTTCCATGGGAAATTTAGACACTGCTACAGCCCGAACTGCTGAATGGAATTACTCCAAATTTGGCAGAAAGGTAGCTGTTGGTCCAGAAAGCGACCTTTTTGTGATTTGGTGTAAATCCGTTCAGTAGTTGCGGAGTTATTTAAAGACCTTTCCAGTTGTATATCTCGGGATGTGGAGGATCCGCGACCTCTCCGGATCTCATGCTGAGATCTGATTGGCTGCCAACACTTCAAACCAGGAAGTGTTGGCAGCCATCTTCAACCGAGTCACAGAAAAAAACATAAAGAGGGGGGGGGGCAGAAGCACCCTGTCCCCTTAGGTCTCTTGGGGGACAGGGTGCAGAAGTTGCAAAAAAAGAGGCGCGGCCTCCCACGCTTCTGTAATGTGAGCCCCAGGAAGGGCCAGGTCCCGGGGGCATGTCCGATATATGTAGGAGGGGGACGCGCGGGGCTATCCTCGTAGAAGTCCTAAATTCACAGGTACCCCCACCTTCCAAGGGCATTGTTAATAATTTATGCAGGGGGTTGCCTGCTCTGAACCCCAGTGCCCTGCGGACTGCCACCTTCCCAAGGCAAATGTAATAATGTGTTTGGGGGTCCTGCTCCCCCGCATTCTCGGGGACCACCACCTCCCTGGGGCTAAATAAGATATAAATGTCACAGGGGGGCAGCCCAGGGGACCACCACCTCCCCGGGGCTAAATGTGAAATTAATGCAGAGAGGGCACGCAGCAGCCTCCCCCCCCTTCTTCTACAGTCCCAGTTACTGCCACCTCTTCAAGAGGGTCACCTTCCCCTCCCAGAAATCCACGTTTGGATCCTCCTGTTAACCTCACTACAAGTGATGATCTAAAAGTGGTGGAGGAGGATTAGATTAACTTGGGGGTTGTTTATGACTTTACCCTGACTAGGATTGTGGTTGCTACTTGTGAGAAGGGTTTTACCACTTACACACCCCTCCACCAAGTACCCCAATTTCTTACAGTAATCTGGAAATCAAATAATATGTGAAAATAAAATGTATTTTTTAAAGACATTTATACTCTGCACAAAAGAGCAGCATTAATGTCGATTGTGGATCTAAATCCTAAAATGTTTACATGAAGCCTGAAAGAAGCGTTCTGTGATGTCTGATATCTTGGAAAATTGCAGTGGTGTTTATGCTTTGTCGTTCTCTCTCATTTCATTTTATAGAACTGCCTGTGTGGTAAATCGTCCCTCCGTCCACTAAGACCATGCCGTAGATATGCTTCATCTGGAGGCTCTGGGTATGTAATGCACTAACTATATCAGTTAGTATTGTATTATATTTCTCGGTTTGAAGATTGTTTATTGCATGCAATGTTTGCCTGTAGAGTTTTATAACTTTAGGGCACTGGTTGGATGTCTTCTGTTAAGCCTTCCCTTGCCATTAGAAGATAGCCACCACAGCTCGAGACTAGTTAAGATTCTTATAAAAGATGCTTTTGACTTGGGGTGAAATGGCGAATGTGAGGAGCATTGGGTGTCTGTGAGATTTCAGGCACTACCCTATTTTAATTCTGTTTTGGGAAAAATGTAAGGGCAAGACAATATCCAGATTTTAAGTATGAGAATGTAAATCAATCAGTGGTTTGCTTGTTACTACCTAAAACCAGAGAGATCAGTGTGTGGTTCATCAGACTTCTTCCCGCACAACCTCAACGTGTTTGTATTATTTTGCTTTTATCTGAACAGACTACACACATGAATTCCATAATTATATTATTTATGTGTTGGAATTTAGGCCAGAAAAGTAACAGGTCCAATTTCCCAAAGAAACAAATTGGACAAAAGTAAGAGCTTCAGAGTAAAGGAGAAAAAATCTTTGAAAATGTTTAACGTGGCATATTGAAACTTGGGAGATGCATGCGTATTACTATCTGCAAAGAAGGACAGAGGAGCAGTACATAATCCCATTTGGTGCAGAGAACATGAGGAGAAATAATAGAATAGAAGACAAGGAGTCTAGGAAGGAGAGCAAGTACCAATTTAGGAGGGAGAGTGTACCAGAAGAAAGCAGATGGCACAGACAGATCAGTTGGCAGACAAAGTATACATCTGTTAAAGCAGATGTTTGTATTCATTCTAATAGTATCATTATAACAATATGTTTGTTTTGTAAAAAAACAAGTATTCAAATGGATTTATGTAAACTTACAAAGTTTGGTTGAACTTGCTGGTGCAGTAACTTCCTGAAGTCAGTTAACCTATGGATGTGCTTGTGGTGCCAGTTATCTGATTGTGCAAGGCCTGTCATAAATTATTTTTCTGCATATTTCCTTCAAGCTGAGTAAGAAACGCAACAAAAGAATGTTGACTTTTGAAAACATGCTAGCTATTCCAATTTTATTTTAAATGCTATTGATTGTGGGTGAAAATTCTGCCAAAGAACGTGCATGAAAATATATCGTAGTTTGTGTGGATAATCGGAGCCATAGAGGTAAACTGCTTTAAACTACTCCATGAGGAGAATAAAATAGTCTGGCTCTGTGTTTCACATATTCCTGTGCTCATAAGAGATGTAGATTCTATTTACGCTCGGTGTGGATTACTAAATGAATAGTTAATAAATTGTTTGTTTGGTCTACACATGTGTGCAGCCTCTCTCCCTTTTGAGACAAGCTTCAAATGGTTCTGCTAGATGCTGGTTACTTAGTTTCTTCCTTGGAACAATCTGGCTTCCAAAGTTGTTCCACAAGACCCTACAGAGGCCCACAAGATCAAATGTTTGTATGCCACTATTTCTGACTTTAGTCTCCAGCTAGGCACAGACCTCCCAGCCAGTTCTCTAGTGTTGGTATCTTCCATATATTCACAATTGACTCTCTATTCTCCTTGGTCAGAGGCTCATTATTATATACTCTTCTCACACTTGTGCATAGTACTTTCACCAAATTAATTATATCCTGTATCTCAGGGTAGGCGATGAACACCGAGCATTGGGTGGGCTAATCCTCGCCACCATGTTCTCAATAGAATTCTAACTTTCTGTTACAAATGCTAGGAAAGATTTCACTCTGTCAGGTCCCTGATCCGAGGATTATGACATTTTAAGCTTTGTGAAGGGAACTGGCTTGAAGTAGAACCTTTTGAAGGTCAAATCTGAGGACCAGTCCGCTGCATACAGAATTTCCTCCAAGCGAGCTCCAAGCACAAAGGCCTATGATGCCATAGCCCCTCTGGTAGACTGCGCTCTGAACACTTTGGTGTCCATGCCAGCCTCTTGCATGGCCCTTCAAACCCACTGTCAACTGGTCGGGTAAGAGTTCGCCTTATACGGTTTACGAAGGGCAATGAACAACTGCTGCTTCCCTTGAGGGCGAAATTCTTTAGTTAGGGTTTCAGGCCACGATACAACGAACCACAAGTAGTTTTGGAGAACCTGCAAAGGCTGGGTATGAAATCTGCCTGGAGTTACACTTTGTACGTCTAGACATGTGGAAGGTGTCCCCATCTGGGGTAAACGTCCTTTCCGTAATCTCCACCAGGGCTCGGACATCCCTGATCCGTCTGCATGACACTAAACACAGCAGTGGCCGGTTTTGCCCATAACTGCAAATACAAAGGTATTTGTTGCTAGGCCAGGGAAGGAACAGGTTCAGTACCTTGTTGGCGTCCCAAAGAACGGTCTGCCTCTGCTCTGAAGGAAGAGATAATCTTATGCATCTTAAAAGTTTCCTGACCAGAGGATGTTCTCCCACGGCATGGCCAGAGGAAATCACTAACTAAAAGTGTTGACCAATCTGTAGGCTAAGGAATTCAAGATATGAACAAGTTCCGTCCCCATGTGATCCAAGTCACATTGCTGACACCAACCCAACCATCGAGACCAAGCCGATTGGTAGTGTTTGATCATACTGTCCGCCTTGGCTTGGGAGAGTAGGTCAGCAGCGTTTTTTGAAAGTCCCGGGACTTGCCATTGAGACCTATAATCCTCCACACCATAATTTGGAGGGTTCCGTTCATCGTCGGGTGGTGAAGATTCACGGAGGGATCCCTGGCGAGGTCCTGACTTAGGGGTAGACGGGTTGGAAAATCCCATGAAAGTTCCATCAGACCCGGAAACCAAACTTGCGACTTCCACCTCAGGGTCACTACCACCAGATCCACCAACTGCCTACAATGCGCCAACTACCTACGAGTCTGCGCAGCAAGTCTCATTATCGTGGCAAAAGGAGAGCGGGCATAACCCTTCTCTCTACCGACCAATCGTCGTGGAAGGCACACTGTGATCTGGTCTCCAACTTTAGTACTGGGGAAGTTGATGAACCAGGGGGGTGCAAAGAGGTCTATTGTGATGGAGCCCCATTGGTCTGAGAGGGCTTGAAACAGGACTGGGGGCAGTTGCTACAGGCTCTTATCCCTGAGGTGCCATGATTGCCAATCCACGACCTGTCTGGCCATGCCCGGGAGGTGCTCTGCCACCACTAAGATGGTGGTCTGGGCAGTATTCCCAGAAACTCTTGGCCAGATCCGAGTGGGGTCTGGACCTCATGCCCCCCAGACGATTGATGTAGCCGACTGCCACTACATTGTCAATTTTTAAGGGCACACAACACTAAGCACGTTACTGGGCCCATCATTATACCGCGAAGGTGTCTGTAATCAGTTCGGGGCAATTGATGTGCATGGATTGTTCTGCGGCGGAACATCCGCCTCCAGTGTTAAACTCCCCACAACGTGTGCCCCAACCAGTACCACTGGCATCTGACTCTATCACCAGGTCCGGTGGAGAACCGAAGATCGCTCACTTTTTCCATGCTTCCATGTGTGTGAGCTACCGTTTTATTTCGTCCTTTGCTTTTTCCAGGCAACATGTTGCGGGTACGTGAGGCCGGGACACAGGTGAGATGCCTTCAAACATTGTAAGGCCCGAAAGTGAAGGGGCCTGGGGAAAATGGCCGGAATGAAGGACGACAGAAGGCCAACTACTTTGGCTATCTGCTGGAGGGAGTTGGACGATCTGGACATGGCCCTGCATACCGTTTGTTGTATTTTGGCCATCTTCCTTGATGGAAGACTCAGGATCCTATCCACCGAGTTGATCACAAACCCCAGGAAGGTAAGGAACTGGAAAGGGGCAATTTATAATGAACCCCGGGTTTTGGAGAAGGTCTACAGTTTTTCTAAGGTGGGCCAATAACGTGTGTGGGCACTGATCCATGAAGAGCATGTCGTCCAAGCACAACATCATGCATATCACGGAGACCCTTCGATGTTTGACAACAGGCTTGAGGACCTTGGTAAAACACCAGGGAGTGTAAAATAGGCCAAAGGGGAGGGAGTTAAATTCGGAGGTCTGACCCTGCTATTGGATCTTTAGGAACCAACAATGTGGCTAGAATATTGGGATCGTCAGATAAGCATCCTTTAGATCTAAATGCACCAGACAATCGTTGGGCCTAAGTAGATTTCAGAGAAGATGAATACCCTCTATCTTGAAATGGCGAAAGGCCAGCCAATCTTTGAATTCTCAGAACTTGATCACCAGGTGCTTGCCCTTACTCACTTTTCCACTAGGTATAAATTGGTGAGGAAGACCAAGGGATAGGGCGTGGATGGGTAAATGGCTCCCTTGGAAAGGAGTTCCTGGACCTCTACCTGAATAAGGGCGGCTTCCAACTCTGAGAAAGGGATAGATTGAGGTGGGAAAGGTTGGAAACAGAACCCATAGAATTTTATATGGAAACCGCTCGCTAGAGGTCCTGCCACAATTTGCCTAACAGCGACGCTACAGGAGTAGCCAACTTGCCCTTGCCCTTGTCCTTTGGGAGTACAGCTTGGAGAGGAGCCGACCGGTGAGGCCGCAGTGGAGGTGAGGGGCGCGGCCCCGGGACTGCAAGGACCAGCAATCAACACCAGCAGCTGGTCCTCTTCCCGCGTGAGCCGCGCCCCCTCCCAGAGCCCCGCCCCCATCGTAGTGCTCTTTACCTCTCGCGGCCCCCGCTTCGCGGGGGCCGCTCGCTAGAGGTCCTGCCACAATTTGCCTAACAGCGACGCTACAGGAGTAGCCAACTTGCCCTTGTCCTTTGGGAGTACAGCTTGGAGAGGAGCCGACCGGTGAGGCCGCAGTGGAGGTGAGGGGCGCGGCCCCGGGACTGCGAGGACCAGCAATCAACACCAGCAGCTGGTCCTCTTCCCGCGTGAGCCGCGCCCCCTCCCAGAGCCCCGCCCCCATCGTAGTGCTCTTTACCTCTCGCGGCCCCCGCTTCGCGGGAGCCGCTCGCTAGAGGTCCTGCCACAATTTGCCTAACAGCGACGCTACAGGAGTAGCCAACTTGCCCTTGTCCTTTGGGAGTACAGCTTGGAGAGGAGCCGACCGGTGAGGCCGCAGTGGAGGTGAGAGGCGCGGCCCCGGGACTGCGAGGACCAGCAATCAACACCAGCAGCTGGTCCTCTTCCCGCGTGAGCCGCGCCCCCTCCCAGAGCCCCGCCCCCTTTCATTAATTCAAGTACTTTAGAGACTCCAATTACGCGCATCGCGGGACGCGCGCGGGTCGAAGCCCGGGGTTAAGCCCGGGCAAAGGGCGGGCCCTCTGTGGCCCTCTGTGGCCCTCTGTGGCCCTCTGTGGCCCTCTGTGGCCCTCTGTGGCCCTCTGTGAACCAAGGGAGCCGGGCCGGGACTACAATCCCTTTACATCACTGCTCCCTGTTAGATACCAGCATATTACATATGTGAGCTAGACTTCACTGCTCTTATATTACTTTTGCTCACCATTGTAAAACAGGAATTATTTCATATTATGCCCTCCAAATTGGTAACTATGGATAACTTCTTAATTAAAAAGGTTGCTCAAATTAATAGCAACAGAAGGGCGTCTCTGGGTTTGGAGCTCCCATCTACAAATACTATGGAGCTTCCAATTATTGTGACTGATACGCCCTTGTTAGAGGAGCCCCCTGCCCCTGCACGCAAAGAAACGATTGTAGTTGCCATGATCCATGCGGGTCAGAATGATGAGGACTCAAACGCCCAAGTCCCTGTGGGGACAGGTATAGGCTCTTCTGAAATACACGAGCCTGTAGCAAAGGAATCCCCACGAAGGTTTAAGAAAGCCCGCGTGAGACGTAGGGGGAAGCAAAGGAAAAACAACCATCACATTACACAAGTCGAGGGGGGCGAGCTTGGATTCCCATCAGTATTTACAGACACTAGACCAGTTAGACTAGGAGAAACAGGGGATGTTATCTCGCCCACACGACCCAGAGATTCCTTGCTTCTTATCGACTTTTCACATTCAGGGGTCACCGATAATATTGAAAGGTTTTCTTATGACCATACCATGATAAGTCAGCATCCGTTGTCTAGTACTCCTACTAGTTCATCTGTTTTGGATTCACTTATTGGGACTGACAGTATTAGGCTATCGGGCTCCCCGAAACTTCCCATTGACCCATCGCCCATGTCCCCTACATCCCCTCCTATTATGACAAATAGCAAAAAAAGGGGGGGTGAGCCATTGGGAAAGCGAGCACATAAAATAAGGAGAGGGGTCGCTCATGTACCCCAGAAACAAACTGGCCAAACCCTCGGATGTGAGGCGGCCATGATGGCCAAAATTGTAGAACTTATTAGGGGTGAGATGCAACCACTTCTAGATAAGACTTTTATGATCTGTGCACATCTAGATCAAATAGAGAAGAAGGTTGATCAGAATTCCCTCCTCTTACTTGACCTGGTTAAGGGGCTAGGAAAACCTAAGGTGAACCCTTTATTAAGAACCAACCCACCTATCAAACCTACAGTAACAGGGCCCCCTCCAACGCCAGTACCCATAACACCAGCACTAACAGCACTGGCACCTGTACAAAAACAGAAATCTGTGCAAGAGGGGGTAAGACCGGGCAGCCCTGCATTTACAGTAATAACGCCATCTCCACAGATGGCCATACCCCAATTGGCGGCTCCATTAACTAAGGAGCGAACACTTAAACCAGGGGGAATCCAAAATAAAGGTGGTAGTAAGGACTTACAAACGACTAAGTCAAGTCAAGGGAATGTTTTGGCCACTGCTCCAGTAAATACTAAAACTAATCGTGTCATAGACCTAACCCCTGACTCTGCCCCCTATGTCATTGTAATGGCAGGGGTCCCAGTACTACCGGCAGGTAAATGGGAAGATCATGGAGCATTAAGGAACAAGGTTGTCTTTTGGCTCCGTGATAATAGACCGTTACCTGCTTCAATAAATGGCGAAATTATAAGTCTAAGGCGCGCCAATTGGGTGGGAGCCAGGCCAAAGGATAAAAATGGTGATGTTATAATTATCAATTTTAAGGATCATAGGGCTGTGAGGCACATTGGGGATTGGTTCGATGCTAGTAGCAGCGATTCAATCTCCACACACCTTCTTTCCTATTTCTATCCCTATGCACCCCCTAAAAGTTTCAATAATTGGGGTAGGGACAGGCAGCTTATTAAGAAGCCAGTCCATCAACGTCGGGGGTTTGGAAATGTAAGACCTTGGGATAGGGTTGGGCCTGGGGATGTACAGTCCTTGCAGGGTAGTTCTGGTTACGCAAGTAATCAAGGCCCCTCTTTTAATGCTCAGAGGATGGAGGATTTTTATCCCAGAAATGACTATCAGGCCTATCAATATCCTCCTCCCAGCAATCATTATCCACCATACTTGGGCCCCACCCCTATGCAAGGTGGACCATGGAACAATAGAGGAATGCTGCCACATATGTACAATCTACCGATCCAAAACCGTTATCAGATCTTTTCCGGTCTGGATGGGGTGGATTGACAGCCAGCTCAGACTCCCATTGAATCTGTGGCTGGGAAAAAGCCCTCTTTCCCAGCTTCCCAAGCTTCCATTAGGGGCGGGGTTCTCCCTAACATCATTGAGGCCCCTACTGAGCCACCCCAAGAACTTCCCATATTAAATAAGAGTTGCACTCTCGATAGGCTGGCATCTTGTGACAGTGTTTTCTTGGAGCAGATGCAGTCTAACATAGGTGACAATAATGGGAGTAGAGAAAAGATAGGTAATGGACCTATACAGGTGAAGAGTGACTTTCGTCAACTGCTTTTTTGGAACGTAGCTGGGTTGAGGCAAAAAATCACAAACCCAGCTTGGGAGTCTGTAATAAGCGGTCAGGATATAGTGGCCCTACAAGAAACATGGACTCAGGACCCAATTCATGTAAATGGCTATAGGACCTTTTTTACCCCAGCAATTGGAGGCCATTTTGGTAGGGCAAAGGGTGGTTTGATTACGTTTGTTTCAAACCATCTTAAAATTAAACAGGTCCAGTGTTATTTACATTCCGAATATTTCCAGCTCATAGTCCTTTGAGATCTTAAAGGAGCAAAGGTGATTATTATTAATTTTTATAATAATGTTCCGAGGGAAGACATTGTGGTTGCGATGAGGCAGCTTAAGGAGGCTGTTCAGTCAGAGGTGGACAAAAATGACAGAGATCGAGTAATTTTATGGGGGGGGGGATTTTAACTGCTCACTCTGTTCTAAAGGGAGTCAGGGCCTATGCGGCCTAATGATAGAGAGAGATATGAATCTGACCCATTTTGATCATACATTAATGGGGGATTTGTTGAATGAATTATTATTCGTGTTCGACTTGGGATTTGCAAATGAAACAGCGTTAAAACCCACACCCTTTGTCCCGACTTTTGTTGGCAGAGGTTTGACGTCAACTATTGACTTCATTATCGCCTCCAGCAATCTTAATCATAGAGTTCTGGGGGTCACAAATATCCCATTGCCCATAAGTGATCATCTCCCACAATGCCTCAAGGTAGCCGATTTATTCCCAGACCCATCTACGGCCGCGCCATCTGTTGAGGCAGCGGTTGATGTGGTTCTTGGGAGACAAAACGGGTATACACTTAATTGGAGCAAGGTAATCCCCGCAACATTCTTTAAAGAACTCTGGGAGGCGTGCTCTACTAGCTTTTTGACCTGTTTGGGACAAAATTCCAGTGGTGATCAAATACTTGAGCACTTTGGTATTATAGCTACAAACATAAAGAGTAACTTAAGGGTGGAGTCAAAGCGCAGAGGTAAGGGATCCAAGAGTTGGTTCGATAATGCATGCACTAGGGCGCTAAAAAATTTAAAACATGCAGTGCACAGAAGCCCCAGGGATACAGGCGAAATAAGAACATGTAGGTCTGCATATAACCAGGCCCTTAAAGTAAGGAAAATAACGTTAAATAAGGAGGCATTAGATTCACTCTGCGAGGCTTCAAAAACCAAAAATCCCGCGTATTCTGGAAAGTAATTAACACCCCTTTCCCTTACGAAACTCATACGGCGCGAATTGAGATCGCAATAAACGAGGATAATTGGGTGGATCATTTCTCCAATCTTTACAAAGCTCAGGATGATACCCGTAGTGGAGGTCCTCGGACCAGCTTGGACTTACAACCAGGTTTAAACTTGGTTGTTACACTAGATGAGGTACTGCTTGCCTTAAGAGCCACTAAAGGAGGAAAGGCAGCTGGGCCTGATGGGATTCCTGCGGACCTATTTAAAGCAAATCCTGAAATCTGGGGCCCAATGCTGGTACAACTTTTTAATGCGGCGTTACCGAGGGGCTTAAAGGATTCTTGGTTTACCTCTGTTATTGTCCCTTTTTACAAGAAGGGGGACAGAAACAGCTGTGCCTGTTATAGGCCAATTTCCCTTCTTGATTCCTCAATAAAAATTCTGGGTCGAATAGTGTTGGCAAGACTTCAAAGCTGGGCGGAGGAAAATGAAGTCATGAGCGACTTGCAATATGGTTTTCAAAAAGGGATTGGCACAATTGAGCAAGGCCTAAATCTGATGTTATTACAACATAAATATACCAGGATTAAGTCGGAACGCTTGTATTTTACCTTTGTGGATCTTTCATCTGCGTTCGACTGCGTGTCACACGCCAAATTGTGGGCAGTAATGAAAAGTTTGGGAGTGGACAACACCATCATCTCTTTCCTGAGGGAACTTTATAGTGGAGCCACAGCCTCTGTTCGTTATGGTAGAGGGGGTGAATGCTCCAGACAATTTAGTGTGGGTCGCGGAGTGCGTCAAGGTTGTGTTTTAGCACCTTTTCTTTTCCTCCTCTACATTAATGGGCTTGAGCATCATCTGCTGCATGAGTGCAGGGATATGCCCAGGGTGGGGAGGAGGGCAATCCCTGCGCTTATGTATGCGGATGATGCTGTGCTCATGGCACGTACACCTCAAGCTCTGCAAAAACTAGTAGTAAGTTTTGAGAACTTTATGCTGAATCTAGATTTGCAAGTAAATTGTAGTAAAACCTTTACAATGAACTGTGGTCCTAAATCAGGTAAATCGATGTAACGGATGTTTTTAAATCATGTTCCTTTAGACAATACCTCAACCTTTTCATACTTGGGCATTTTATTCCATGAGTCGGGCTCCTGGACAAGTGCAATTAAGGCCAGAACTCTTTTATTTATGAAAACGATCATGGCTTTAACCCCTTCCACACTCATGACGAGCTGGGCTCGTCATGAAGTAGCCTCCTCGCACGCTCATGACGAGCCCAGCTCGTCATGTTGTGTGGGATTTCCAATTTCTCAGCACAGCAGGGGAATATGCTGAGCAGCCATGGGGTTAAAGAACTTTGTTAAAAAATTGGGCAGCAAGCCGATAAAAAAAATGTTAACCATCTATAAAGCAACATGCTTATCTGTGGCTATGTATGGCTCAGGCTTGTGGGGGTATGCAAATGTCGATCCAATCCAGGTGGTGGAAAATAAATTTATGAGGGAAGTTCTTGCAGTACCACAGTGTGTTGCCACATATAACTGTCACGCTGAACTTGCTCAATCTTACATAACAGACATTATTAAAATTCAACCTATCCTGTTGTGGCACAGGGTTTGGACTACAAATGAATGTGTCATGAACCGGGCCATTCTGCAAGATACCCTGAGCCTGGACCACGTGGAGAGATCACAGTGGCTGGGATACGTTAAGTGCTTCCTGACTGACATTGGATGTTATTCTTATTTTTCGGATCCATCTACAATGGACAGCATCTCAAGGAGCACATTGAAAGCCCTCTGCCTGGACCATCTTGAGGATAAGAGGAGGAGAGTTGAAACTCTGAAACACTCAGTTCACTCACACCTCCCTATTCTATGTGAGACTAAGTCTGTACAGCCATACCTATCTCTGCCCATGACAAACTATGACCGCTTTCTTTCAACTCGTTTTAGATTTTGTATATTTTTTAGATTGGTGTCCTTTCCCACGATGAATTCATGGAAACGTATACTGCCCACTTGCCCATGTGATGGCCATTCACAACAATCAGATATCCATATCCTTTTCTTTTGTAGATTTTATAGTGCCTCCCGTAGTGAAATTATCATCCCTTTTTAAAAAAATATGAATTCAACCAGATGCCGCCCAGCTTTTTTAGAGGCCCAGAGAATGGATACGGTTCTAACTGTAACTGTGGTTTTAAAATTTTTAAAAAATGTCTTTAAATTACGGAAACAAACGGTAGTGGAAATGGTATAAACCTTTTCCTACCGAATAACTGTCTATTTTGATCTCCCCCACTGAACACCTATTGAGAGCTGTAATCACTGTAACCTGTTTTCTTTATGTCTGTTTACTTTTATGGTTACTTGTTTTCAACCGAATAAAGTTCTTTGAAACTGAAACTGATATGGAAACCTTAACCTTAACTTGGGGAGAGGGGTTGGCCTAACGGCTAAGGCGCTCGACCTCGGACCTGGGGAACTCGGTTCGAGTCTCAGTAACGACGCCAAAAACCCCCTGTGATTCTGGGCAAATCACTTAATCTCCCCGTGCCTAAAAAATGAAAGTGTGTCCTCATGTAACGTAACTGGTGCTATGTAAAGCGCTCTGATAACTGATTCGGTTCGGTTCAAGTTCGCGCTATATAAAACTCTCAAAAAAAAAAAAAACTAGTCTGCAGAACCCAGGCGTCTGATGTCAGTGTTCCAAGTATGTACAAAGCGGTTTTGAGAAATGAGCATTAGACTCACCATGTGTGTTAGTGGAAGGGCCACCTCTGCGGGAATCACCTCACAATCTTCTGTGATGCGAGTACCCACTGGTGGGGTAGAAACCCCTGAGGCCGGAGGCATTCTGCCATTGACCCTGCCAGAGGTCTGACCTCTACTGGGGATTTGGGACTGGGTATCGGCAAGCCGAGCGCCCCCTGCCACAACCAGCCCCCAATAAAACCTGAGGGGTGAATATTTGCTTTATGGAGGGCTGCGCTTTGTTCAAAGAATTAAAGGTTGAGACATATTTTATGATCTCCTCGAGGAAAGGTTCACCAAAGAGCCCTCCCTTCACCGCTTTCCCTGCTTCTGATGTCGCCAGATCTCCCAACTTTGGGTCTATTTTAATTAAGAGTGATCGGCGCCTCTCAGTAGAGGTGGCACAGTTGGCAGTGCCCAGGACAATAAATACACGCTGGGCTCACCTAGACAGTACCTCTGGGGAGATGAGTGTCCGGAAGCTTTAGCATCCTCCTTCATGTTCAGGATTTTTGTCAATGGCCCTTTAATGTCCATGAGCGTATCCTGGCATGACCACCAGGAGCTGTCCATGCCCTTCTAGAAAGGTGGACGTTCTGAAGTCCATTTATGGTGTTACGGCTACTTTGCTTTCCACTGAGGGACGGGGGCATACCGTCTGAAGACAGTTGCGTATTTCCTTATCAATTTATTTTTATTTATTTTATTTATACGACTTTTATAGCGCAACAAATACCCGGAGGTGTCTCGGCGCTGTGGAGCTACTGAATCAGTCATTCTATTACTGGTTGAACAACCATGTTTTTAAAAGCCTGCGGAAACTCATCAGGTTCGGAGCAGATTTGATAGCAGGTGGCAGAAGGTTCCACAACTTTGGCGTAGCCACAAGAAAACGCCTGTCTCCCCAGGTGGCCGTTCTTGTGCGAGGCACAGAGAGGAGACTGGTGTTGGCCGATCGTAATTGCCTTCTAGGGACATCAAGAGGCTTGCGCATCCTACCTGCAGCGTACGTGGACACTTTATCAGCAGAGGTCCATACGGAGGAACGAGGGTGCATCAGTTCCTCAGGATCAAGACTCTGGATCACGGGGCCCTTTGTGGTAGAGGGGGTTAGTCAGTCGCCGTGACATGTCAAGGTCCGATTCCTCATTGGACCCTCTAGGGATCAGTCTGATACAGGGTGAGGGTCTGATCAGTCCCTGGCTTATGCAGGTTCCTAATGCACCAGGCACAGGGAAGGGGGTGGCATTTGGCTAAGGCTGGCGAATGCATCCAGGCCCACCTCAGGGGTTTGTGAGCAAGTGCTCGGGTTCTCAGGTTTGGCGTCAGGCAGCCCTGGAGGTAGGGGAGCAGAGCGTACAGGTAGGTCTTCCCTCGCGACGAGGGGTTTTAGGCACTTTTGTACCATAGCCAGAAGCTTCCTCTCTAAAGCCGCCACCGCGTCCGAGACCGCATTGTACATAGAGGCATGTACTGCCTCAGAGAACTCCTCTATTAATGCGAAGTAGGATACCTCCTCTTCCTCAGCATAGGACTCAACTTAAATATGATTTAAGTTAAGTAAACCCACTTGTATGCAGATATAGAGGACAATCAATAACTGAGGAAAACCCAGAAGAGTAGAAGTAGCGAACCCTTCAGTTATTCACTATACGAGACTGTAGGACTCATAGGACACAATACGCCCTTTATATGTGTTGGACTAGTCAAGCACTGCCTGGGTCGGGGTCCGTATCAACAGGCAGCAGCTAGCACTGTAAAAGCGCCATAAGTACAGTCCCCTTGGGGCGTAATTACTTCAGGCGGGATGGGACACTCCCAGCACATACAATGAGGTCAGAGGTGCTTGGCTGTCAGTCAGGGAAAATGCCGATGCATCCTCCGATCTGCGGGGGCTAGGAGAAGCATGTGTGCTGAATGATGTGAGGGGCACGTACCATCCAATGGCCGGATGACCACTGCGTGCCTGCCCCACCGTCCATCAGACGTGCCAGCCAAAGGTACATTTGCTTTGGAGGGTCTGCTTGGCCTCTGCACTAAGTTGTGAGGCCCCAGGACCCACCAGAGCTGAAAGGCACTAATACCTTGGGTACCTGACCCCATACTGCAAACCCTACGAAACCGAGTCCAGGCAGACTCCAACTTTACAATGAGCCAGCACCCCATGAATCCAGAGATCTACCTCCGCAGTGGCCCAGTAGCCCCAGAATCGTACCTGCAAGATACAAGCCCCCGACCACAAGGTGTCTCTTTGCATGTCTTTGCCCAGCTGCACATCATCACTGCACCAAGCCCGCCCGGCCGGGGACCTCCGAACCAGCTGAGCTCCTGTGACCCCCAGATCCCATGTGACAGGTACTCTACCTTGAGAGCCCTTGTACTTGCTTACAAGGCACTCTTTGCTGTACATTTATAGGTGGCCCCTTTCTTCATAGAACACCAGCTACAAACTCCCTTGCTCCCCGCTCTCGAGAACTTGGCCTTGAAATTTTGGACTTTGGCCCCCTAACCTTCGATTTCCAAAGGTGAACAACATGAGTGAATGTATTGCCTTGATTTTCCGATTGCTTTTTTCCATCAATAGGGAATGCATTCTGCATAATTACGCACAACTGAGATTATTACATTTACTGTGATTTTGACCACATTTTGAAAAGTATTTACCCTGTAACCGAAGTTCTTGGTCCAAATATTTATGTAAAAAGAAGTATTATTTTTCTGATTTGGTCTCAACTGCGTTAATTGAGTGTGTTTATCTTGTATTTTCTTTGAATACAACAAATGCTTAGTACTACAACAAATGCTTAGTACTACCCTCTTAAGCCTAACTGCTCACCCACACTACCACAAAAATAGAGTGTTAGTATTATCTACTTTGGCTCTGTAAACCAATAAGTGTCTCCTCCGCCTCTGCGCAGTGAACCCCTTGTGGTGCACTATATAGAGAGGTGGGTTTTCTACAGTTAAAGATCCAAGAGATGAAGCATGACGCTTGTTCAGCTGCAGCATCGTTGGTATCGTAGAGGGGGAGCCACAGAGTTTTCCGTGATGCTGCAGTGACAGGCATTGGTTCTCAATGTCCTGACAAACAGTCCCATTAAGAGAAACGAACAGAAAAGTTGGATCCGTCTGCAGTATGAGCAGTTGCCGTGTAACCACATCAGTAACAACTGTATGTAGTGCTTCACTCTCATTGTGGTTGCCTGCTTAAGGGGCAGGTAGAATGGGAATAGGAGTCATCGGTTGTTTGAGAAAGATAAGTAGCGCAACCTGTTCGTGACCAATCCAGCAAGTGAAAAAACTGGTCTGACCTCTGGAGGTGGCTGAAATCTCTAGATTGACAGCGAGAAGCTCTCAGGATCAGCGGAGGTCATCGAGGAGGGTCAGCTGAAGCGGAGGAGGGGACTTTGCAGCTGGTGCAAGAGTTTTGCACCCCTTCTACCCCCCCCCCCCCCAACACACACACACACACACACACACACACACACACACACACACACACCCTCCTCCCCCTTTGCGCAGGCCGGGCTCGGGTACTATCCGCTCTGTGACCACAGCAACGGCGGGACAGAGCCAGAGCGGGACGGGGGAACCAGAGCGAGACTGGAGCAAAGCAGGTCAGGATCAGGTCTAGAGATCCGTAGTCCGCTCGGGACATATTCCGAGCCCAAACCCACACTGAGCTAATGTTAAAATGTTAAGGCGGGAGAAGCACTCGTTTACGCGGCCGAACCGGCAACACCGCGGCATGCAAGGCATACAAGGCGATGAGAAGCGGAGACTCCTCCAGCGCCAGTCCAATAACCAGTGGATATCTGGCACAGAGCTTGGCCTTGGCGATTATGAACGATGCTGCACAACTGTTGACTGATTTTGCCAGCATGATGATCAGTGACTTTGCGCTACTATGGATGTCATCATGGCCAGCAACGAAGATCATGACCATGAGCTGGGGACAGACGGAGGAGCCGGAGAGACACAGTGAGGGGCCGCTGGAGAGACACAGTGAGGGGCCGCTGGAGAGACACAGTGAGGGGCCGCTGGAGAGACACAGTGAGGGGCCGCTGGAGAGACACACTGAGGGGCCGCTGGAGAGACACACTGAGGGGCCGCTGGAGAGACACACTGAGGGGCAGGACAGAGAGGGGGCAGGAGGAGACAGTGGTGCCAGGGAGAGACTGGGGCGCTGGAAAGAGAGAGAGACAGGGGCCGCTGGACTGAAAGAGACTGCGAGGAGCACGAGAGAGAGGGGCTGGGGAGAGACGGTTGGGGCAGAGAGAGACAGTGAGGGGCAGACAAGTGAGGGGCTCGGGAGAGACAGTGGCGGCGGGAGAGACAGTGGGGATGGAGAGAGACAGAGGGTTCGACGAGAAGATTGTCGAGATGTCACCGACAGACTGAGGGTGTAGACCGGGAGAGGGGGGGGCAAGGAAAGAGTGAGGGAGAGCCAGAGACGGTGAACAGGGCTCAGGACAGGAGCAAGGGCAGGATAAGGGCAGTGTAGGGTTAGAGAAGGGGCAGGGAGCATTACAAGGTGCAGTAACAGAGAGCATGTCCAGGAGCCATGACAGAGCGCAGGGGTTGGGACAGGGAGCAGTGGCAGAAAGGCAGACATGTTGGGCAGAACAAGGGACAAGGGGTGTGCAGCGATAGAGGACAGTGGTGAGCAGGGCAGGGTGAAGGACCTTAGCCATGGGTATGCAGTGAATGGGGAGTGGGGAGTGAGACAGAGGAAGGGTGCTGTGGCACAGAGCCGGACAGGCAGGGGGTACCGGAAGCACGGAGTGAGAGCAGGGGAGGACAGAGAGCAGAAATCGGGGACAGGGTGCAGGGGGTGATTGCATGGGCATGGAGCCGGGCAGGGACAGGGCACCGGAAGCACGTGGTGAAAGTGGGCAGGAAATATTATGCTGATCACCTCACCATTATGAACAGTTAACATCGTAATGGTGGGTTTTATCCTGCATCAGACCGGACATGGTCATAGCGATGGCCCTACGGAAGGATCACATGAACATTAGCACAAGACCACCCCCGAGAAGGAGCAGAGCACCAGTGCATTCATGTTGTGGGGGACCTGGTGCAGAGTGTTGGGGTACTGGGGGCTTGTTACGTCATCTACTTTAAGCCAGAGTATAAAATTGTGGATCCCATCTGTACGTTCCTCGTCTTCTCCATCCTGGTCTGGGGGTCACACTATTCTAGCCATACTGAGGGATGTGCTGCTCGTACTGATGGAAGGGACTTAAGGGGCGTAGAGTAGACTTCAGTGTTGTGAAGGAATCTCTGCTGCGCATCCCGAGACTGAAGGCGCTGCACAGCCAGCACATCTGGGCACTAACTGTGTCGCAGCCAGTGCCATCGGTGCACATTGCGATCAATGAAGATGCTGATGCCCAGGTATTGCTCAAAGAAGCCAGCACCCAGTTACAGAGCAAATTTAACTTCCACACCACGACAATCCAGATTCCACATTGAGAACTACTCGGAGGATATGAAAGACTGCTCTGAATGTCGAGACCCTTCTGACTGAAGACTCCCTGTTCGCCTTTCGCAAAGAGGCTCGCTTGATGGACCTGTGCAACACAGCTGTGCGTGGGAACAAGTCAGATAGAGGTGCTGGAGGCCTTTTGACAAAAAAAGGTTGTTGTTACACGGATGCTAGCTTTCTGACTCCTGCCTTCACTTCAAAATAACATCCAATAGTTGTCACCAGCCTCCCCTGCCATGCCCCATTTAAGCTTCTACCTCTCAAGCTGGTCCATACTGAGCCTGTGCTGACTGAACCAGAGGTGGGCTGGACCACAATGTGCCTTTTCACTGGCCTCTGTGCGCTCTTCAGGGACACAGGCAGCTCTGGCTTCCCAGCTCTGACCTCTCCTCAGTGGGGCCTTGATTGTCCCATGGTGGCGTGTGGCCACTCAGGATGTTATGTATGGTTGTTTTTTGGTCTGTTTGTGTGACGGTTTTATTGGTTGGTGGTCTGTGCCAATGCTGGTCTGTGGGCTTTTGGCTATTTGTGTGCCCGTTTTATTGGCTGTTGGGCTGCTTTTTATTGGTAATTTTTCTGATAGTGTAGCGGGAATTCCGTTCTCCTACAGAACTGTGCATAGAGATTTGGAACCTCCGTGAATTAGGGTGGCCCAAAACTCACCTTAGTACCCAAAATCCCCTTACCGAGCTAGCTACAGTGTCTCATTGGTCATAACAAACTCCCAATGTTTAGACAGACCAGAACATGAACTTAGAATACCTCAGGTATCGTGGAACACATGAACACTCTTTCACTATACAATCATTACAAACCAAAACGTGGAGTAAAAGAGGACACGTGCATTTTTGAAATATTTATTTACTAATGCAGGGTTCTCAAACGCAGTATCTTGTATAATACAACCAAACATATTATAAGAAACAAAGTTTATCAGCATAGTTACTAGTCCATAGAAAGCAAAAGGTGACAGCATGCTAAAATGCTGAAATGAATAGGAATTAACAACACCTAATTCTCACCCTTCCTATCTAGCATAGGATATTATATCTATGAAGGTCTCTTTGGGTTTTAGCAGGGCGGGCCCATACCTCAAGATCTCAGTGGCAGAGGATCACATCATCTTCCACCAGCTCTCTGCATGCGAAGCACCATCAAGTGTGTAACGTGTGCTCTAAGCAAAGCAATGCAATATAAAACGCGCGTAAAGCCAGATTTTGGCAGCAGCTGCATTTATGGTATGTCTAGGAAGGTGCGAAGATCAGACCTCACAACAACACTGCGTCGAGTTATCCTTGGAGGCTTCAGCACTCACTGTGCAGACAGTTTACAAAGCAAATCTGATATCAGAGCAATAACATTATTCTCATGTAAATCACAACGCTCTTCTAGGTTGAAAGCTAAAATAACAATTATGTGTCGTGTGCAAAAGCAGCAAAAGGAAAAATGCCGTTTAAACATTTAATAAGCTCATGCTAACTTAACACGGTATATAGGTAAGCAGTAACTATGACACCCCCCCCCCAAATGATCCGAGCACGGACAAAATAAAGTAAGATAAGACCAGAATAGGGGCATATCATGAAAGCAGAGTTCAATAATAACGAGCTAAAATCTGATGAAAAAGCCTTATAGAGGTCAATATAGAGGCCTCACTCGCACTCAAGTCAATAGGTCTGGGTTTGTAAAAAAAAACTTGTACGGAAAAGGTCCAAAAAAATTGGTAAACAGGATTTGGCTATTAGCAAAAGTTTCGAAGGCTTTTAGGAAAGGACTGAATATGCAAAATATGCAGCAACAGCCTCCAGCATGAAATCACGGTCATCATCCGAAAACAGTTCAGCCATCCAATTCATAGGTGGAAAGAACATACGTGCTCCTCCAGTGCCAGAGCCTCTAGCATCATCAGAGGACAACTCGGCGGGTTCTCAATATAGCTCTGTGCCAAGAAATCTTGCGCTGCTGCAAGTATGTTCCAATGACCCATGCATCGCTGCCAAAGCCATAATCCTTTCGCCAGAACAAACCAACTCGTGAGTAACTACGGGACTCATCAGGTGATTTAAAATTGACGTCAGGAGACACCGTCTTGCAGAGACACAAATCAAGGGCCCAGTTGAAATCTCAGCTCAGGCAATGAAACACTGGCTGGACACATGTGAAATAGGAAAATCGAAACGATAATCCATATGCCATGCTTAAGGTCGCAAGCGGCAGTGCACCATAGTATTCAAGCATCCAGTTGCGAAACAGAGCCAGGTGGGGCTGTGCGGCTTCTAACACAGGACGGGCACCCATTTTTAATAAAACAATATATCAACAGAACGCCTGCAGCCAGCGCCAGCAAAACCGGAAAGCCACCAAATAGGCTTGAAAATATAGAATGAAAGAAAGCAGGTATGACTCCAAATATTTTCTCGAAGGAAGTCACGAGACCACTGCTAACTATTTTAAAAAAGTGTGCGAGGCCAGAAGTGGAGGAGGCATTAAAGATTTGATGAATCAGCTCGCTGAAATGCAATGGCAAATCAGTATTCAATAGCGCCTGCACGTCTGTGCGTGTGTTAGCTATGTGAAGGACAAATGTTTCACGAGCCGAACTCGGGGCCACCTCTTTATGAGACAAAAGGGCTCTTATTCTACTCTTACCATTGAACTCTGCCGTCAAGGTTGGGATACGCGGCCAGATGGAAAAATCTGAATTCCCATGTGTAGGAGGATACAGAACGTTTTTGCAACACCCCACACGTTCTGATACTGTTACCACATAAGCGATACCTCTAATTAACCCACAACAGTCTTCGTTATTTAAAAGTAAATAACTGCCGTTTGCCAGTAATGTGAAAGTAGGAACGATTGCGGGAACTGGAGTACCTTTTAAAACACAGGCTAAATTTGGCCGGTCTTGGTTACAAGAACCGTGCAATTGAATGTGTCTACATATTAATGAGTGATCCGGTGTTTCTGTGCACTCCTCCCCTTTAAGATAAACTTCCTTCTCGTCTTTCAAGCATCGATAAGTGGATGGAAGTGACCATGCCTCATGGAGAAACAAACTACCTAGTGGTTCATATCTTTCTATCTTGATATATCGCATACAATTTGTAAATTTGTATAAAGCAAATGGTAATGTAATCAACCCGTGGATAAGCCACGTCGCAGCAGTGGCTTCTGCCACAGAGAACGGTAAAGATTCTAATTTTTCAATGTGTAGCATGGAAAAAGAAGCATCTCGCATTGAAAGCATGCGCTGCTTGTCAGTCAAATTAAAAGGGGCAAAGAGGGAGGACACGTTCATGTAAGACCAAGTCACCTTACCAGACTTAAGCGCCTGCAGGGTCCACGCAAATTGCATAATGGAACGCAATTGATTTTGACCATGGTATAACACAGACACTTCATCTTGCACAATATCAACAACAGAAGATTATTTAACGTGTAAATGCGGGAAGAAAGCATGCTAATACTATTATCCACAACTGCAAGCACTTTTTCTAAATTAGCTTGATCAATAGCTCTAAGGCGTGTAGCAGCCTCAATTTGTGAAGTTTTCCAGATTTCATTGTAAATCGCATAAATCCATCTTTTAGATCTACCACTAGCCGGACCTTTAATGTAATCATTCAAATCCACATCATCAGTCAGCTTGGATAGGTGCAGTTTAACTGCAGCCAATGTAGAATGTTTCAGCCAATTCTGACATAATTTGCCTACTGAATAAGTGGTAACAGAATGGTCAGTATCAAAACGGGGATCAGGCCTGACTTGTGTAAATCCATCAGCTAAATCCAGAAAACGACGTTGGCACGAATCGGAGCTTCTGTGCCACATCAGCCAACCTTTTGGATCCAAACTGGATATATTAAAGGACGAATTTTGCAATAGAGCTTGCAATTCTCGAATGGAAAACTGTGTAATATTACTCCAACCAGAATATTCCTCTAAATCAGGGTCGGTAGGTGTATTTAATTTTTTAGAAGTAGCCAATCCAAAGCATGTAGTTTGTGAAATGCTAGAATTCAAAAACAATATATGATTTGGGATGAGACCTGCTCGGTGCAAAGCCTCAGTGCCTTGTACCTGCCAACTTTTAGAACCCCAAACTGATTTAAGGTCAATGGTTTCCTTCCATAGCTCGTAGCCTTCTACAGCCAATTTGTCTAGAAAGGACTTTGAATACAACAATTTAGTATCGGTAAGTGTAACCTTGGACATGGACTTCTGTGTCATTTTAAAATAAAGACTCGCGATTGGACTGATTAAAGTCGGTAAAATAAGTATACTTTTTCAAAAAAGTACTCGAACTGCCTTGTAAAGGGGCTGGGCAATGTTCCCACTGTGTGTAATTTACAGTAATCCTTCTGGAACTTGTTTTATGTAGGTAATGTTTGCCAAAATGTTGAAAGCAATATAATTCACCATAATTAGCAGAATCTAAGTATAAATCTTCAGCATCAAAGGCAGCATAATATTTCAAATCAGAAAACCACGCTTCTACGGCCTGAATGTCCCAATCATCAGAGCGTATGTTTTGTTTCACCACATCTCCCATGTTTACCCTGAGCACATTAGGGGCATTAACAACCTCAGTGGGGCCATGGATTTGAAATTTAACCGCATCCCACACATTCCCATCAAGAACAGGCCAAGCAGTGATGTTAACAAAATTCAAGTCTGTCTTCAGTCTGTGTGCCGAATGGGACCAGGAAAGAGGGGCCAAAGTTCCATTAAGATGCCGAATGCATGTTCTCTCCGCGATATAATGTCCATCGACAAGACGAAAAAAATAAAACACAAAACCAATAGACATAAAAAGGTAAATTGAAAAAAGTACCAGCCAAATGTATGTCCAAGGGGGGACCAAAAAATGTTTTTTAAATAATGTGGCATAAATTGCAAAACGTGAGGGTTTTTTTGAATTTTGCGAAACCGTGTCAAAGGAGAATCTGGATTCTGTGGCCAAACGTGTTTGCAAATCAGGCATCGATAAGTCAGTTGGGTAAGTGTAGTCAAGTTCATCAACGTTATCAACAGGTAAAGTACTTAATAAAGGACTGGAAACAGCAGGCATCTCGAGGGCCACCTCAGACATACGATCAGAAGCAGTGGCCAAAACAGAATTTCTCACAATCGAAGGACAGGAGACTGCCGGAGTCATACTAAGAAGAATCGACCACTCTGTGTATCTTGACATTGTCAATTGAGATAAACCTGTTTTCCTTACGACCTGGAAGTGGTGGTAAAATGACTGTTCTTGTGCCCTTCACTCCAAGCACAGGAACTGGAGCTCGATAGGAAGGACCAAATTCTTTCTTGTTATCGATCTTCTCTCGAACCAGTTCTCCAACTTGGGGTAGCCAGCCTACTACTACCGGGATCTGCAAGGCATCATCCGATGTGGAGGGCAAATGTTCCTTTGCAAGACTGTCTATGGTCTTTTGTAGATCCTGTAAAACATTGAAATGTTCATCTACGTCAAAGGTTGTGGCTCGGGCCACGCCGTCTAGATCGTCAAGGTCCGGGACAAACATCTTGATACCAAAGAGCATTTCGGACGGTGTCCGCCCACCCAGAGACCTTCTAGGGAGATTATTAAGAGCAGGCTGCACGCCATTGAGATGGGCCAACCACTTTCTGCCAGTGCCTATAACTCGTGCTGTCAAAGATTGCTTTAAGTCACGGTTCATTCGTTCCACTACACACTTACCCTCAGGTCTGTAGGGAGACGAAAACTTGACTTGGACCCCCATCGAAATCCTGGCATCCTTATTCGCCTTAGAGGCGAAAGCCGGACCCTGATCCAAATGGAAGGCGCCACAGGCAAAAATCCCTACAAAGACACGCAAATCTCTTATGACAGTCCGCGAATCAGCGCTGCGATGGGGCCATACCCACACAAAGCGTGTGCATGAATCAACTGCTACTAAGATGTACTTATACGCAGTATCAGAAGAAAAAGGACCGCAGTGATCTAAATAAACACAACCTAGGACATAGTCGCGCGTCTGTTTGTACAGTCCCCGCCTGTTTGTACAGTCCCCGCCACCAGAAACGTTGTTGTAATTGAGCTACAGTGGCCGAGACGCCCGCATGCGCAGACGCCACACCTTCATGCGCGCTGTAATCAAGCTAGCCCTGCGATCCGAGTTGGGAATCAAACGTTCTCCAACTTCAGGAATTTTCACAAAAGGAACCTTATCAGGACTTAAGTGGTATGTGTACTTCGAAGGGAACCCCGTAGCATGTTTACCTCCCTTCTCAGTGGCAGCAACTGCCGCCAAGATGTCATCATCAATCTTAGTTTTGGACCGAGTAACAGCTGCAACTAAATATGTAGATACCGCTGATTTCGCTGCCTCATCAGCAAGCGAGTTACCCACAGCGTGAACTCCAACACGCTGATGGCCGAGAGTATGAATCACAAACACGAGTGGCAACTGCTCTTTGAGCTCAGCCACTCGAACCCAGATCATTTATGTTTTATTGTGCTACCCTTGGAATCACGAAAGTCATTTTGAATCCAAAAGAACAAATTTTCATTGTAAGACTGGACACAGTAATAGGAATCACTCACAATAAGAGTCGTCACACTAGGATCTGCGTACTCTAACGCAAGCATCAGAGCACGAAGCTCCGCCAATTGTGAGGTGCAGTCCCCAAGAGTCTGCGTGTGCACAACTCTGGACTTGAACTCATCGATCACCATGGCACCGACCACAATGGCGCATGCAGAAACGTAGGCGTGTTTAGAGCCATGCGCAACCTGCGCCGAACCATCAGTGTAAATGATGCAATGGAAATCCTCCAAAGGTCGTATTGCTAAAGGAGCCGGATGAACGAATTCATACTGTAAATACTCCTGCGACCGTAACGTGGCGTCAAAAATAAACGTGACATCCTGAGATGTCAAGGATGCAACCCATTGAATCCACCTAGGGTGCAAAGCTTTAGAGTTTGGTACACTGGCTTTCGTAACTGCCTCCAAGGCAGGACACTGGGTAACAACCAACATGCGTTTTCCCACGTTAAAACTTTCACCACAGTGGAAAATCGCATTTCAGCTGAAGTGTACAAGTGTGACTTGTAAGCAATAGGTACTGTCTCCTTCATTAAAAGTCAGGTACGTGAAACCCACCGTCCCAGGGATGAGTCTTATCACCAGGTTGGTGTGGTTATCACGAGTCAGTAAGAATTTAGAAGCGAGCAGATCAGCCTGCAAGGATTGCAAAATGGCGGAGTGCTCAGGCAGCCAGCATGATTTGGAAAAAGTTGGTTGTATCAAAGCATACAAAGACTTGATACGCTGGGCATATTCCGGAATGTATGTCCTTCCGAAATTTAAGAAACCCAGAAAAGACAATTTTTTCAGCGTTGTCGGAGCGCGCAATTGTGCGCATTTCTCCAGGAAGTGAGGAGCCAAACCTCTACCTTCATTGTTGAGCTCATAGCCCAGGAACAACACTGTGTACTCTGCAATGTGCAAATTTGCAAAGTTAAATTTGTAACCCATGTCTGCAAAGTTAAAAATGATGCTGTTTACTCGACACAGATGCTCCCAAAGTTCATTGTCTGTGAGATATGTCATCCACATACGAGCATGCATCTGGGTCGATTCTCTCCAAAAGAGAGACTATGCGGGCAGTAAAAATCCCAGGACTATTCTTATAGCCCATAGGCAAACGCCGAAATTGTAATTGCACACCGCCGCAAGTAAAGGAGGTCCATTGGGAACTTGGACCATCCAATCGATGGGCATAAAAACCGTTGGAAATGTCAAGCGTGGTCTTAAAACGCTTACGCACAAGACTATCCACTAGGGCAGAGCCGTGAGTATTCTGTACTGCACAGTTACGGCAATGCGAGTTTAAATACCGGTAATCCAATACCAAACGATATGAGCCGTCAGGCTTGGTCACAGTAAAAAGAGGGTTATTCATTGGTGACACACATGTTTGAATTACTCCCTGATATTCCAATTGTTCAAGGATTGCCGCGACGGAAGCCTTGGCTTTACGCCGTATGGGATATTGAGGTTGAGGCTGCGGCTGAGACCGTAAAGGAATTTCGTGGTTTGGGGACAATTTATCCCAACCACATTGGTTGCGGTACAGAGCCGGCGCCAGAGCCTTAGCCCACTCTTCTGCAAAATGCAGCGCATGCTCTTTCGAGACTGTGTTCGCGAAACATGGGAGGATTACCTCCTCCCCTCGCGGTGCTGCGAGCACAAAAGGTGGGGGCCAGTCAGTCTCCGAAAGCAAAATGTCATACGTAGACGAAAGATTTTCCCAAAATACCCCTTTTACAGTACGTTGTATGTCACCTTCGATTAACAGGACAATTTCATAAAGTCTATCAGGGGGAGCAACTCTTGTATCCGCTGTTTCTATCACAACATAAATATCAGTCGCTGTCACCTTCAGTAGTGGACGCAGGGCCTCTCTCACAATGGTAATCTCCGCCGCGCTGTCCAGCACGGTCAGAGCCCATGTCAGATTCCGAAGCCACGTTCTCACTATCTGTGGCATAGCGATGCGCTGTTAAAGCAGCGACTTTCTTCTTGGCAAACTGAGGTCTCTTCGGCGTTGAGCCGTCCTGCTTTCCTGCACTGTCTTTCGGGCGGGGCTGGTCACGTCCTTGCTGACCACCCCGACCTCTGCCGCCTCCTCCACCACCGGTCGTCGTGGCCGATGAGTCCTGAAAGGAACGAGGAGAGCGTTGATCAGAAACCTGAAATCGATCAGGTGATTTAATCTTCGCGCGATCGCGCAAGTCATATGTTCTGTTTGCGCAGGTAACGGAGACGCAGGACGAGATTCCTGTGTCTGTTGTTGTTGCTGTTGCTTTCCCTGTTTTTGTTTTTTAGGCCAAATTTGTTTCTTGGACCTGGGCTGAACGTCTGTTTCCGAACTCTGCCCTTGGGGTTGCTTCTTCTCTTTAACAGAAAAAGGTTTGAGACCCCTACTATTGCGACCCACTGTTTTATAAGCCGCCACAATAATCCTCGCTAACTGTCAGGGTTTCTAGGCATCGGGAATCGCCGCCAAAGCATTAGCCACCTGAAAGTTCACTGCATCCCCCTTGACATTAGCAAGAATGAGATTGCAAACTACATCAAAGGTGCCACACAGGCGCATACCCAATTCAACCACAGCCTCAGGTCCGTGATCATCCTGAACACGTTTAAGGACCCTAGGCAAGACAGCCATAGACGGAGTGCCGTAACACCTCGCATAGACCGCTGCAAATGTTCTAACTCAGGTCTCACAGTCACCGAGTTCAGGGGCCAAATATTTAGGCAAACTAAGTGTCAGAATCCTGTGTTTTTCACCAGGAGTCGTATTAGGAAATACAGCTTCCAGCTGGTCAAATTTCTCGGCAAGCCAGAAAGGAAAATCATCCTTTTCCTGGGGACGCCTGCCCATCACAGCATTGACCATCACGGGACTGAGCTTAAAACCGCCCTGTCCGGCCGGAAGCGCCGCACCTCCCGGGGCCCCACCCGGAAGATTACGGGCTATGTATTGCACTAAATCTCGAATCACGGCAATAGAGACTACATGTAGTCTATGAATTTCAGCAAGGGTACAATTGCTGTGTAGAGGATGAGGAGCAAATCCAGCCAAAACAGGCCAATTTGCGCCTGGAATGGACAAAGGACCTAACCTCTGAGCGGTTAAAGAATGGGGTAGGACACCACCAAACCAAATGCGATGCTGCCAAGTATCAATAGGTACTTCCTGTGCCCTGTACGGAGTATATTCAGCCGGCACAGGTGAGGGAGTGTAAGTGTGGAATTCACCCGAATTAGCGCCCACAGCCGGAAGTGTCACCCACGAATAAAAGAGTTCGTACGGGTAAGCAGCTTCCGCACTCACCACCAATATCACAGCCAAGCCTTCCACGGGTACATTGTAAGTCTGCAAATGATTGCGCACCGCAATGCGACTATGCTGCGGAATGTCCACTGGTTGGGCCATGACTGCACAGGAATGTAGTAAGACAAAGTAAACTTTGTAGCACAACTGGGTAGTAATTCAAGGAAACAGTTTTAGAAAGATTCAAGCTTGAAAAGACCTATTTCAAAAATAGGTAGTTTTTTTCCGACACCACCGTTTTCTGGAAACGACAGTGAAGGGGTTAAGGATTGAATGACATACTACTCGAGTGTCATGATATAAGACCACCAACGTATGGGCGCTATGTAGCGGGAATTCCGTTCTACAGAACTGTGCATAGAGATTTGGAACCTCGGTGAATTAAGGTGGCCCAAAACTCACCTTAGTACCCAAAATCCCCTTACTGAGCTAGCTACAGTGTCTCATTGGTCATAACAAACTCCCAATGTTTAGACAGACCAGAACATGAACTTAGAATACCTCAGGTATCGTGGAACACATGAACACTCTTTCGCTATACAATCATTACAAACCAAAACTTCGAGTAAAAGAGGACACGTGCATATTTGAAATATTTATTTACTAATGCAGGGTTCTCAAACGCAGTATCTTATATAATACAAGCAAACATATTATGAGAAACAAAGTTATCAGCATAGTTACTAGTCCATAGAAAGCAAAAGGTGACCGCATGCTAAAATGCTGAAATGAATAGGGATTAACAACACCTAATTCTCACCCTCCCTATCTAGCATAGGATATTATATCTATGAATGTCTCTTTGGGTTTTAGCAGGGCGGGCCCATGCCTCAAGATCTCAGTGGCAGAGGATCACATCATCTTCCACCAGCTCTCTGCATGCGAAGCACCATCAAGTGTGTAACGTGTGCTCTAAGCAAAGCAATATAAAACACGCGTAAAGCCAGATTTTGGCAGCAGCTGCATTTATGTTATGTCTAGGAAGGTGCGAAGATCAGCCCTCACAACAACACTGTGTCGAGTTATCCTTGGAGGCTTCAGCACTCACTGTGCAGACAGTTTACAAAGCAAAGCTGATATCAGAGCAATAACATATTATTCTCATGTAAATCACAACGCTCTTCTAGGTTGAAAGCTAAAATAACAATTATGTGTCGTGTGCAAAAGCAGCATAAGGAAAAATGGTGTTTAAACATTTAATAAGCTCATGCTAACTTAACATGGTATATAGGTAAGCAGTAACTATATGACAATAGTACCAAACATTGCCTGCTGCAAGCACAAATAGCCAAGTAGTCTTCCATACCTTGAAAATCACCGTCCTACAACATGTCTAAGTTTTACTTATTTTGCAAATGTGGCCCACTTTTTTTAGCTATTTGATTTTCCTGCCCTATATTTAATAACATAACATAACATAACAGGTCTAGTTGCAAAGTGCACAATTACCCGAAGGTGTCCTGGCGCAGAATAACAGATGTTTATTGTTACCCAAGTCAATGCTATTCATTATATCGACCTCAAATGGATGAAAGGATGAGTGGACCTTCTGGGATGTAAACCTGTGACCATGAGGTCAAGCACAGGCCCCTGCAGTGGCTGCTTTAGTGCAGTGAGCCACCAGACCCTGCTTATGGGGCTGCTTTTAATTTGGTGCCAGAGCCTCTTTTCTGTCCCATTCCGACAAGCATCGGCCTTCGCCTGCACGGCTTGTGCTTTTGTTGTGTCACTGTTGTGGCTTGTGCTTTAGCTTTTTGTCTCACTGTGCGTCAGAAGGCAGTGCACATGTAAAAAGGGAAAAAGTCGTTTCTTTCAGTGTTATTGTGTTGAAACCACAGTATGGGGCCCATTTGCTCTGAAGAAATAGGCTTAACGTTAATTAAACTGGGCAGGGGAGGTCGCTTGGAAAAATGCGCGAGTTGCTTGGGGTTTAGTAGCACACGACGATTTTCACTGACCAGCAGTAGTTCTCACTACACAAAAGGTTGGAGACCCCTGGTGTAGGGAAAAAGGGGGCCTGCGAGAAAAGTGGACCAAGTTGTTCCCTTCAAAGGTCCGGGATCGTCCAAGAAAACGCTTAGGTCAAGTATACAGTGGTTTCTGTTTTCTTGATGAGACACCCTGAGAGGGTGTTTTTTTGAGTCCAACCATGTCCATTAGTCTGATTCTCCAGTGAGGGGAGTGGAATTGGGGAAGAGTTTTGTTAGTGCTGGTTATTATTCTCTTACTTTTTGACCTTTGTCTCTTCACATTTGCCTCTTTTTCTGTGCCAGCTACCTGGTAGGGAGTATACAATTGTTAGTAGTTTTGAAGTGCTTGTGGTCTATAGTTGTTGATTGTGAAAGTCATCTTTAATAAAAAAAAATTCTAACTGTTTAAAAAAAGAGATTTTATTTTTCTATTTGAACCGTTTTCACATGAAGGTCATTTTCAAAATCCTACATTTCTTTCAGTGCTACAGCAGGGAAAATTATTGGAGGAACACTCTTGTTTGTAGGCGGAGGCGTTGGTGGCACGGTTTTCTATGCTAAATTGGACCCACATTTCCGAGAAAATGTGGAGAAGTCAATCCCCTACTCTGACAAATTATTTGATTTGGCACTCGGTCCGACACCTTACACTTTTCCAGTGCCTAAAAAATCGGTAAGTCTTTTCTTAAGCATTAATTTGTTTTTTTTTACTATAAGCAACCCTGTCTAAATTATAGGTGCAGTATTATGTGCATAAACCTAATCCAGTGAATCTATTTACTGTTATTGTAGATTTAATTGTTTGGTCGACAGCACCAGCATGCAAAATAAGAACTGGAAAATCACTTGCGTGGACGTCCTCCTGGATTGTTAAATTACTGTAGACCCCTTTCCCTTCCCCTCTGGTCATCGCCCTTGTTGACTATGTGGCAGTCTTTGCTCTCTTCCACCTACCTACACACTGATACAGGCGTTATGCTGCCTAAACAGGTGACGATCATTACTTTCCCATAGGAGTGTGGATCAGCAACCTGAATTCTTTTGCTTGCGGTCTCTAAATATCTGTGTGACTGAAAACCATCCAACAGTTTATAGATTACCATTTAGATACTGGGACCACCCCTCAGGTCTTTTTTACCTTAAGTTTGTTTCATTGCAAATAACTTCATGTCACCCTTTAATACATTGGAGTCCGGAACGGATGAAGTCATTACTGATATGCCTTAACCATCATTCTGTATCTTGACCCTTAATAGATTTTCATGCAGAACACTTGGTTAGATGTACACTGTCTGTGTGTTTATTAAGTGTTTTCACATATATTAGGGTTCACAGATCTCTCTAATTCAAGCATAAACTATACATACATTGCAGTACTCTTGCATAATGCTGCACACTTGCCTGACCTTTCTAACACGGATGTTCACGTATTTTAAAGTGCATTGATTTTTAGGCCGAGCCTAGCGTTGCAGCGCATGTGCTGCTCGCTCTGCGAGGCATGCTGTAGTAGGGTTAGATGTGGAATTGCTGTGACAGCCTCGCCCACTCTCCTCCCATAGTTGTAATTGGCTGGTGGCATTGTCCTTGGTAAACGCTGGCTTCTGATTCATTATGAGGCTTGTTAGTTCCACCTGGGTAACGCCCTGTCTACTTTTGTTACCACCAATAAGGACTGGACCTTTTACTTCACTCCTAGCACAGCAAGCTTTATCTACTGGGCGAACACTATTTACTTTGTTGACAATGGCAGCCGTCCTACTGCAGGCAAGACGTGCTTTGGTGCCTTCTTTTACCCCCCCACCCCTGTTTGTGCCTTCTCCGCCCCCTCCCGTTGTCTGTGCCTTCAAATGCCCCCCTCCGCCGCCCGTTCCATTGTTGTCATGCCTACCGGCCCTCAGATCTTCCCTTCAGAGCCCAGCTTTTTAAAAGAGAGACTCCAGTCTAATGGCCATATTTGGATTGAAAATTTGTCTGGTGCCGGCCCACCTCGAATAGTTATCTTTTAGATCTCTGATTACCTGTTGACTACTGCTCTGTGGGTGGAGCCAGGCTTTATTTGGCAATTTTTATTTATTTTATGTTATTTGTAGAGTGCAACACTCATCCCGAGGGATATCAAGGCGCTGACAACCAAATTTGTTGGTAATTCTGCGGGGGCTGTTGCTTAGAGTTTAGGGAATAGGTGTGTTTTTAGTTTTTTCGGAACTGGAGGTAGTTGGAGGTGTGTCGTAGGTCTTTGGGAAGCTCATTCCATCTCTTGGCTGCTAAATAGGAGATTGATCGTCCTCCTGTCTTTACTTTGTTGATACGTCTGGTTCTGGCAAGGGCTGATTGGACGGACCGCAAATTCCTTGTGGGAACATAGAGTTCAATCTTCTCCTGAAGTATTCTAGGGCCAGTTTTGTAAAGAGCTTTTGGCGCATCGGCAGCCAATGCAGTTTCTTCAAACAGGTTGAGGCAGAATCAAACTTCCCCTTATTGCAGATGAGTTTTGCAGCTGCATTCTGCATCACCTGTAGTCATGTAAATAGGTGCTCATTCATGCCTACAAATAGAGCGTTTCCATAATCCAGCAGGCTAACCAGCAAGGCTTGCGTTACTGATCGTCTACAGTCCAATGGAATCCAGGCAAAAAGTCTGGCTAGCAGTTTCAGGATAGCAAAGCCTTTGCCACAGAGGGACCGCACATGTTCCTTCATGGTCAGGGCGTCATCCATAATGATGCCCAGGTTTTTTGCGTGTTGTTTAGGCGTAGGTGCATTACCTAGAGTGGGTGGCCACCAAGTGGCGTCCCACACTCGTTTGGCGCCGCCAAACAGTAGGATTTCGGATTTTCCTGCATTCAACTTTAAGCAGTGTGTGTGCATCCACTGGGCCATCTCAGAGAGACAGCTGTGCAGCTTTGATTTAATAATATCTGGTTTTTCGTCCAGGGCCACCATCAGTTGCGGGTCATCCGCATAGGAGCAGATGCCAATGCCCCACTTCCTACCAATTTTAGCTAGTGATGAAATATAGACATTGAATAGGGTGGGACTTAGTGAGGCCCCCTGCGGGACACCGCAGCTGATGGGGCTGGGTTTGGAATGAAATTGACCGAGATGCACAGATTGTGTTTGGTTGCTTAAGAATGAACGTAGCCATCTCAGTGCATTAAAATAGATTCCCTTTTCGTAGAGGATATTCATCAGGCTGTCATGAGAGACCGTTTCGAACGCTGTCGACAGGTCCAACAATATCAGGGGAACTGCCCCTCCTTGGTCAGTGCATAATCTGACGCTGTCCGACACTGCCAGCAGCGTTGCCTCTGTACTGTTGTTAACTGTGAATCCTGTCTGAGCGGGATCAAGAAGATGATTTGTTTCCAAGTACTTGGTCAGCTGCCCGTTTACCAATTTCTCTAGGCCCTTATAAAGGTAGGGGAGCTGGGAAATGGGACGATAATTTTCAGGATTGAGGACGTCCGTTCCTGCTTTTTTTAAGAGGGGGGATTACTGAGGCATGTTTCCATAAATTGGGAAAGATGGCAGTTCTTAGGGATTTGTTAAAAAGCTGGGTGATGAGTGGGCAGAGCGTGGGGGCAATCTGTGCAAAAATGAAGTGGGATCAAGGGTCTAGCGGGGATCCAGATTTTACTGTGCTCGTCGTCTGTGAGGGGAGTAAAGTTACCCATGTTTGATGTAGCTTCCGGATGTGTAGTAATAAAGACCTTCTTTATTGCGTTAATTTTACTATGCGAGCTATGGGGGCTGAAAGTGGTGTAGATCTTTCTTATTTTTTTCAGTAAAGAATACACTGATTCTGTCGCAGGCCTCTATCGAGGGGGGTTAGGCTTTGGGTCATGCTAGATGGCTTATTGAGCTCTTTAACAATTCTAAAGAGTTCTTTGGCTGAGTTACAGCTCTTGTTAATACGCTGGGAATAGTATGCTTTTTTTGTGATTTTTATGGTGAGATTATAGGATCTAAGTTTGACCTTATATCTTAGTTTGTTTACTTCATTTTTGGACAACCTCCATTCGTGTTCAAGTTTCTGACACTCCCTTTTAAGTTGTGGTGTGTAACATTTTTCCGTATGGGGCCGTTTCCGAGATTTCCGAATAGGGGCCAGTTTATCCAGTGTTTGGTAAATCTCTGTTTCAAGGGTGGCTGTGTCTGTACATACTGTGGTGTCGTCTGAGATCTCTGTATTAGTGCCTGAGAAGTTTGTTTAAAAAGTGGATTCGGTGACTAACCTCCAGGCTTGATTTGATGTTTGATGAGTTTCCCTGGGTTTAGTTGATTTCACAGGGTAAACCTAGCGTGAAAACTATGAGCGAATTATCTGTCCAGAGTAGTGGCTTGATCTCATGAATTGTAAGTAGGAGCCCATAATATTGGGTTCCGAGACCTGTCTTGTGTTATGGCTACTCACCAAAGTAATAGGTAGAGCAAAAAAAGAAAAAACTTTCTTTCTAGAGTCCCCTCACTCACCGGGGTTTCCCCGCGGTGACATGCTTCATCATTGGGGCCATCCCAGTTCTCTACGAAAAGGGGCGTGCTCGGACTTGCGAACTACGTAGGAGCACTGATTTGTGAAGGACGATGTGTGGTGCAAAAGTGTGGTGGGGTGGAGCGGGTGTAAGTGGTTAAACATACCGTGCTAGTGGGCCTCAACAATTTATTCTGCTCCTAGGTTGGTATTGAAAATGGGGTTTATCACTGTGTTCCGACCTGCTATGAAAGTAGGATCAGTGTATGGTCGACATGTTTCAAGCTACCCCTGGCTTTTCTTCAGGACCATACAGGGACCAGCCCTGTATATGCCACTCCTATAAGCCCTTTACAAGGGATCTAATTAAATTAAATACACAACATGTAACGCTGCTAAAATTGTAGACATGCGTTCCTCAAAATACATACGTTTGTACTCTGTTTCTGTAAAAAAATGACACATAATTAGTGGCACATCACCCCTTTTTCAGAGAGATTGGGTACACGATTGTCCTTCATGCCGCACGTTTGAGTATATATGTGTGAGAAGTTGGCCTGGTAGGGATGTTTCCAATTCTGGAACCACCTACTACCTGACCAAACAATCCCTTATGGTGTCTGGTTGTAAGTCAACCTTATTAGACAAGCTATCCTAGGGGTAGCATGGACTAAGCAGCCTAAAGGCTTAACTTAAGAGGTCGTGTTAAGCGAGCTGTTTTACCACATACAATCCTGTAATATCAAATGAAAGGACACCACACAAGTATATATTATAAAAATATATGTATTTATTACTAAAAACAATCCCCAGTATTCTTTATGAATAAAGGGGCACAAGCGTTAAATCAAAAGCACTGTTTAAACATACAAAGTTGCACAATTATGGATGAGGGCAGGGGGCCACTCAAACCATATACTAAACAAGTGGTATAAGAGGTGCCACTCGAGCAGTGGTTAGGCCTAGGGCCTAGGGAATCGCTGGGAGCAGTCAGGACAAGCAATGCTGAAGTCGGGAATGGCCCTCGGGATTCGGGAGATGTGCGGAAAGCGCACGCATGCACCAATGTTAACCAATGGTGCGTAAAAGTTGTAAAGTTAAAGTTAAAGGACACTTCCGCTGAACCTAGAGGAACAAAACTTAACACACAGACCCTAGAGGTGTGCACCAGTGTGGGAACACCGGCGGAGCAAAGTTACCTCACCCACAGGAAGTGGGTGCACAGGGTCGAAGTGGCGTCGGGTTCTGACACGCAGGTTCTTGGCGCTTGAAGCTGAAGATGCTGCAGGCGATGTGAAGGAAAAGTGTCCGGTGGATCCAAGGGTGGATCTGAAGTGGTGAAGACCTGAAAGCAGAGGGGACAGTGTTCAAAGTCACTGACCAGTGACCACCGTGGAACCAGATTGGAACCAAGCAAAGTCGGGTGCAAACAGGTGATGAGGTGTTGCTTCTCTCTGCAGCTACGTGGACACGAAGAGGTCAAGGACGTCCAGGAGTCGATCACGAGCTGTCCCTCGAAGGCTCTAGCTGATGGCGGTGTCGGCAACTCGATTGAAGCAAACAAGCCTTGGCTAATGCAAGCCACGGGGAAAGTGAAAAAGGCTTATTACTCGGACCAGCAAGGTCAGAGCGGGTACTCCTTTCTACAGGAGCGAGGGCAGATCTGGAGCAACCAGACCCACAGTGTAAATCTTAGGTTTCGTCGCCAAGATGGCCGCTGACCACGTGACAAGCGGCCGGGATGGCGAGTCGAGTGGCACAAAGCAAAAGGGCCCCACGCAGATCGTGGAGATGCTGGAGGGCTGATATTTGGTGCAAATGCTGCTCGATTGTGGGGCTTCTCAAACCCCAAAGCACAGAGTCGAGGGTGCCTCGGGTGCTGCGCAGTCAGCGTCTCGGGGGTCTTTCAAGATGTCCGCTCCCACGTCTCTCGGTGCCTCCACGGGTCCCTTCTTTGCAGGGACTGTGGGTCGGGCTGGGAGAAGTCTGGGAAGCTGGGTCTTGTCAGGCTCTGCACTCGGGCTCCGGCGGGAGGCGGCGGCAAAGCAGACGTCGAGGTGCTGGGTGGTGCCTGTGTTCACAGGGTGGCCCCTCCTAGGCCACAAGGGAGATGCTCTTCAGTCTTCTGTTCATCAGAATGTCGAAGTCCAGTCGTCTTCTTAGTTTAAAGGTGATTTCAGGATGATCTGATGTGCATTGGCACTGCTCCCACTCTTATTCGAATCTGGGGGGCGTGATTACCTGCTAGGTCCCCTCCTATGGGTGGGACCCAGGAAGTGGGTGGATACACCCCCTTCCTTTGATCCAGGCCGCCCTGGCACGAGGGCTGGAGTGCCCCAGAACCGGTTTGGCCGGATTATGCAAGGGGCAGCCTTGTGCTCCCCATGCAGTGTCTGGTTTCTTTCAAACCTCCCTGCTACAATCCACTATCTCCTGTCTGGAGGGCGGTGACACCCTCCTGTGACAGGAAACCCTTTGTCCAGGACCCATTTGGTTGAGTTTCGGTCAACTGCAGGGGTCCAGACATTTGTCTGTGGCAGAGGCATCCATTTTGTGGATCTTAAGGTCTTTGGAGAAATTAACCGCATTTAAGCAAAGTAACATGTCTTACCCCTCTAGAGGGGTGGAATGCTATCCCCGTCGCCAGAACTGGCGAGGGGATAGTATTCCAAATCGTATGACACCTTACACGACATGTTTTGATAAAGCCAAACCAAAGTTGCTATATAACCGCGAGGATTATAAGGCACTTAAGAGTATATGGTATGGCATTATTCTGAAACAGCTTAGGGAGTTGTTCCCGACAGCTGCAGACAGGCTCAGCTCATGCTAGAGCTCCATCTCACATGAAACCACGCACTCTGCCTCCAGGATTGATGAGGCCTTCCATAGGAGTGGCTCACAGGTTAATATGTGTCCAGATATAGGTTTAGATATAGGTATACTATACCTAAGCAAGGGGTGATTACACCACCTTACCCCAGCTGAGTGATCAGCCAGTTGTGTCAATTTAAGAACCAGCCAGGGGTGGCAAAAGATATGCTGCAGCCCCTGGTAGGCCTTGGTGGCTCCTATGCCCTGGGCACCTATAGTGCATTATACAGGGGCTGACAAGGAGTCCATTTCCAATTGTGGTATGTACCTAGGGTACATGGAATCCATTTTACAGAGAGAGCAGATGGCCTGGGGCCCTGATTAGCAGGGAACCAGGTCAACTAAGTCAAAAAACCAGCTAAACACAGGCAAAAAATCCGGGGTAACCATAGTCAGGTAGCCACCTTCCTACATATGCTATGAAAGTAGGATCAGTGTATGGTCGACATGTTTCAAGCTACCCCTGGCTTTTCTTCAGGACCATACAGGGACCAGCCCTGTATATGCCACTCCTATAAGCCCTTTACAAGGGATCTAATTAAATTAAATACACAACATGTAACGCTGCTAAAATTGTAGACATGCGTTCCTCAAAATACATACGTTTGTACTCAATGCTGTTTCTGTAAAAAAATGACACATAATTAGTGGCACATCACCCCTTTTTCAGAGAGATTGGGTACACGATTGTCCTTCATGCCGCACGTTTGAGTATATATGTATATGGTGTTATTTGCCCCATATAGGTGCGTGCAGGCTCTCCGGTCCGGTGCATGGCTCAAAGTGCATTCAGAGTGATTGTGGCGTGAATTCACACATTAAAATAACACAGGACTTGATGTGACAAAGACCTGGCCCCAGCCGGTCGCGGACAGGCGCAAATAATATTCAAATAATGTTCAGTTTATAAGGTATGGGGACAATAGGGGCGCGAGCAGGCACACCTTTTACAGGTTCTCTATACAATCTAGTCTCTTCCATGGTCCATAATGTGATCCAAAATAGAATAGGCTTTAGTCTGGCATTTTGTCCAAGACTAGTGATATCTTGAGTGCTAGCCGGTAGGGTGAGTAAACTCTTAAAAAATAAGTTCTCCATTACTTTCCCACAATCTTCATAGCCCTGCATTTCAGCTCTATAAAGAACATCAGATCATGCTTGGGCCTCCTAAATATCAAGGGTAGGGAAAGCTGCCTCCCAATCCCCATCCTTACACCCTATATTTGCACCATAATGGTATGTGCCTCAGGTGACAATAACACAGTATGATAGTCTCGCTGTTCATTGTTTAATTTGTAAAATAAGTGCCGATGCCCAAAGAGCTGACCATAAGCCTGCAGTCAGCGCCAATAGATTCCAGTGTGCCAAATACCAAGGCTGCTAAAGCTGAATCTACCCTAGGCCTCTTTAATCAGCTACACTCCCCGACACTTTATCTCTCTTTCGCAGGCTCCTGCTTTCTCCATTTGAAATGATGTTTCTGCCTTTCTACTCGTCTTTATTTCCTCTTTGTGTGTTTTCCATGTCTTGCTCTCAGGAAATGTCCGATAAGGAAAAATAAGTGCCAGTCCCACACCATGAGTGCTGGTAGCGCCCATCAGCTCCCACCAGCTCAATTAAGCATTGTCTCTGTTTGGACCATTTTGATTTGTTATTAACCCATAATCTAAGATTCATTCTGGAGTCATCACAAACATTTGATGACCTGGATGTCTTTGGGGCTTAAAAAACACAAAGTCTTACAGACCATATATTTTTTCATGGATAGATTGATTGATTGTTAGACACCTTTGGTTATAAAATTGAGCAAAGGATTTTAACGAGATTCTGCCGGCTCATTTGCATCTTGGAAGTAAAAGCAGTAGCATGTTCACCCCAAAGAATCCGAGTCAGAAACTGGGACATCATGGATAATACAGCTTCTTTCATGGACAGGCAGGTGAATGCTGGAGGGGAGTATGCAGCCCTGGTGGACACGCTTGATAGCAGGAAGCCCCACAGTTGTTTCACCCTGCGAGCCTCAGCTATCCTTACAGTAATTACTAAGGGGAAGTAATCTGATGACATTACGAAGCTTTAAAGACGGTGACTCTGTCAAAAGCCTTTGTCTTTTCTGCAAAAATCTCATAATCTTTCTTGAGGTGTTAGCAGGAGTTGGACTTTGAGCGTTTGATTAGTAGTACTGATTCATTTTTGGACTTCAGCTTGTGCTTAGGAATAACAGTTCAGCAGGAGCAGTGGTTCTCATATTCAGGGCTGTGAGGATCATACTTCACCTCAATTATAGCTGTTTTTGATTTCTGAATCAACCAAGCAGCGGGTATTTTTTTAGGTTGAACCTGGGCAGCGCAAGCGCTGCTGCGAGGCATGCAGTAGTGAAGTATGGCTTTGAAGCCCTGCACACTCTCCGCCCATATTTTTAATTGGCTTGTCACTGTCCTTCGTAAATGCTGGCTTCTGAGTCGTTATTAGGCTTGTTTGTTCCTCCTTAGTACCCCCTTGTCTTCATTTGTTACATACCATAACGACTAGACCTTTTACCGATGTTGTTAAGTTGCCTGCTTTATAAGTCGGTAATCACTATTTTATTTCATTCTCTTGACCTATTCCACCCACTACCTGCCAGCTCGCTTTTATTTTAATTTTTACTAATGGTGGTCCGCTATAACTATAGCGACCGCGTTTTAAAATGTATTTATTTTAGCAGTGCGGTCCACATTTAGCGGCCGCGCGTACTTATTATTATTCTTTTTTCTAGCGCCAATGTGGCGCTTTAACATTCACGAATGCCATGCCCCTTTCTTAACACAAACTGCATCGGAAGAAATGTATGCGGCTGACATTAAAGTGAAAGCGCGGGACGTGCGCTTTTACCAGCCAAAAAATCAGTTTGTCAAGTTGACAAACGGATGTTAATTTTTTTGCTAAAGCCCCAATGGAGCGGTTTCACTTTAATGTCGGACACGCCCCTTTATTTACACCCGGCTTGTCTAAAGAAAGGGGTGCGACCTTAATGAATGTGAAAGCACTGCATGGGATCTAGTAAAAAAAGAAAATTATATTTGCAATGCAATAGGTCTCGCATTTGCTAGAGTTTAATCTATTGCATTGCCAATAGCTTAAACTCTTGTTAATGCGAGACTTATTGCATTGCAAATGCTTGTTTGGTTCTCTTGTCAATGGTATGGACACATCGTGGTGTAAGACTCTTGTTTCTCTTCATTTTGTCTGACCTATACATCTTTGAAAATTGAGAGGATCACTAGGGCAATAGTTCAATTGTCAATTATCCCAGTGGGGTTCATTATTCACATGGAAACTTATCCATTCACTTTTGTTTGGCTTATTCAATTGTTTGAGCATGTTTAGTGCAACACTTCATGAGTGCTTTTACTAAAGAGTTGCTTGTTTCAGCCTGGAGGGGTTTGCTACCTCAGTACCCAGGGTGGGCCAGGCTAAACTTACTGAACCTTTCTGCCCTCATTGTATCAGAGTTAATGAATCTAAGTACCTGGACCCTGTGGAGTTCTAGTCAATTCTAACCCATCAAGCCTTTCTGAGACCCTGTGTGGGACTTGGGTACAATACTTACATCAAAAACATAAGCTTTATTGGAGCTGAGGACCCTTTCACAAATCCTTACTTTCTACTGCATACAGTTTTCTTAAAGAGAAAGGCTTTTCCTTCTCAGCTTGGGGTAAACTGAAATGTAACTCCCAGTTGGATGAGAGAACTCTACTTTCCAGGTGAGGCCTTTGTGCGGCTCCCTCAAGCCCCCACCGCATTTCTCTCCGTATGTAAGAGTACTTTTGATTCTCCCTGCATGCAGTCCCCATCCACACGTCATTCAACCACTTGTGATTCATCGGCCAGGTCTGTATTCAACCAGCAGCAGGGAGCCCTTCAAAGCAGGAGACCCTTTTGTCCCACCCAGAGTCCTTGGTTTCTGTTGACCACCCCTCACCATTAGTGACAGACTTCTCAAGGAATGTTTTATCTGGGCCAGGCACCATTCCATGAGTCTTGCGTTGTTACTCCATCTTAAAAAGTCAGACAAACCTGTCAGAGAATGTTACATCTGCAGGTGTTATAGCAGAGCCGCATTCTGAACCTCATAATTAGTATACACTCGGATAATGTTTTTTTATAATCGATTAGAATTTATGTGCTATTCTCATAAAAATCTGAGCAAGAACTTTCATTTTAAGAATAAACATCTTCATTAATAATAAAAAAAACGTGTGGAAGTTAGATTCCCTGCAATCATTATTCGTAACACACCGGTACCCTATTATTAAAATCTCTAACTATATTTAACTGGCTTACACCTGTATCAATTTATTTCTCACTCCATGGAAAAGTATAATGCCATCAACCTCTTCAGTGAAAATAATACAGAGGATCCGAAAGCACATTAACGATACTAAGCCTGCTTCATCTTACACCCATCCCCTTCTCTTAGAATCCCCTAATGAGCAGCCATCAAAGTTCTATCTCTTCCAGATCTGGCTGGCATACTCAACTCCCTCTCAGTTTTTGTGAAGATTTCCTTCTATTGTCCTTAATCAAAACTCTCTCTGGGATGCTATCTTATTCCTACTTTCCTTTCAGTCGCTCCTTCACTCAAGGCATCTTTGTAGAATCTCTCAAGACTAGCCAGAACCTCCCACTCCTAAAGACGCCTACCCTAGACTCTGATAACCTCGTCAATTACCGGTTCCCATTTATTGGCGTTCTCATTAAGACGGAATTCGTATAATTGTACAATGACATGAACCTTGACAGCTTCAAACACCGAATTTTCACTGAATGCCAAATCATTTGGATTCATCCTGGACAGCAACCTCCCCCCTCAAGGAACACATTAGTAAAAAACTAAGACTGCCCAATACCAGCTGTCTCTTCTAAAGAAAGCCAGTTGCTTTCAGAAAGGGACTTCAGAACTGCTGTTCAAGCCCTTATACTCTCGCATTTGGATGGCGGCAATTCCCTACTCCATGGCCTTCTAGACTCCACATTTTTAACCCTTAGGGGCATCCTACATGCAGCAGCATGTCTCAATCAAGACCTGAAGAAATATGATTTAATGCCTCCTGCCCAATGCAACTCCATTGGCCACACTTCCCAGCTCACACCATCTTCAATAACCGCTACATCATTTAAAAAGCCAGCACACCTGCTTACCTTGCAGACAAGCTCACTGTCTTTGGTGGTTCTCAGCACACCCACAGCCTGGACACCATCAAACAGCAGACTAAGAAGTGTGAACAGGAAAAAAGCTAGACAACATGCCTTTTATGAAATTCAGCAGTTCTAGTTAGATCAGCTAATTATAATTCACGTCACCGTAATGCACTGCTTATGACCTCACATAATACATCACTCATGACGTGAACTCGTTTTTTTTCAATGATTTTGTGTTTATTTAATTCCACTTCTTAACTATAACGTCCCTCTAACCTCTGTTTTTTTCAGTAAATTTCTATGCTTTAAAAAAAAAAAAAGGAGAAATGGCATATGCAGAGTGGTGGAGAAAGGGGGCAGGAGCCTCTGAGCAGCTCTCCGGAATCCTGCTGCGTAGGACTTACAGAAAGTACCAGGAGGGCTTCTTGGCCCTCAAGGTCCCTCACCATCCAAGAGGACTTCATTCCCCAACCAGTAGTGCGCCGTGAGATGCGTTTTCAGCATGGTGGAGAAAGGGGTCGTGGCCTCCGAAGACCTCTTGGTAATCCTGCCATGTGGGAAGTATCAGGAGGGCTAGTTGGCCCCCAAGGACTTGCTGTCAACCTGTAGTGTCTGTGCACTGGTCCCATCCAGGGCACCCACTTTTTAAATGTTGCGGACCACGGGTGATCCTCATGGCACCCGCGGTCCCTGCAAGCTCCTCGAGTCCTGCGGGAGCCAGGATTGTTTTTGGACAGAGGGAGCTGCTAACATGCATTTCCTTTTGTCCAAAATCAATTCTGCTCATATTCTAGTAAGCAAGAGCATCTTCTGCTCTTGCTTATTAGAAGCGAGCAGTGTTTGGTATGACAAACTGCAATGTCCCGAGGGTGGGCACCCAAGGACATTACAGTAGCCAGCACTGGGCCGGTGGCGGGCACCAGGAGGGGCCCCCTCCATTGGACTACACAGCAGGGGTAGGTGGTGGTCCCCTGGGCTGCAAGGGCAACCCTGCACTGGTATTATACAGTGAAGCCCCAGGGAGGTGGTGGTGATGGTCCCCAGGGCATAAGCCCCAAGAAGGGGGGCCCTCATGCACCCCTATTTCTTTATTTGTACACTGCCACCGGGATCTGGCCCACCCGGGGGCCAAATAATAACAAGCGCGGGAGATCGCACTTTGTTTTTACAAAACAAATTTTAGCAGATTCCGCTGGAAATTTAAATAAAACGGCACAAGGGTAAGGGTGTCTCTAACTTGCCCCCTTCCTTTTTTTAAGTCTACGTTTTTGTGGGACTCTGTTTAACCGAGTCCCACGATGGCTATCAACACTTTCTGGTTGAAATGTTGTCAGCCAATCAAATTTCAGTAGGCTGTTGGGCTCCCAGATATCTATATCTTTTAAACTTCATTATCTCTGAAACTACTGGACAGATCTATACCAAATCACACAAAGCACTCTTTCTGGGCAATATCTAGCTTTCTACCAAATCCGGTGTAATTCCTTTCAGCGGTTCGAGATGTAGTGTTGAAAAAATGAATAATCCCTATAGACATAACATGGGGAAAACGGGTTTTGGGACACCCCCTTTTTTCTCGTTCCCCGCTTGACGGATCGCCCAGAAACTTTCAACACAGCAGCTCAACCTCAAGGGGACTTTTTTGAAAATTTTGTGAAGATTCTTTAAGTGGCGCCAAAGATATTGACAAAAAAAAATGCTTTTCCTATGGAAACTTTAGTCCTAACTATACTTACTGGCGGCCGCCAGCAGGATATATATGGGTTAATTCCAAAAGAGAGCAAATAATCAAAGCCATACTCAGATGTGATAATCAACTCAGCAAATGTGCCATACGGTAGTATTTCTGTGCCATAAATGATTGGATAAATTGCTCATAATCTTTAGGTCAGTTTAAAATTTGTGGGTTACTTTGTACGCACATGGTAAATATTCCATGAGTATTCTATAAAGGAACCAACAAATGTTAAACTTATCTAAAACTTACGAGCAATTTTTGATTAAGAGAAAGGGGAAAGAAACTTCTTGATTGAACTGTGTTGTGAATATTCTTGGTACGGTGCAGTGAAGTGCTCATAGGAGGTTTGGCAAACTTCTGCTGTTGGCTCTGCACAATACCCAGTATAGGATCTGGAGAAAAAAATATGTTGCTTTGTGGTTACTGCACTGCCTCTCTCAGCTCTCATTTGCATGTAACACACACCCTAACAAAGGATGTTTACTTTCTGCTGTAGTGTAAGGTCTAGGAATAATTACCCTACTCTTGTAACTCAGCACCTGTCATCGCCTGCATATGTATAATGGGAAGTAGACTACCAGCATATATATTTGTTCTTAAATTATTGGTGGGTCCAAAATATTTTTTGTTAATATTGTTTGAAACCCTTAACTGCAAATTCCAAACATGTAATGGAGGTTCTAAACCAGGTTGTGGTATGGCCTAGAAATGATAGAGGAGATTGTAGTTCTGCTTTAAAATATTAAAAATTCTCCTAAAACTATAGCTTCTCCTTATGCCCTAAGCCACAATGCCCTTGGAATCTGAACAGCTTCTATATTTAGTTAAAATTCGGCTGCATTTTGAAGTATTTGCTGGACTACATCTACACCACTCATCGATAGTGGACTCATGTGCACTTTGCTTTATTCTTTGTCCTCCGAGTAAATGTATGTTTAGTTTTGGGGAAATTCTGTCCCCTAACACCTCCAGTTTCAAACCCTGAAAATGCACTCAATATTGCCTTTGTCTGAACTTAAGAAAACATTTCTGATAGAGACTTCTAATTGAAGGTACTTATACTTATGAATTTCCCCTAGACGCCAGTCTGGATCGGTAAACTTTCAAGCAATTCCTTTGTGCATCTGTAGGTGATGTCATGCAGCTCCGCATTGGGTCTGTCACTTTGTTCTAGATATGATGCCGGGATTCACTGTAAGAGCACACCTTGCTCATGCTGTTGGTGCCCTTCTTTCCGAGCCTAACAATGCCGTTTGTCAGCTTTTCATCCTGTCATTCTGACAGGGACTTCTCTCCAATAAAAAAAAGTGTGCAGTATGTCCCCTTCCATCACCCCCCTCGCACCTCCACCCCCCCAAAAAAAACAGGGCTCAAGTTATGTTGCTCTTGAAACTAACAGATGCCGATTACTGACACTCCTGACTCTGGTGCCTCTGCACCAAATATGACTCGAAGCTGTGTGAATGATATAAACAAATTGATTAAAAAAAGCCACCCGGAAATGCAAAGCCAAGTTAGCAGTCGCGGACCTCAGGAAGTTGAAGAACCAGTCCTGATTGTGCTCACAATCTGGACTAGTTTCTGGTCCAGCTCTCGAGGTCGCTCCACAAACTGCCTTAGTCAGTCGCCTGGCTTGGGTAAATCCCAGAGGCCGCACAAGAAACACAAAAAGACGAAGCACAGCTCCTTATCTTGCTGCTCCTACCATGTTCCGTGGTGCTGATTTCCTTCCAGGGAATCTGTGCTGTCACTGATCCTGATTTTGCCCCACCCAGAACAGACCGTGACGCTGCAACAGCGTAGGTAAATTTAGCTTATGACAAGATTCTTAGTGTTTTCGCTGATCCTTCTGGGGCCCCAAGGATCAGAAATGGGCCTCCAGTCCGGTTACTGCTTGTGGATCCTTCCCCGACGCGCTGCAGACTGTGCCACTGGACCCTCATTTAGGAGTGAAACCCATGTCGAACGCTACCCCACTGATCCTGAGGTCAACGTCTCACCTGACGCCACCTCTGTCCTCCCCCCTCGCCCCCGGAGCAGGTTCCACCCACATCAGTCCTGGTAGCAGCCTCTACAAGATCTCACCTGTATGCCCACTTGGAGCCTCACACCTATCACTTATTTTACAGAGCACGAGGAAGGTAGTTTCTGCGAATACTATGACAGTGGTAAACTATTTGATGATCTTCATGTTGTCAGTGGCCTGTACACTTGCCCTGATACTGGTCTTTCCTCACCCACCCCAGCATGGGCCCCTAAGAATCAGCAAATTTGCCTCCTTTACCTTTGTCATAAGGAGGGCAGCAGAGGTCCTCAACTTGACGTTGCCTACCCCGAAAGTAAAGTATGATATACTTACAAGGATACTGAACCTCAGGCAACCAAGCTAAGAACCCCTGTTACCATTCAGCAACGTCCTCACCGATATCCTGACGGTAGTTAGCTCTCCGCTGCGCGCAGACTTTGGTGTGTGGGGTGCCTGCAGGGCCTTGTCCAACCCCCACGATTACCCAACCCCACCATGCACAGCTTTCATTTTAAGTAAGGCAGACCTACAGACTTTACTAAAGATTGTATCTCCGTGCGCGTCACTTCAAAATTGCTATTTTGTTGAGATTCAGGGTATCACTATCCTTGTCGCACTGTGTCTGTCAGTGCCTTACGTAATAAAGAGAATCTGTGATAAGTATATCACAAAGGACGCGTTAGTTTTGCATGAAACTCGAGGGTTTCTTCACCATTAGTAAATCATTTGAACAAAAAGGTATAATTGCCATCAAAGATAGGCGTTTCAATAAAGTCAAAAGTTTCAATTCCAAATTTCAGCAAAAGATTTTTTATTTGCGTTCATTATCATTTAGTATGATCATTCCATTAGCGTTTTATCCTTTTTTAAGCATTACATCATGCCCAATGCATTTCGGGTATAACCCTTCTTCGGGGGCCTGTATCAAATGAAAACATACAGGACCTTAGCAGTCAGCAAAAACCAAACCATAGTACATTCAAAACATGATTCTACTACACTAAGAAATCATTCAGTTAAATTTAAGGGTATTTCGATGGTTAAAATAAAACATGCTATGTATGACAATGTTCGTGCTACTAATGTAAACATCGTGGAATTCAAAGTGAAGCTTTCAGCATAACGATAAACAAGATCGCGGTGATAATCTAAATTAAGTGGAGCTTTAACGTGGCTGGCGGGATGGCTTGCTAGATGAAAAGAAAGTTATCTAATCTGGCGTCTTTCAATAATTACTTACTAGTGAAATAATGCGAGCGGCTCACGGTCGGGAACACGCCGAGTAGGACAGGTTATCAAAAGGACCAATCAGCGGGGATGTTATAGCTAAGGCTCGCGATCACGTGATAGGCACGGTCGCGGGAAATATTAGCGTTAAGTGCATGAAAAGCGCACGCATAACTGAGTGCGCTGTGGTCTCAATAAACATTAACGTTGGGGCAATGCAATATTAAACTGATATTGACTCTCGCATATGTAGATGAAAAGTTGGTCGTGAAGACCCGGCGATTTTAGTTAAACGGATGGTGATTGGAGAATGGTTTAACCACGTGATGTAGGTCACGTAAACACACAAATAAATAAACGGAAGGAAAACGATCGGAAATAGATTCAAATTATCCTACTAGATAGGGGACTCCTGAAAATAGTGTGTGAGTACATAAATAGATAATATACCGTACGGGTGGATGTGAATGAAATATCAACAAGCATAAACTGATATTCCAATTATTGTAAACCTGGTGTAAACGAGACTGAATATGCAAAAACAATGTATACATGGTATAGAGACTATTTAGTAGCAGTACAATTATTATCATACTTATTTCCTTGCAATAATTATGAATTCATAGCAAAACATTCTTAAACGTTCTGATAGGGAGATGGAGGACAGAGCTATCCTCCAGGATCAAGGTTGTGTCTACAATTCATAGAAAACATGCTAGTTCAATTCTGTCGTTGAGCCCCGATGGTTGAAGGGCATTGAGTTTATTGATACTAAATAGTCTTTATACCATGTATACATTGTTTTTGCCTATTCAGTCTCGTTTACACCAGGTTTACAATAATTGGAATATCAGTTTATGCTTGTTGATATTTCATTCACATCCACCCGTACGGTATATTATCTATTTATGTACTCACACACTATTTTCAGGAGTCCCCTATCTAGTAGGATAATTTGAATCTATTTCCGAACGTTTTCCTTCTGTTTATTTATTTGTGTGTTTACGTGACCTACATCACGTGGTTAAACCATTCTCCAATCACCATCCGTTTAACTAAAATCGCCAGGTCTTCACGACCAACTTTTCATCTACATATGCGAGAGTCAATATCATTTTCATATTGCATTGCCCCAACGTTAATGTTTATTGAGACCACAGCGCACTCAGTTATGCGTGCGCTTTTCATGTACTTAACGCTAATATTTCCCGCGACCGTGCCTATCACGTGATCGCGAGCCTTAGCTATAACATCCCCGCTGATTGGTCCTTTTGATAACCTGTCCTACTCGGCGTGTTCCCGACCGTGAGCCGCTCGCATTATTTCACTAGTAAGTAATTATTGAAAGACGCCAGATTAGATAACTTTCTTTTCATCTAGCAAGCCATCCCGCCAGCCACGTTAAAGCTCCACTTAATTTAGATTATCACCGCGATCTTGTTTATCGTTATGCTGAAAGCTTCACTTTGAATTCCACGATGTTTACATTAGTAGCACGAACATTGTCATACATAGCATGTTTTATTTTAACCATCGAAATACCCTTAAATTTAACTGAATGATTTCTTAGTGTAGTAGAATCATGTTTTGAATGTACTATGGTTTGGTTTTTGCTGACTGCTAAGGTCCTGTATGTTTTCATTTGATACAGGCCCCCGAAGAAGGGTTATACCCGAAATGCATTGGGCATGATGTAATGCTTAAAAAAGGATAAAACGCTAATGGAATGATCATACTAAATGATAATGAACGCAAATAAAAAATCTTTTGCTGAAATTTGGAATTGAAACTTTTGACTTTATTGAAACGCCTATCTTTGATGGCAATTATACCTTTTTGTTCAAATGATTTACTAATGGTGAAGAAACCCTCGAGTTTCATGCAAAACTAACGCGTCCTTTGTGATATACTTATCACAGATTCTCTTTAGACCTACAGACTTTGTCAAAGGGTCAGAACACTAAAATCTAAAAAGCAAATTTGCTTTAACAAGGGGCCAGCACATCAACCTATATTGAGCAAACTTCTTATCTGTCAAATAGTCCCCAATAACCATAATCAAAAGTACATATCTGATGAAAAGTTCTAGCCGCAGATTCCTTACCTTTGACTATCCCCAGACGTCAGACTGGATCTGGAAGATTTTCAGGCAGTATCCCTGCATGCCGGTATGTGGTGTCATTAGACTCTGTGTGGGCATGATCTGAGCCGGAAGTGTCGTGCGTGGTACCTATATAGATGTCTCCTCACTCACTGATGTCAGTTCTTTCCTTTCTGTGCCAGTTAGTGCCGATTCGGATCAGTCCCTTTTTGACTGGCTTTTTGCAACTTTTTGTCGTACATTTTTTAGATCACTCCTGAGGTGCAGGAATGACACAAAAGAAACCAGATGGTCTAAAGCTATGTGGGGCGTGTCACAGGCACATGTCGGTGACAGACACCCACTTAGGTGTTTGTGGTGACTGGAGCCAGGATATGAGGCCATTCTTCCCAGAGCAGTACCAATGCCTTATTTGATGGATAGTCCTAGGGAGGGAGACTTTTGGGAGGGGTCTATGGACCCTTATAGAGAAGACCCAGTTAAAGAGAAGACCTAGTTAAAGAGGAAAAATGGTATGAGGAACTGGGTAAGGCTAGTGGTTTGGACACCCCACCTGACACTGGCCTGGTTTCCCCTACTACTGTGGCTATAGAGGCAGGAGACTATTTTGCTATGGTGGTGCGCAGGGTGCTAAGGTCCTGGACATCAACCTGCCTTCAGTGGCATTCAAGACTACAGTCTTGATGTGGTTCTTCAGCCGTGAGCTAACCCTTTCAGAACTCCTACTCCCGTTCAGTGAAGCCCTACTTGGGACCTGTTCCAAGTCCCGCAAAGGGGGTCCTGTGAAAAGGATGATTAACTGCTGCCATCGTCTGTGTATATGTATATATCTGATTCACTTCCTAGTTTCCTCTCGCCAGACTAGTGGGTAATTTGTATTTGTGGACATGCTCTTTGGGATGGTGTCCGATATGGGGAAATAATATTCCACGATAACAGGAACCTACCCAACCAGGGGGTAGCCACATGTATGCCCTTAATCCACATATCCAAGGTGTTTCACCTCCCGCATTCAAAGGTATGCTAAGTCAGGAAGCATTGGAGAGTGAAAGCGTAATGTTGCATTCACTGTATCCCACTTCTGTACGTGTTCTGTTGGCATGTATGTAAAGTGTTCCTGTAGTGTTAGCTGACAACCTAAGATATGGAGTACACACGTCTTTGACACATTCTGTCGCAGAAGAAAATCCCTAGATTTTCTACACGTAGTGGTGAAGTTTAGTTAAGGCCCATAGTTTGAGTCTTGCTCGGTATCCTCTATAGGCCAGGGTAAGTGACTCTTGCACCCTGATAAGACTTATCTGTGTTCTAAATCTCTTCAGGTCAACTTTTTCTCTTCTTGGGGGCCCAGGCGATAACCACTGCTCACACAATAATACATGAATTATCGTATGACAAAGACAGATGTAAATGGGGCATTCCCTTTTCTACTGTGGCTGACATTTTTAAACATATCCAGCAGTCTGACACATTCTTTTCTCTATGATGGGCATTCATAGTCTGTATAGCTACCTTCTCCTAGTATTCCTTTGGGTCATTCTCATGCAAATCTGTACCCTCCTCACGAGTCTCAGAGCTCACCATAGGCAAAAAGTATATTGCATATATATAATTTGCAATGAAAGCTAATACAGCCATCAAAGCATGGGGAATGTAAAACGCTTTTTACCCCATCTTCCTAGTTAATTTTTCTTTGTAGCTAAAAAAGTCTGTGTTCCTGGCCATGTTTCATGCCCCATTTTGAACCGATGGCCGAGGTTGCCCCAGGTGACACAAACTTGACTTATGGGTGCAATACAAGTGTCTCTAGCTGGTTGGTAGCTTGCGATAGGGCAGTTCCCAGACGAAAGTGTCCCTTTCTGGAGGCTGTAGCATCTGAAGTGCTCACAGAAATCCTGCCTGAGAAGTTTCAGTACTCAGTTTTAGATACCACACTGTTGGTCGGACTATCAAGATGCACTTTTCATACCTCATCTGATATATCTACAAATGTACTGTGGTCTGGATTAATCCCTAATGAGCTCACTATTTTGTTCCGTACCTGTTCATTATCTTCTTTGATCTGTAATCTCCTTAACCCAGCATGGGTAATTGTAGACTAACTATGCACCTGCCCGTTACATGAGAAAAGTGTCAGTGGTAGAGGCAACAGTTAGTTGATCTGTTAATACTCTCCCAAACAACTCCAGTATTTCATCCAGGTTTTTCAGACTCTTTTCTGCTTCAGTGGTTGCAGTTGTTCAATGGCTATATGTGTTGTTGAGATCCTTCCACTGTGGTCATAGCAGAAGATGGCAGCATCGCATGTGGTGGCACTCTCTTCAGATGGGACTTGTGAATCCAGTTCTTGTTATTCGTACATTTAAAGTAAAAAAGTAAAGTCCACATTTGTAAAGCGCACAATCACCCGTAAGGGTCTCTAGGTGCTGGGGGCCGTCGGGAAGATTAAGCGAGCTATTGCCCAGAGTCACATGGTGCTGGGCTAACCTGCCGCCGGAGCCGGGGATTGAACCGTGGTCCCCAGATTCCAGCGTCAGTCGCCCTGGCCGCGGCGCCACACCTCTCCCTACAGCCGTTTGTGTAGCCAGCAGAACTTGCTTGGGGCCCTTCCACCGAGGCTGGAGACCGTTGGATCTCTGGAAATGTGGAAATTGATTATTAATAATCCACTGGTGCAGGATCACCCTTTAGTCGACGGGTTCTTAACAAGTAAGGAGGAATGGACACTGGAGTGAAGTACCATGGATCATTTATTAAGCATTCACGAATGGGAGCCCATCCCACAAGCACTATAGAGATACTGTGGGAGAGGCACACCGAACATGGGTTTTTATAGCAAAAGATTACAAACCAGGGACGCCCAGAGGCAAATAGAAATGTGGGGAAAAACACACAAATCGGGTAATGGCAAGAAACAGCCTCGGTGTCTTGTGCAATTGCTACGTCCTAAGGCTGAACTACAAGATATGCTGAGTAAACTTTACTTGAGGATTAACCATTGTCTGAAAACCCTCGCGCAGACGCCAGCTGTTCTTTTGCGCTGACTCTGCATGTGTACACAGCCTACAATGCCCCAATCTAGATTCTTTACTCATGGTTATACAGATGCGGTGTCGAGGACAGAGCCGATCTGGAAGCTGGGCAAGGGTGAAAAATGGATGAGGCATCGTTTAAGCAAAAAACAAGAGAATCAGATTTTACATTCTAACAGAAACTATGTATCAGAACTCGTCACCTGGCTGGAAATGGTGCCCGCAACTCTGCAGGGGCTTTGGCAAAGCCTCCTACACCTGCTGATTAATAGAAGCAAGACGTTTAGTCAAGGCAAAGCAATAGTCTCATTAATTAATTTGACATGGCAGTTGTCATTCCTTTTTCCGAAGCCCCCCCCACACCCCACCCTCACCTCCCAGGCTGCCATTGGCCGCCCTGCCACTATTTCATGGGACTCAACTTCTTCTTTTTTGCATCGAGAGTATTTCTCATGCTCTTCAAAGCAATTGGCAAAGCGTCTATCTACGTCAATTGTTTCAGCACATATCTTTGCAATCTTATTTTAAGCACACCATTCTTCTTGTCCAGCGAAACCGCTGCCTCTGGGTGATAGGCACAGTAGAACTTCTGATTAACCCCTAGAGGCTTGCACACAAGCACTATCAGTGTGCTAGAGAAATGGCGTCCATTGTCAGACCAAATGCCCAAGGATTAAGCTGTTGAAATTGCATCATTACTTTTTACTGGGTATCCCTCTACCCACTTAAAGTACATACAGTCCACTATCAATAGGTAGCTATGTTTTTTAGTGGGGGGCATTTCAATGTAATCAATCTGGAGAGCCTCAAAGGGCTTCGCCAGTTGCACATAGTGTCCTTTAGGTAATAGAGTGGTTTTCCCAACATTATGCTGAGCACACACAATACAGCTGTAACAAATGTCTGTAGCATATTTTCTGATGTTTTTTTTTTTTGTTTAAATGTTTTTATTGAAGGTTCATATCGCATTACAACCATTATCCTGGCAAGTGTATACATTTTGCAATATATGATAAAGCAGAGAGAAAAATACAGTAATCCATGGCTGGTGGCTATACATTGAACAGTAGTAACATATCACATCGGTCGTTAATGTCAATGTCTCGAGCATAGTTCCTGTGTGTACCTGTAACTATCACTTTGGGGGGAACAAATCCTCGTCCCTTTGTCCGTGCATCGTTATGTATGGTACGAGCCACATGGTGGTATTGCATGCATGGAGCGTCCGGGGACCCTGTGTGTTATGTCTATGTATACCTGTAGTGACTCTGTCTAAGCAGTTGGTGTATGCATGTCTATGAATTGCGTATTGGAATCGGAACTTCCGAATATTGAGGGGAGCAACCAACTGTTGGGGGAAACGAACGGGGGGGGGGTGGCGGGGGTAATGCTGCGGATATCTCATTAGTGGGAGAAAGGGTGGGTGGTGCGGACAGTGGCTGGTGTGGAATGGGTGGCCATGGTCGACGGAGGTATTCGCGACTCTTGTGGGAGGGGTGGGGCTAGTATTGGGCAATTCTGCAATCTAGGGACCGGTATTCCTTTGTAAGGCTTCTACTGTCTGCTCTGGTGGGGAGTTCGGCGTGATGTGTAACTGAGAGGTAGGCAAGGAAGGTGGTTGCGTCGTAGTATGGGTGAAGAGGTGTAGCAGCTGTGCCCATTCAAGAGAGATGGCGTGTTTGCGTATGCCTTTTATCTCCTCATCTCGTAATACGCCCTCTTCTGCCGCCCCCCATTTCTTTACTCCAGTCCATGCTGCCTCCGGGGGTCCCTCCGGGGCTCGCCAATGCATGGCTATCCCCCTTTTTGCTAGAAGGGCGAGGGAGGCGAATCGGTAAGGAACTTTCTCATTTTTCCTTTTGCGGATCAATCCAAGGGCGTTCGCTTCCCATGTGGGCAGGGTTGTATTCCCAGTTACTTCTAGGAGAATATGGTGCACCTGTTTCCAGTATTGTGCAATGACGGGGCAATCCCAGAACATGTGTTTGAAGTTAGCTTCGGGGGTCTGGCATCTGGGGCAGGCAAAATGTGTGTCAGGATAGAACCGGTGAAGTCGCTGTGGAGTGAGGTATGCCCTATGAAGTATATTAAATTGGATGTTTCGAAAGCGGGCGTTTCTAGAGACTTTTTTGGGATATTCCAATACTTTTTCCCACTCCTTATCGTTAAATACCCGACCAACTTCTTCCTCCCATACCTGTCGCAATGAGTCCAAGGGTCGTAGCAGAAGCTCTCGGATTGGCTTGTATAGCCATGTGACCAGGTGTCTGCCCACTCCCATATGTATGATCGTGTGTATTACAGGGTGTGTCAGGGGTTCACCCTCCCGTGCGTCCCAGCGGCAACTGTTTATGAGCTGTCGGTGCAGAAGGAATTGGCCAGGTGGGAGATCATAGAGATCCGTCAATTGGGCATAGGACATCAATTGGCCGTCGTCAAAGAGGGTCGCCATGTCCGTGATGGAGTGGTCCGTCCAAACCTGGAGAGCGCGAGAGGTATAATAGCCTTCATTACGGGGAGGCCTAGCAGCGGAAGCAACGGTGAGTATGGTGGTTTCCCTTGAGACATGCGGTGAATCTTGAGCATACACCTGCGTGCCACTGTTACCTATAAGGGGCATGTGCGCAGGGGCTTTGTGCCTGGGAGCAATAGTCTGTGTATCGCCGGAAGGGAGATCCGGCCGTGGTCTGTAAGTGTTTCCCCGACATGGCGTTCTGCTGTCCAGTACGACAGCCACTGGAGTTGTGCCGCCAGAAAGTATGCCTCAAAGGATGGGGCTCCGAGTCCCCCTTGGGTAGTAGGAAGGTAAAGCGTGGATAGGGCCACCCTGTGTCTACCTCCTCCCCAGATCAGTGTTGTGAGGAGCGTATTAAGTTCTGTAAAGAAGGACCGTGGTGGTATCACCGGGAGATTGGCAAAATGGTATAGGAGTCGTGGGACCATAATCATCTTTGCAAGCGCGATGCGACCTATGGGGGCTAGTGGCAGTGTTTTCCAGAAGCGTACCGATGTTCGTAGCCCTGCTAAGACCTTACGGTGGTTTCCTTCATATAGGTCTGTGGGGTGTGAAATAGCTGCACCCCTAGGTACCGAGGTGCTGCTGTACACCATGTGAGCATGTGGGGACCCATTAGTAGGTTATGTGGCGCTAGGTGTGGGCTTAAAGGGAAGATTGTGGATTTCGACCAGTTAACTTTAAGACCGGAAGCCTCCCCGAAATTCTGTAGTGTCGACCAAATCGTAGATAAGTCACCTGTGACGTCTCTGACGTATATCAAGAGATCATCTGCGTACAGTGACACGCAGTGTGTGACGTCCGCTATTGGTATGCCCCATGTCTGCCCCTCCTGACGTAGTTTAATTGCGAGTGGTTCGACTGCTAGGGCGAACAGGAGGGGGGACAGGGGACATCCTTGTCTGGTCCCCCTGTTGACCTGAAACTGTGTCGATATGTATTTGCCTATCCGTACCCGAGATGCGAGGCCCTGGTAGAGGAGTTTGGTGTATTTCAATAAAACAGGCCCAACTCGGGCTCTGCGCAGTCGCGAATAAGTATGGCCAGAGTAAAGTGTCGAATGCCTTTTCGAGATCTAAGATCAAGCAGGCTGCATTAGGGAATTGCGTTCTCGCACTGTCTTGGATGTGGAATAATCGACGTATGTTCTGTGAAGTGTTCCGTCCTGGGACAAATCCGTTTTGGTCTGAGTGCACCAGGGGAGGGAGGACCTGGGTGTATCTGTTTTCTAAGACCTTCCCGAGTAGTTTACAGTCTGTATTCAGAAGTGTTATTGGCCTATATGAGGCCGGGAGGGTTGGGTCTCGATGCGGTTTGATAAATGTTACAATGATAGACTCTCGGAGTGATTCCGGGAGTTCTCCTCGGACCAGTGCGTCGTCTAGCATGGTTACTATCTTAGGAACCAGGTGCATCGAGAAGGTGCTGTAATATTCAGGGGGAATCCGTCTATACCCGGTGCTTTGTGTCGTACCAGTTGTCTGATGACTTGGGTGACCTCCGGGGCTTTGATCTTCGAGTCCAGGTCTTTCCTGGCGGTACTTGGGATGTGGGGGACACGTAAGGGGCGGAGAAACCGTGTCATTTCTCGCCGTTGGTCTGATTTTCTGATGTTTTTGTTGACCCAAAACATGTTCATGCAGTTTACTAGACCATCCCTACCAACATGTGCAGGGCAATGCATTGTCATAGTCATTGGGAAGGGACACTTATCCGGCAGCATGTACCGTGTTCCTGTCTTGCCCATCCAGCACCTATTTAAATGTGTGCCGGTCATTGTTTTGTTCTTCCTCACTGGCTTCCTTTTGCATGTCTCGTAGACCTTCCAGTGTTCTAGGCATAGTCATCTGTTCCATAGGTGCCGGTGTCACAAACATGAGGCTAGAAATGTCTTTGCAGTTTCTTTATCCACCTTATCTGCAAAAGCATTTCCCTAGCCCACTTTATCAGTTATTTTCTTGTGTGCATTGCATTTACTATAACTAATTTCACAGGAAGAGCTAAGGAATTCAACAACCTTTTTATTAGTACACCTTGATGTAATAAAGCTCCTTTCCTTCCACTAAATGCTTACTGGCTGTCTGTGTAAATATTAACCGTTCTTGTAGAAATAACTTTATTTGGTTGTTTAGTTTAAACCATCAAAGTACACAAAGATAAGAAAATTCATTATTTTACTATAAAATAAATTTCAGGGACTGAATTCAAAATATACAATACAATGACTGCGATAAAAATATACATTAAAAAATATTAAAAACCCAAGGTTCAGATTGGCAACCTTCCAATTAAGTCACGCCACAAAAAAGTTTAGGAAAAAATGTATATACAGTACACAAATTAATTATTTCCGTTGGCCAACATATCATAATCAAAAAAGATTTGTTTTCTGATACGAACAATCCGTGCAATCTAGGATCAAATCTTCTGGCGAGTAATCCAAAAGGAGAAAAAAAAACGACTAACAGCAAAGACTATTGGCCCAGATGTGTCCGTTTTTAATATTATGTATGCAGTTTTATATTGCCTAGATCCAAAGTTTAAACAAATCAGTCTTATCCACTTCCTGCGTATCAGTTGGTATTTGATAAAAAAGAAAAATACGTGTTCTTCAGTCTCTTTTGTTCTAGCGCAGGCAGGACATAGGTCTGGTAATTTCCAAGTAGCCTCCTTGTTGGGAAACTTTTTTTTTTTCTTCTTTTTTTAACCTTTATTTGTCATTTTTCAGAAAAAAAACAGATGCAGTACAACAGCACTTGATCAATCATGAGCTCCAGAACATGGCCGTGGATAGAGGCCAGGGGGAGGCATCAGTAAAAGAGCAATGCAATGGAGCCACAAAGGCGGCAAAAGAACAAAACCACCTACCCACCCCCCACAATTTGCAGACCAAGGTCCGCACAGAACAGAACAAGCAGGGAAAACCCCCGATTTCCCGCCCACTCCAACCCATCAGGTTGAGAAACCCCCCATCCCACCCCAGGGACCCCAAACTTGGACAGGGTAGTAGAACCAATGAATTGGGAATCATCCCTGGTGGGGCTTGGCAGGACTCGGCAAACACCCCCGCGGTAAGGCAGGGTGGCCAAGCTGGAGAAGGACATCAGCCTTTTAGCAAGCGAAGAGCTAGCAGTAAGTCCACACTGTTCAGGCGCCACAAGCTTATGCAAAGGTGAAGTCTACCTGTGGGGGAGGAGAACCAAAGAGCGAAAAGGGCAGTGCATGGCGACGACATACCATCCAAGAGTACATTAGACACAATGCAACAAAAGGGAGAGGTCCCAGAAGCAGCAGGAGTGAAAAAGAGATGGGGAAATGCGAGGCCAAACTCCGGTCAGCAAAGGATGAGCAAAGAGCAATAGCGAACATAGATAACATAATCTAGCCTGCAAAGCCCATCAGTCATTGTCACTCAGCTGGTTGGTGGCCTTGGGTGAGGATCCGGCAGGTGAGAGTCTGGATTCTTTGTCCAGGCACTTAGCAAAGGCGAGGGCTTCCCTCGGGTCCGGGAAAGACAGCATTTTGGTGCCTTGGCGAACTCTCAATTTTGCCAGATAAGCTAGGGAGTAAGATACCTCGTGCTTCTGGAGGATTTTCTTGGCTGGTAGGAATTCGCTTCTGGCAGCCTGCACCGACACGGTGTATTCGGGATAGAAAGAAAGAGTGTTGCCCTGGTGGGTGATAGTGCCCCTGTCCCTGGCCGCTCGGAGGATGGCATCACGGTCATGGAAATTCAATATTTTAGCCACAATGGGGATAGCGTCCACACCGGTCAGTGGTGGCCCAGCACCTAGGACGACAGCCTCCAGACCAGGCAGGGCCACAGCAGGACTTCAGCGCCAGGGGCCGCCCCCAGAGTAGGCCTCAGAGTCTCAACACCAGGCGGAAGGCAAATGCAGATAAGGAGGCTCACAGGCAGAATCGAGACCTGGTGCAGCTGGATGCAGCGTGAAAGCAGCTGGGCCCGAAAGCTGGGGCCCAAGCAAGGGAGTTGAAGCGTTGCCGCAGGAGGCCTCCTCGTGAGAGCCGAGCCGGGGGAAAGCGGCAGGCAGCAGTCAGATGGAAAAGGATGCCGGCCAGCGCCCCACAGCGCCGCCGACATGATTTCTCTGAGCCTCCCAGGAGGATAGAATGATGGGTCGGAGGGGCTCACCTGGGGGGCCCCGTAGCCGCCATGCTGCCCCAGCCGGGGAACGCGCCGGAAGCCCCAGCCATTCGCACACCGCGATGGCAGGACCCCCAGCCCAACCCGACCGCAGGCCCAGAGGCCTGAGCCCCACGGAGGAGGGCGCTGACCAGGCGGGGCCCAGGACCACCGCCGCACCGCCCCCGTCGCCTAGACAGTCCCGGGACCAGGCCGCCAGGCAAAGCTGAAGCCGACACTAGGCCCCAGATAGGCCGTGGCGCCCCAGGAGCGGTACGGGCACTAAGCAGCCCACAGCCCGCCCCCAGCCGACACCCCCCGAGGGTTGCCACTCACCGGAGGGCGATGGATGTCCCGCCGCAGGCGCCTCCCCAGCGCCGCGGCTCCCGACCAGGCACCACGAAAGGGATGCCCTGTCCCCGGCCCTGTAATCTACGGAAGAAACAGAGTGCGGCGGCAGGTTTCAGACATCCCCACAAACAGGTAGGCGGTGTGGAAAGGCAGCAAAGATCACTCAGGCTGCAGGATTCTGTTGGATGAAAAGCTTGGCCGGCAGAGCCCACTCAAGGTGTGGCCATCTTGCAGCCGGCCAAGCCACGCCGCTCTTGCTGGGAAACTTTAGAAGCAAGTTGCCATATCTACATCTAGCATATAAACTTTTGGCAAGTGGTGGCGTGATTTGATCCAGGAAAGGTTCAAATCGTGGCCATGGCTTGGCATTTAGGAATAGCGTTGTTAGGCGGCCATTAGATGATCTAGTAACATAACACTCGCCCACAACTGCACAATACCTAGATTTCATTTTTAATAAGTCTCCACTAGTTGTTTTCTCTGGTTGCTCCCAGAGATCCAACATATTCATTGATTTACACCAACCTGCAATATGTTTGAACCACGGTAAATTTTTAGCACCACTGATCATCAATACCTCCCTCATGGAATCACAGTAGTCAGAAAGCTGGGGAGTCGTCCACATGTGTAACCAATAAGTAAGAGATTTCAGTGAGGCCAAATTACTTATTCTCTTCATCCCTAGACCACAAAACAGTAGAACCAGTGGGGTAGTAGTGGGTACCGAAATAAGTGCTCTGACAAAGATATTTTCGCAGATCGTTAATTTATTTACATTGTTGTGACCCCTAATCTCTGCTCCATACAGAGCGCCACTTTGAGCTTTAGCTCGGTATACTTCCAGTGCTCGAGTTAAAGATTGAGTGTAGAACTGCTTATAAAATCTCAGAATTGATTTTGACCTGTGGCACAGGATAATATGGCTCTTGTCTAGTTGTTGTTCCAATCCCAAGTGAATCACCTAATCTTATCCCCAGGTAATAGACGTTTTCTTCCCGCTCAAGAGGTTCACATGCAATCCTAACTTTGCGTAGTTCCCCCGTACTTTCCCAAATACCATATATTTTGTTTTGGCAACATTAGGTAACAAACTCCTGTCCCTGCAGGAAAAAATGTATCCACCAAAATGTGTCATCCCATCGCTGTTGTTGATATAAATAAAGAATAGTCGGCAAAGAGCACGATTGGGACCTTCGCGCCATTCATGGTGGGAAAATCATTCTTGCAGTTCAGCAGTCTATACACCACGTTATTAATAAACAGAGAGAATATGTGGGGACAAGCACACACCGCTGGTACACTCCACGCTGTATTGGTATTCTCTCTGTTAATACTCCATTTTCCCCCACCTAACCTGGGCATTATTGCCGTTGTGTCGTCTAGCTATCAAGGTTACCAGATCTAATGGGGCACCAGGATCAAGCATTATTTTCCATAGCAACGAAAGCGGTACTAAATGAAACGAGGCTCTCAGATCGACAAATGCTACATAAACTTTCTGTTTTCTTAATAGCACATACTTCCAGGTTAGTAGGGTGAATCTGAAAGCCTGATCGCATTTGCTAATTTTTAATAGAAAACCTGCTTGATATGGGGACAGTGTAGCATTTTCCTCTAGCCAGACTTGAAGTTTATCCAAAACTTGTCTGGCAAAAATCTTTTGTAAATTGTCAATCAGGCTGATGGGTCTATAGTTGGAAGGGACAGAGGCACCTCCCTTTTTATGTATGGTGATTATCTAAGCTCCCCTCCAAGTTGCTGGAATATCCCCATTAGCCAATATACAATTTCACAAGAGGTTTATATACGGGGCCCAAATCATGGGTTCTAACTTATGTAAGTTCCCTGGTATCTGATCAAGGCCAGGGGCTCTTCCTTCTTTTAGTCTGTTAATTGCTGAATGGGTATCTTCTAAACTGAAAACCAGTGCAGTGGCAGTCATGTCCGTGACCGGAAGGGTGTTAACAGTGGTTTGATTGATTCTAGATCTATAATTGCAGCCAGATCCCCCTGCCTTGGAATATAGTCCTGAAAAGTGTTTCACCCAAACCTCCGGCTGGATTTGGTAACTAAGAGTATTTGCATTCTCCAAACTTCATTTTGCGATGATGTGCCAGAATATGCGACTGTCATTACCTTTTGCAGCTAATACCAGATATTGGCAAGTTTTGTCTGCGAAGTTGCACTTGGCTTTGGTGAGTGCAGCTTTGTATCTTTACGTGCCAGAGCTATCCCACACTGACTATGCTCCTTGACAGCTAATTGTAATGCCTCCTTTGCTAGCTTGCAGTTGCTGTTGTACCATTTATTATCTATTAAGCTAGCAGGCCTTCTACCAGAGCTATTCTTAGTGAAAACTATTTGAAGGGCGTCCTAAAATTCCCTGTGCACCGATAGTAATGGAATTAATTCAGAGAAATGTGCACAGCCCAAGCTGCTGCTCAAGCCCGAAAGAAAAAGTCTGAATAGCTCATATATCCTGGTGTATAGGACCTGGTCTGCTAGGACTTTGGGCCAGGAGACTCTTCTGCGATTGTTGGTTACAGGAGGCTCTTCTGCTCCAGGAATACAACTAGGTGGCTTCCTATTCAGGGCAGTGCCCGACATTCTTTTTTTTTTTTTTTTAAGAACCTTTATTGTTTCAGCATAGAAATACAACCATAGGCCTACAACCAATCCGGCCTGCCGCCACTCAAATCAGGAAAAATTACAAAAAGAAGCAATATAGCGTACAAAAGACAGCGGGCCGGAGGTCGAGGGCTGACGAACATCCAGGATATGACATACAGTTAAGGTACCACGCAGTAAGAAGGATCTGAGTCGGTTCATTTTACAATAACGGAAAATAAAATAGAATCAATGTCGCACAGTCATACATTCCCCCAGCACAGCTAACTAAAAGCAAGAGTTACGCCAGCGATGTACAGAGATTGAGAATGACGGGGGGAGGGGCATCAGGGCAAGGAGAGACGCAATAAACACTAAGCAATCATGGCGAACTAGTCCCATCCCTCAAAACAAAACACACTATGGGAGACATGAAGACGATGACATCGAAAAAGAAAAGGGCAAAGGGCCATAGAGACAGAAAAGGAACAAAACAACAAACCCATCCCCCAACCCCCAACCCTGCACCCCTGCAGAAGGCTACGGCCTACCCCCCCCCCAGCAGCGTGCCTGTCGCCCTAAATAAGAGATATACGTGCGGGGCGGGAGGGTGCACGGAGCCAAGCGTTTAAGCAGCCATCTCGATCGCCATCTTGGCTCCTCCTGTGCCCGACATTCTTAGCAGCAAAGGGTTATGTTCGCTGTCGAACCTCTGAGCAATTTCATATCCTCCACCACCGCTCTTACTGTGTCTAGTCACACAACCTAGTTAAAACAATTTCAACAGCTTGCGATGTGTCGACCTAGCATTGGTTGAGGTGCTGTGTGCGTGTTCTTATTCAATTAGATATTATTCAAAAGATATTAATTCCATATCTTCTAACAGCAAGTAACATGTCTATAGTGTAATGTTAGTCTGCCTGTACCATTCCTCCCTATCCTGTCTAATGGCGGGATATTGAACAGCAAATCTGTGCAATTCCTCATGTGTTCAAGGGACATGCACCCTCATTATTTTATGGTCCTCATCCAACCCAGTGCCAGACATAATATTCTGTTCACGTTTTGTTTTTCTACAGTGCCCTTCTCCCCTTCTATGCTGCGCTGTTTGGAATTTCCATCTGCATTCTTCTCTGCCAAATCTCCTTTCCTCTTTTTATGTATTTCCTGGCATCTTTTATGCTTGATGTTCACATCGTCAAACCATTCAGCATATACTTGCGCAATTTTGAATCTTTCATCCCTCTCCAGGAAATGGTTACCTTCGGCTTGAGTATATTCTTTATCCCTTCTATTATTTCTATCTGGACATATATGTTTGCTTTCTTTTCAATTGTCTCTCCTCCATTTTACTGTGTGCACCATTTCCCACTCTTTGCCTTTAGTGCATTGTATCACATCATTTCGGTGAATACAGGAGGAAACTACGGCAACATTCCCAAAGCCTTTGTTCCTTCTATCAGTTTACAGAGGTACAAAGGAACCCAAAGGGTAATTAAGGACATTGGGTATTAATTTGAATAACAGTGGTCCTTAAAATGACTTTTTTAGAACATTTGAATAATAAAATATCGCCTGCAATAAGTACTATATTCCATAGTGTCCAGCCGGACATACAATTTTAATCAATTGTGTGTATAAAGAAGTTTTCAAGAGCAACAAAGTGGGATACAATCCTGCATCCAAGACATAAGAACATGACAAACAAACAAGTAAACATTAGGATTTAGAGAGAGGAAGCTTCTGGTCAATGTAAATACAAAACAAGCTATCCAGGATAGTTATCACACTAATGTAACACAATGTTTGTCTGTGTGAAACTATTCAAGTGGTTGACGGCGTTTCAATCCCTTAAAACGTATAATGGGATAATCATCAGGACTGTTTTAATCACATGCCTGAATATTTAGAACTGCCTAGGAGGCAATTAGTCATGTAGATGTACGTGGATGAGGCAACCCAGCAGGGCAGAATCGGTTCCTTGGCTCTGATGCAGCCTCCGGACGTGGTATCCTTAACGTGAGGAAGGTTCCTCAGGGTTAATCACTGCCGGATAATAGATCCGATGAAGCTGGAGTCTTGGGGGGACAATGCCTTACAAACCGGCGTCAGTGGGCGCGTTTAGCTTTCTGAATGGTGTGATCTAACCCATCCTTAGATAACACCCGTCGCGCCATTCAGAAAGCTAAACGTGCCCACTGACGCCGGTTTGTAAGGCATTGTCCCCCCCCACGACTCCCGTTTCATCGGATCTATTTTCCGGCAGTGATTAACCCTGAGGAACCTTCCTCACGTTGGGGATACCATGTCCGGAGGCTCCATCTGAGCCAAGGAACCGATTCTCCCCTGCTGGTTTGCCTCATCCACGTACATCTACACGACTGATTGCCTCCTAGGCAGTTCTAAATATTCAGGCATGTGATTAACAGTCCTGATGATGATCCCATTATACGTTTAAAGGGATCGAAACAAGTTTCACATAGACAACCATTATGTTACATTAGTGTGATAACTATTTTGGATACCTTGTTTTGTACTTACATTGACCAGAAGCTTTCTCTCTCTTTTTGCCTGAAAATACTAATGTTTGTTTGTTTGTCATGTTCTTATGTACCAGATGCAGGATTGTATCCCACTTTATTGTTTGTTGCTCTTTAAAACCTCTTTATACACTCAATTGATTAAAATTGTATGTCCGGCTGGACACTATGGAATATAGTACTTATTGCAGGCTATATTTTATTCAAATGTTCTAAAAAAAAAAAAGTCATTTTAAGGACCACTGTTGTTCAATTTGTTCCTTCTATCTGCACGCTTCCTACCCATTTATTCACTATCTTCTGCTCCCTTTCATCCAATTTTGTTAATGACCTTGTTAGCCTTTCTAATGACTTTGTGTTTTCAATTGAAGAAATCCTTGTTCCTTCTGCTCCTTTTCTTGTGAACTGATTTGTCAAGTTGAGAGCTATTTAGCTTGTTAGACCCCTGATATGGTGGAGGCTTTGGACGACTTAGTATTAGCTGTTCCATAAACCTATCCCCCTATTGTTTGAAAGGAGGTGAAGCAGACAGGTTTATTTGTTTGACTTGTTTTTCCTTTTGAACAAAAAAAAATTCGATTGCCATTTCCTCCTCTACATGCCTCGTTGTATTTCTCATTCTGTTTTTGTCTTTCATATTTCATTAATTTCCCATGGCAGTGTTTCGGATCCATCCATTGTCTACCTTACACATAGCTTCTCAATGCATGATAGATATCCCATTCTAGCAATCTTGCCCCCTTGCCTTTCTTTTCACTAGCTCTGACATTCTTCTAAATAATCTAACCTTCCCTTTTCAAACAAACCTCCCTTAGACCACTGCTTGAATGGCTCATCTCAAGTTAAATATTGCCATTTATCTAAAAGCAGTACCATATGGTAACCTTTTTCTTTACTACAAATCACACTGGAGTCCAGGGCTCCAGTGTGGGTTGAGTCTCATCTAAACTGCAAAATATTCGGCATCTGGACCCACAGCAAAACAATTTTCTCAACGTTTTCAAAAGAAAACATTTTTATAAATGCAATTAATCACTTGCAGAGACCCTGTCTCTATGAAACATTATTAAGGCCTTTTGGTCTAATGGTCCTACATTAGACCATACTCAGAATCCCAGTTCTATGTTTTCTCCCACATTTGGAGCTGGAAACCCGGTTTCCTCTTCACCTTTTTAAGGACCCCTAATCCCCTTTATACACAATAGACCCAGTCCTTGTGTCCTACCTTATTCCAGAATGACTGCGAATGACTGTAAGGCAGTTCACCTCTGGGAATTACGTTGTCTGGGTCCGCGGAACAAAATCCAGTCTAGCAGTGCATGTCCGAGACAGCAGGAGTTCCATGGCTTTTAACCATGGCGCCTTTATTTGTTGGAAACAAAATCCGTCTAATCCGAGTCACTGCACCATTTGTGAAAGCCACATTTATCTGAAAGGAAACAAACGGTCAGTACGCAGTCATGGTGATTCAAAGAAGCCAAATGTATTTGCTCAAGCCCCAGGGGCCGAAACATACAGAGCTTTCTGCAAAATGTTTCACCTTGCTTGAGTTGTGTTGTGCCTTTTTTTGTCTTTTCTCATTCATTGGATTACATTGAAAATTTCAATTTATTAGATTACTTAAAGCTGCCATGTTTATTCTTTTTCAAAAGTAACAATTAATGGACCGAATGCTGAACAATGCAAACATTCACCCCAGTCACAAAGATCTGGGTTTAGTCCATCATTCTTTTGCTCACCACGCCACCCCAGTTTGGACCCGGTCATATGCAAATCAGTCTTGACCCTGTTCCTTATGGGAACAGTCCAGCCCAACTTCCAAGCCTGGTCCTCCCTGGACCGGAAACAAACCTCCTGGGACCGGTTTCGGGGCATCATCCCTCATCAGCCAGGCTAGCCTGGATCTAGTGGCGCTGTGAGCACAGGACCCACGTCTGAGCATACCCCCAAATGCAAAAGTAATATCAATTGTTCTTTTTGCATCTGCACCCCAAGTGGGACAGGAATGCCCAGACGTAGGTCACGTGCTCTCCATGCCACTGGAGTCAAGGTATCCTAGCTGAAGAGAGGTGAAACCCAGAAACCGGTCCTAGGATGTATGTTTCCAGTCCAGGGAGGACCTGGCCTGGCAGTTCGGGCTTACCTGTTTCCATTGGGCACAGGGCCAAGACTGATTTGCATACGGCTAGTGTCAAACTGGAATGGTATAGAGAGCAAAAAAACGATGGATTTAGGCCCAGATCTCTGTACTGAGTGCAGGGCTTGAAAAATCCACCTGCCCTCTTGCATTGTTGAGCAAGCTTTTTTAGGGACTACTCGTCCTTTTTGGCGAGTTGAAAATCCTCTAACTTCAGGGGAGACAAACTGACTTTTGACCTCTGTCTCTGAAAGCAGAGCAAATGTGACTAGATAATAAGATTTATTTAAAAAAACATCTTTTTTATTGAGTGAGAAAACAGAATATATAGTAGCAAGTTCAGTTCCTTCTAAAACTCTCACACATATTTTGTGCATTTTTGTCCCCTTCCCACTCCACCCTTCAAAAAAAAGTATATTCCCATATTTCGTGATGGGTTTTTTCAAACCTACAATTATTAACAAGTCCTTTATCCAGAGTCTTTCCCTTATGCTGTCCTTAATCTTTAGAGCGAAGTCACTTTCTTTTCACACTTCTATTGTGAACCTATTCACATTTTATCTGGTCCTTATCGAAGCATGTTAAGATCAAAAGAGATGTTATAAAGTGCTCGTGCATTCCTCCCATAATCCTACATAAGCCATCTCCTAAAGTGCAAGTGCTACATTAAATGGGTTTATAATAGTCATGTTATTAAGAAACAATGTTTACATAAGGTGCATATATACGATCTCAATCGACATTATAACATTCACTACCATTATCCCAAAGTGCCAGTGCATCTTTTCAGCAAATTCCACAAGCCAACTTGGTACAGTTTCGATATAGTGAATATGTAAGATCTCTACAGACTTTGTCCTAACAATAAATTATCCCAGCAACTTATTCCTCCCCTTGAGCCCTCCATATCTTAAGATGTTGCCAGATTTTCTGTCCTTTCCTTTTCGCTTTAATACCCCTTCTATCATAGATAGCTTTCTCGAGGCTATAGGTTTTCATGAAGCGAGCTAGCCACTGCTGAAAGGTAGGTGGATTAGGGTCAAGGCATGCCGATGCTAAGACAATTCTATAAATTGCCATTGCTATACAGATCAAGGCCACACCTTCGATGCCCAGGCTATGTACTCCCAAGATTATTACCTGTGGGATAATTTTCACCTGTATCTGTGACCTTTTTTACCAAGAAAGTCTATTTCTCCTATCAGCGTTATGAGTTCCTGGCAAATGGCAAATGTGTATCAGATCTGCCTTATAGAGTGCACATCTTGGGCAAGATGTGCCTTTCCCCTCTCCCCACTTAGTGATCCGATATAGCGTATAATAGAACTTAAAACATGTTTTATAAAATTGTGCCTCGAGGTTAGCAGGCATTAAAATCCCTATGGTGTTAAAAAAAAGATTCTTGAAACTCACTATCTGTTATTCCCAACATCTCCTGCAACTTTTCTGAACATTTTCCCAAATCGTCTTTCATATAATGATTTAATAATACATAAATGTATCCAATTTTCGGTGCCTCATGTTGGCTTAAACTCGCCACTTGTTTACCGCCATCAGCTTTCTGTATACCTCCTACCTTTCTTAACAAAAAATCCCTCACCTGTAAGTATTTAAAGAAATCCCTATGAGCGCAAATTCCTGTTTTATTACTTTAAAAGATTTTAAACCTCCTGGTGTGAAAAGACATCCAACCGGAGTCATACCAGAGTATCCATTTCTTGAAATATTGGTTGTTAAAAATATCTGGCAACAGTTCTGTGCAAATGGTGTATAATAATTTATTTGTGCTAACTCTACTAAACGTCGTACTGCCGACCATACCCTAAAGGCTGCCAAAAGTGTGTTAAAGCGCACTCTTTTGTAGTACCCGTAGTTAACCTGGCGCCATAGGCATCCTCTTATGTCTAGAAAGTTTACTTGTACATATGCATTATTCCAACTTATAATTTCCAACCCCGGAGTCCAATTCAGCCAGGGTCTATAGTATATAATGGAAGTTGACCACCAGTATAATTTAAGATTTGGCAACGTGAGACCTCCACGCTCCTTGGGTAAATATAACATTTTTATTGCCCTTCTAGGTCTTGTGTAAACCCAAATGAACTGTGAAAAAATATTTCCATATTTTTTAAACCAGAAATTCTTAAAAATCAGGGGGATTGCTTGTATAAAATATAAAACCTTAGGGAAGTAGATCATTATATTTACTCGGCCAATCAAAGTAAGATGTAGATTGTCCTTTCTCTTAAGTGCTTTTTTTCACTTCTGCAGCGCATGGTTCAAGTTTTCCTTGACTATCTCACCGATCTCGGGATTGATCACTACTCCCAGATATGCCGTTTTTTTACGACTTTTATCCGTGCTTGGGACATATTTGTTAACAACTATTTTCGTTTTGGCCCTGTACAGAGCATAACCGGATACTGAGCCAAACCTTTGGGCCCCATTCTCGATTTGCTTTCATAGCCATATCCGGTTGAGTAGTGACTAATGCGACCTTGTCCGCATATGCTAAAACCTTTTCTACTGGCCCAGTATTGAATAGTGGAGGAATATCCGATGCACGTTCCAGTTGTTTCCGAAAGAGATCAATATAGATAGCGAACAGTAGCGGGGAGCAGGGGCACCCCTGCCTTGTGCCTCTTGTCATTTTAAATGCCTCGGTCAATCCCCCGTTCACCAACACTCTTGCCTCCGGGTCTTTATATATAGCCTTCAGTGCCAGAAAAAACTGTTCCCCAATTCCTTTCTAGGACATTGAGGCCCACAGGAAATGCCAGGAGACCCTATTGAACGCCTTTTCAGCATCCAGGAAAATCGTGGCCATAGGGTCTCCTGCTACCTGTTTTACGTCAAAAAGTGTTATGATTTTCCGGCCGTGCTTACTAGTACACCCCCTCCCGCCAACTACGTTCCTCTAGCCAAGCCTTCGCCATTGTACCTCGCATCAACAAGACCACCATGGGAGGCAGATCCTTCTCATACCTGGCCGCTAAAACATGGAACTCACTCCCCACTCACCTTCGCCTTACCCAGAACCACTTAGCATTCAGAAAGCAACTTAAAACGTGGATATTTGACAAGTAATCCTCCTCCCCTCCCTAAGCGCCTTGAAACCCTCTGGGTACGTAGTGCGCTATATAAATTCTTTGACTTGACTTGACTACTTCTACCCAGGACAAATCCATGTTGGCTCTGGGATACAATATTCTGAATCACCTCTGCCAGACGAGATGCCAGAGTTTTAGAATATATCTTCACGTCCCCATTAATGAGGGTAATTGGCGGGTAAGATCCTAACTCAGCCACAGTTTTTTTTTTTTTTTAGGAAATATTACTATCTTTGCCTTCACCCAAGAGGCTGGTGGATCCGCCCCCTCAATTTGTACAAACAGAGCCTTTATTGTATCCCTCAGTAGCTCCCGGAAGACCTCATAGAATTCAGTGGGGATCAAATCTGGTCCTGTCGTGTTCCCCTTTGGTAGACTAGTCAGAGCATTTGATATTTCTTCTCGTTCAAGAGGTCTATCTAACTGGTCCCTTTCGTCTCCCGTCAAGAGACAGTCAGCTGGTTGGTTAAAGTATTGCGCTATCTGTTCTGTCTCCTGTGCTCCTTCCCTCTGATCTTCTGTATAGAGAGTTTGATGGAAAGTACAAAACACCGTTCGGATTTCCCCTGCTTCCGTTCTCAATCCCTCCACAGAGTCCCTAATCGCCCTAATTTCATTTCGGGTAGCATCCTGCCTTGTTCTTACCGCAAGGACATTTCCTACCCTTTCACTACATTCATACATCTCTTCACCGTTCACTATTGCCTTATCCACAGCTTTCTTTAACAATTTCTCCCGTATTAGAGTTTTGCTTATGTTACCCCAGGCTAACTGTTTTTATGTCTTCTTTCTGCTTTATAGCCTTAATCAAGTTGCATTCGGCTTGAGCCAACCCATTTTGTAAATTCTGAAGTTCACCTTTCTCTTTTTTGTTTTTCCTCATTGCAAATTGCATAGTTTCACCTCGTACCCCTGCTTTTAATATATCCCATACTATGCCCAAGGAGGCTGATCCAAGGTTTTTCCTAGAAACTCTAGTATCCTCTTCCTCATGTACTCCACATAAGCCTCATCCGCCAATAGAGCTCTTTCGAACGTCCATGATTAGCATTGCTTCATGTGCTCCCCCAATCCCTGTATCTCCAGCACTAATGGGTTGTGGTCTGACCGATATCTAGGAGCTTTTTCAATTACACTTCTTTATCTGATTGTATGTGAGACAAAAAAGTAATCCAATCTCACATGCTTCTGATGGGGCGTAGAGTAATATGTGTACCCTTGTTCTTGCAGTCTTAATTCCCCCCACACATCACACAACCCGTGCTCCTGACACATACTACACAAAGCCTGATAGACTTTAGGTTTTTTGCCGATGTATGGTTCCCCCATCTTCCAATCACTACGAATATTGATATTATAATCTCCACACATCACGATTGGCAGTTCCCAATGCACCAATTTGTTTGATACCCACTCCAATAGAGCCGTTTCGTCAATGTTGCTACCATAAAGAGAGCATAGTGTGAATTTAAAAGAGCCAGGGGTACTACAACTAGCAATGACCCCCGCTCTGCTGTATCTACCTCCAGTCTGAGGTTTTGCAAGGTCTCTTTTAGCAGTAGGGAGAGGGCCTTGGTTAGATCTATTTGTCACTGCTGAGAACACGTAGTGTCCGCAGTTCTGCGTGCTGGAGTTTCTAAGTTGATTCTCACTCATAGACACTTCTACTCAAGTGGAGCTCCAGCCTCCTGTGCGCCTTTCCTCCCATACCACTCCTGCCCAGAGTTATCACAAACATCTGGAACGACCTGGCACAAGTCATTCTTTTGGCGCCAGATTGGGTTTGAAGAGTGTGGTATCCTGAGCTGTTGAGCATGACCATCTGTCCTACTATCATGCTCCCTCTACAGGTGGATCTTGTGTTGCAGCAACAGGCAGGACTCTGGACCTGAACCTGCGTACCATGCTCGGAGATTGTAAGGCAAAAGTTAACAGCTTTCAACCTTCCTATCAAAGTCTGTAATGTTATTTGGCAGCCAGGCGTTCCCCCACCAAGAGGGTATTCGCCACCCGTTTGGGACCTCAAGCTGGTCCTTACCGTACTCGAGGGTGCCGCATTTGAGCCTCCACACAATTGTCCTCTTTGGCTGCTGACCATCAAAACTGCCTTTTTAGTGGCCATACTAGCAGTCCTCGAGCTACTATCGCACTCGACGCACACTCCTTATACCACCTCGAACCCAGATAAACTGGTTCTCTGGAAACCTGCCACTTTCCTGCCAAAGGTTACAAGTCCTTTCCATGTAGGCAAAAACATCACCCTGTCTACCTTCTTTTCCCCACTTCATCGATCCACAAGAGACGAGACTCCACCACCTGTAATCAAAAGGCATTGTTCTACATGCCTGCATAAGAGTTCGGATGAACAATCAACTCTTAGTGAGTTATGTGGGAGCAAATAAAGGGAAAGCTATGTAGAAAATAACCATCGCACGATTGATTGTCATGCATTAAGTTCTGCCATGCATTGGCTAAGAAACCGCTCCTTGAGGGCTTGCAGGCTCATACTACTACTACAGCCAAGACTGCGACCACTCCTTTAGTACTCTGTGTTCCTCTTCCCAATATCTGCCAGGCAGCAACGTGGGTGCCTCTGCACATGTTTAAACAACAATGCCGGCTGGACAGTGCGGTCCATGGTGACCTGCATTTTTAGGTCTCGGCCTATTCCATTCCGCAGGAATGAATAGGACGAGTCTAATGCTGTGAAACCAAGACTTAAAGTAAGCTCTCCTAAAAAGCGGATTTTCAACAGTTCACGTGAAATCACGTGACCACAAGCACGCGCATTTCCCCATATCAAAGCCTCAGCCTCCCTCCCACAGGCTTCCACAGCACGCTTGCCATTTGCTTCCTAACCAGCCTGCCTCGCATAATTGCATCAGACCCGACACTTCAAAGGAATGGGCCCCTCGCAATGCCGAGAGCATCTAAAAGCGGATTTCCACAAGTGCACGTCCTCGTGCACAAGCTTGCCCGAGCCTTCCGCCTGCCAGCAGCATTTCTCCTCCCCTTACTATTTGCTCCTGTGTTTCCCCGCCCACTGCTTCACACTTCACGGCCGCCAGGCCGTGACTCGCATTCTCAGAGAGCTTCAAAGCTCCCCTGGGCTTCTTCCTAGATCAGGATTATGCATGCCGCTCCCCCTTGTTCATTATGTTCACATCCCTTCCTGTGTGCAATTGAGCGTTTCTACCTAGTAGACTTTTTTGTAGGTTTAAGTAATTCAAGCGCAGGAACGTGACCTTTCTCTGCCACACACAAACATACAAATTGGGTATTTGGGGAGAGAACTGTGCTGACAGTCGGCTGCAAGCTAATTTGTGTTTTGACTTTTCGTAAATGGTCACAACATACGTAATTCATTGGTTTGTCACAGCTCAGACATGCTATTAATTGTTCATGTGTCAGGGCGAGTGTTGAGTTGTGTTCCCTGCGTCTGAGATTTTTACGCTGATTTATTTGTGGAGAAGAACTGCGCTACTGTATGTCACATCCCCCATTCCCTCTATGCAATCCCAGTCAGGAATGTGCCCTACAGATGCTCTCGCTGGTGTAACCCGGTTTGTTGATATATAGGGTGAGTGGCAACCACACATTTCCTTTCATGTACCATTAACTGCAGTTCGGTAATCTAGCGCCCCGGGGCCAGTAGAGTTTTCAACATACCGGTTACCACATATTTTGAAGTGCCATACTCAGGCTTTGGCAAACGAGAACACAAAAAAGTTTTTAAATATTGTCTCATTATTTATTTATTTATTTTGTAGCTTTTTTAAAAAGTCAAAATAAGTTTGCCATATTTTAGGTCAGACCGCCAGCAACTGTTGGAAATAATGGTACATTAAAGATAAATGTTTTAACGCTGCACAGTTTAAAGAACTCCATCTGCATTGTTCAGTTGGTTTATTTCTAGTTATATTCCGTCCTTGTTTAACTTGTGGCCTTCTATCCGCTATTGTAGTTAGTTTTCATTGTCCCACCCCTCCTCGCAGTTCCTTTAACCTGTAATAGTGTTGCTTGGTCCCAACTTTCACGTTATTGGGAAGCCCAGCTTGTTGCAAGACTTTATTTAGCCATTGAAGCTCGCCTTCTGTCTCTGCCTCACTAACGCTGCCAAATAAGCCCTACCACGCCTTCTCCTCAGCCCATCTGGAAGCATTTACAGTCCTGTGTGCTTTCACTGCCAAATGCCGCTCATTCACACTCAATCACTGCATACTCCTTTGCTGCGAAATACCATGGCTTGCTTGAACACCGTGTCTGTGAGGCTTTGAACTAGTTAGGCACATACCTCCTTTTACAACCGTCACCTTGCTTACTACTGGTAAGTTTTATTTAAGTAAAATTTAGGTAGCGCTTTCTGATCTTGATGTGGTGCTGAAGCACTTTGCCAGCGGACCACATTGTTACTCGCTTGCTGATTCTTTAATTCAAAAAGGTATGTGTTGCAATTATAAGGCACAATAAGTGCGATAGTCAGCAACGTGGGTACTATACTAAGCAAATATATACTATAAATTATGTCAAAAGAGCTGCTTACACACGGAAAGAAATGTTTTGCACTTACACACCACATTGTGGGTTCTTGCAAAAGAAACATGATCTTACTATATAATGTCTATTGTAATATTTATGCTTTGTACTTTTATTGTTTCCTCACTGTGTTATGTCTGTGGACCAACATGTGTCCCTCTCTTTTACAGGCACATTGTTATTTACAACACCAATAGCCAAACTCTCGTTCCCTTTTTTTTTCTGCCCTCATGCCCTCGGTTAGACTTGTTTTTTGTGCCCTTCTGCCCCCTGTTAGACTCGTTTTTTGTGCCTTTATGTCCTCTGCATCACCACATCATCACTCAGCGCTACCCCAGCATCACTCAGCACCACCACATTATCACTCAGCATCACCACAGTACCACCACAGCACCACTCAGCACCACCACATTATCACTCAGCACCACCACATTATCATTCAGCACCACCACAGCACCACTCGGCAGCACCACAGCACAACTCAGCAGCACCACAGCACAACTCAGCACCACCACATTATCACTCAGCACCACCCCATTATCACTCAGCACCACCCCATTATCGCTCTGCACCACCACAGCACCACTCTGCACCACCACAGCATCATTCAGCACCACCACAGCATTACTCAGCACCACCACAGCATCACTCAGCACCACCACAGAACCACCACAGCACCACTCAGCGCAACCACAGCATCGCTCAGCGCAACCACAGCATCGCTCAGCGCAACCACAGCATCGCTCAGCGCAACCACAGCATCACTCAGCGCAACCACAGCATCACTCAGCGCAACCACAGCATCACTCAGCGCAACCACAGCATCACTCAGCGCAACCACAGCATCACTCAGCGCAACCACAGCATCACTCAGCGCAACCACAGCATCACTCAGCGCCACCACAGCATCACTCAGCGCCACCACAGCATCACTCAGCGCCACCACAGCATCACTCAGCACACCACAGCATCACTCAGCACACCACAGCATCACTCAGCACCACCACAGCATCACTCAGCACACCACAGCATCACTCAGCACACCACAGCATCACTCAGCGCAACCACAGCACCACTCAGCACCACCACAGCACCACCACAGCACCACCACAGCACCACCACAGCACCACCACAGCACCACTCGGCACCACCACTCGGCACCACCACAGCACCACTCGGCAGCACCACTCAGCACCACCACATTATCACTCAGCACCACCCCAGCACCACTCAGCACCACCCCAGCACCACCCCAGCATCACTCAGCGCCACCACAGCATTACTCAGCACCATCGCAGCATTATTCTGTGCAACCATTCAACAACAACTGGTTCAAATACGTTCTCTCAATGTTTCAAGCTTTATTACAAATGTCACAAAAAGATGTTAATTTTTTTTAATTTTTTTTTAAAACCTTTATTGATATCAAAAGGAGAGACAAGTCAAGGCCTACAACCAAGCCGGCCGGCCGCAATGTGCAAAACAATCAGGAGTCACAAGGCAAATAGTACATAATCAATCAACACAAAGCAGCGGCCGTACAATTGTAAAAGGGGAGAAGAAATATAGGAACCAAATGGCTAAAACACAGGAGTAAAGAAGGCTTAATTTTATAATATGGGGAGAAGACGTATGACAGGCACATTTTCAATACGGAGGCATCCGACATCCCGTAACCAACCTCGACATTAATAAGGGGGCATGGGGCCAAAATATCGGGGGGACAACACAATGCATTCAAGTCAAGAAAAGCCGGATATGTGAGACACAATCGGCCCCTGAGCATTATCCTCGTAACATGCCCGCCACCCATGATACTACCAAGCCAGAACAGAGGGATCGGAAAGACAATGCATCAAAACCAGCCCGCCATAGGAACCTCTAGGACACAGGGAGGAAAAAGGGGGGGGGGCGAAGTAGGGAAGGGGAAGAGGAAGGAAAAAGAAGAAAGAGGGAAGACAAAATAAAACAATAAAAAGGGAATTAAGGAAATATGAAAAAACGAAAGGAAGAAGACACGCCGACACAGGCCCCCTGCGGCGAAAAGACAGGAGACAAAAGGAGTAGCGGCCCAAGCGGGGGTATGGCAGTCAAGGAGAAAGGCAGCCGAAACACCACAGGAGGATTAACGATGCCACACCCCCACCCGAAACACACCACAGGAGGTCGGGACAGACGCGGCCTCACGAAATAGAGATACAAAAGGGCCATAGAACCAGAAAACAAACAAAAATAGAACCCAACCCACCCGTCCCACCCTGCACCCCTGTAGAAGGCTATGGCCTACCCTTCAGACAGCGTGCCTGTCGCCCTAAACCAGAACCCGAAATATAGCGAGAAGTAAGAAAGAAGAGCGAGACAAAAAGGCAACAAAAGCGGAAAGAAGAAAACAGGAGGGAGGAGCAGAATAACTATAATCAAAACGGTCGGCCGCAGCCCTCCGCCCAACCAGACAAGTACAGTCAAAAACAGACCAGGACGACACCCCATCACGCGCCACAGAACATCATGAGAAGGGGACCTCCCACCTTTCTTCGATTAGAAACCAGTGTGCAACTAAATCGTATACCGGGAATCAAACAGAAGTCGTACATTTCACCCCCAACCCTTTCGAGCGACAAACCCCACCCACCACATGACAATGTAAAACCACACACTAAATACGAAATCAGCATATAATCGAGTGGAATGGTGACCAGCATAGCTACGTGGGGAATAGAGAAGTCCGCAAGGGAGCAGAAGCCCAAACGTAAAGTAGAGATGCATCAAAAATCGCAGCACGAGCAACGAAAAACAGGAGTTCAGTTGCGCCACTGGAACGGGCGAGGTGGTCCCGATTTATAGACACATGCAGAGTCACAGAGTCATCGAAGCAGGCACAGGAGGCAGTCCACCAATAGTTCCAGGCAACAATGTCGAACAGGGTCGCGGTAAAGCATCCAAGTCCCCGGGGCCCGAGCCTCGAAAAGTAGGGCGCCCCAAAGTCACCGGCACACCACACGATCCTCGATCAGTGGTGGAGACACCCAAGTCAATCGAGGGGGGCGAAGCAATGGAGTCATCGCAACAAGAGGGCGACAAGAAGAAATGGCCGCCCAAAATGGCGGCAGATCGTTGCGGACCCACCGAGACGCCCAGGGCTAAGGATGTGTGCAGGGATCTCAGGGCTTCCAGGACATCTCTGATCGTTGGCTCACTCTCACCAGATCCGATCCCCACACAAGCAGGCAACACGGGCCCGCCGCCACAAGGTGATTCCCGTTCCAGAGGGCCGGCCGCCATTCCGTGAAGCAGCCCAATCGCCGCCCACCAAGACCCCCGGAAAGAACAGTTCTCAAATGTAGGACTTTACAAGCTCCGGGGGTCCCAGCAAGGGCGGCCTCGAAGCCAAGAGGACGTCCGCCCAAGACGGGTCTCCGCCAGCACCAGCACCGGCGCCCAAAACAAGCGGAGTCCGGGCACCGAGGACCAGGGCCGCCGGACAAAGCAGCGGCGGGGGGAGACCCCTTCACAGAGTCAGGTCCCGGGGCCTCTCACCCACATCGGCCGCGCGGCCACCAGGGCAGGCCCGAATCAGGATCGCCGGGATCTTCGCACATCGGCTCCCAACACTGGCCCTCGCTCTCGGCCGGGGCCGAGAGCCGTCGGATGCCACCGGCCAGGTCCCGGTCTAAGTCTCGCAGAGGCCCCGATCTCTCGGAGGACACAACTCCGGAGCCACTGCACGCCGAGACCCCGGGGTCGGATGGTAAGTAGAAACAAGCCTTTATGTTTCCAATTCCCCAAAAATGTGTCGTCCCCGGACAGGATAGAAGACAGGATAGGCAATCAGGACGGAGGGCTGCAGGAGCCGAGCTAAAGGGCGACCATCACAGCCGCGAGCTAGGCTCCTCCAAGATGTTAATATTTCACTTCTGTTCATGGATTTTCGTCACAATAAAATACACTGAACATAATCTTCACAAAAGTTATTTATAAAAGTTTGCCATTATAAATTACAATCACTTTTATTTAAGTATTAATTAATGAAAAAAATTAAAAGCCATTGTTATTTGTAATATCAATACATCTAAGTCACATAAATACAAAACATGTTGCATTACAAATGCTATAGGTGTCACATTTGCGAAAGTTATAACTGTTGGCATTGTAAATGACAAAGCTATTAATTTAGCTATTTTCAAAACCTACACATAAATAAAAAAATTGTCATTTACAAGACTAATAGCTCAAACTTTCCTAATACGAGACCTATTGCATTGCAAATGCTTGTTTAATTTAATCGGGCTTTGCCGACCCACCTCCGGGGAGGTAATGCTTGGGTGTCTATTCTAAGGTAAGAAATCTGCAGCTAGAAGTCTCTATCAGATGAACAAGTTACTTACCTTCGGTAATGATTTATCTGGTAGTAACTCTAGCTAGCGCCAGATTCCTTATCAACCCTTCCAACCTCCCCTCTCTGTGAACCAGTTCGGGGTAAGAGGCAACCTTTTCAGGGCCTTAGTCTCTTTCACACCAATACTTGTCGTGACTCTGCGCTCCTGGTGTGGAAAATCGCGAAAGTAAGTGATGTCAGCATGCCGAGTTGACACTTACATAGGTACTGCGCATCCCTAACCTCCCTGCTCACCCCATATGTTTTTATTTTTTTGTATACTGTTCAGTAGGGCAGCAGACTTAAGCCCACATGCATCAACATTGCCATTTGCGATTCCTTATTGGCGAAAAATAAGGATTCGATAATAAGGAATCGCACATGGCTATGCATGAAGAAATCGCTAAAAAAAATAACGATTTCTTAATATTCCTTAATTGCGACTCGCAAATTGCGAATTGCAATTAAGGAATACCTCCCCATTCATTCCCATGGGCCTAGAGGCCCATAGGAATGAATGGGAAGACCTTCTCAATTTGCGATTCTCAATTAGAGAATCGCAAATTGAGAATGCAATTTCAAGGGTGCCAGGGTGTCAAAAGGACACCCTGTTGCACCCCTGAAATCTGCATATAAGTACATCTTGCACACGCACATGCCCCAAGGGCATGTGTGTGTGTAAAATGGAACTTTGAAAAATGCACCATGAAGGTCAACTTCATGGTAATTTGCTCCCCCTATTAGCGAAATCGCTATTTTTTTTTATTTTGATGCATTGCATTTAAGAAATCTGAATTTGAGATTCTTTAAATGCAATCGCAATTTAAGTAATCGCAATTTTGCTGTTACTAAAATTGCGAAAAGTACAAAAATTATGATGCATCCAAAAAGTTCAAATTGCATTCACAAACGGCCGATTTTTGCAATTCGCACCATTTGGGAATGCAATTTTCAATGATGCATGTGCCCCTTAGTTCCCAATTCCTAAAATGACTGCTGCTACATCAGTTTTTTTTATATATGTAACATATTTTATAGATATTTAAAGGACATACACTAAAAAGCAGCGTAGAAAAATATTGTAGCGGTACCCGATTCTCCCTCTCTGCCCCCTCTCTCTTGGCGCTCCACCCAGGCCCCTCCAGCCTCCCCAGCCCCAGCCTGGCGGTTAGCATGTGTGCCTATGCTCTGTTGAAGGTCAAAGTCTAGCACTAAAGCATCATGCTGAGGTGAGTCAATTCGAGGTTTGCAGTATCCTATAACCCTATTACCTTCACAGTGCACCACCCACCAGTGGCCTGATGTCATGTGCCATGGCCCCCTGCCCTACTGCCCACAGACCAACCACCCCCTTCTTTATCAAACTTCTTTGGGCAGCCCCAACCTTCTTGCTGTATATTTCTCCCTAACATAGCATACACCCATCTCCCAGTTCCAGTCGTGCAGCTGTGGGCACACCACACTCTCCCATCTCCAAGCAGTTTTACCTTTTCACCATCAAAAAGCCAAGATTCCCCAAGGTCTCCTGGTAGGATGTAAAACCGGAGACCCCCCTCACACTCTTAACAACATCGAGACCTCCCTCGATATGGGCATCTAAATGACGGTTTCAATTTGAGTTCGCACCCCTTCCAAGAATGTGCGGCTCAAGGGGCAGTCTCACAGCTTGTGCAAAAAGGTCCCCCGCACGTGACAAGCACATATACATCGTCTGCAGCCCTACTGATCTAATACAAGAGTACCCTAGAGTACCATATCCAGTGGAGAATTTTAAATGAATCTGACAACACCTCACCTATATTGCCACCTCCCTGGGTAACTGCAGTATCTCCTGCCAGTTATCATCCTCCATCTCCCCTACATCCATCTGACATTTTTCCCTTAAGTGCTTTAACTCCTCCTGTGTGTTGTTAATAAGCTTCATGTAGGTAAGGGAAATTGCTTTGGTCGTCAAAAGGTCGTCAGTAGCTGTCGCTCAAGGGGGGACTCTTCCAAAGTGTCCTCTTTTGGGGCTATTCTCACCTGCAGGGTGTTTCTCAACTTCTATTTTAAAGATTTATGTGGGTGCTATGTCAGATTCCTCTCTAAGGTGAGCAAACCAGACCAAACCATTGGTGTCCCATACATCCTCTAGTACAGAGGGGCCAGTAAGATCCCATTTTCTAAATCCCTGCAGGGACGATGCCACCCTTAATGTCATACATAACGACTAGGGTTTTGGGCATCAGTCTCTTTTTCCACCTAGTTTCCTTCTGTAGGGTACACCAGACAGAGAGCACCATTTTAGTTGCCTCTGGTGCACTCCGGCTGATCTTGCCACCAAAAAGCACATAAAGATACCCTTTGGCACCTAGGGCATCATGATTAGGCCGGATCCTCCAATATGGCATACGCCCACTCATTCACAATACTAAGCTGAGCGGCTTCGTAATACTGGCTGATGTCCGGCAGGGCTATTCCACCGTTGTCTTGTGGGCCGCTGAAGGGTGCGAAGAGCCACATGCGTCTCTCTGCCAAAGCATGGTCCTCTCATAACTGTTAATTTTACAAAAGAACACCATTGGTATAGTATAGGGACTATTCTGCAAAACAATCGTGCGTTTGGGAAGGGCAGTCTCTTGAAGATCGCAGCTCTACCCATCCGGGATAGCGAAAGTGCCTTCCAATGGCTGACATCCGTTCTCGAAAATGGTCCAACACTACACTAATCATCTTGGGAAGACCACCCTGAAACCCCCAGAGTTTCTAGCTTCACCGAATCCAAGCTGGTGAAACCTTCTTTCGTTGTTCACTTCAGGTAGCCCACTTTAGGGGTGTGAATAGCCTGCAAGTGAACATGCATTAAGGCTACCTAATTTTCCTGCCTGCTCTGGTGCCAAATGGGTCCGAGGGCAGGGGATGGCATTCCCAGTCTGGGGGGAAACCGGGGTCGCATATCAAAGGCGGCAGAGGCTTTGAAGCTTCAGGCTTTGATATGCTAATTTCACTAGCCATCTTGTCGGAGGAGGTGTGATCACTTTCCTCCGGACAGGCATTGTTTCTGTCCTCAGAGCATGGGCTGTCACCTGGAGGGGGGTCAGAAACTAGTCTTTGGTGGCAGGCTGGGAGGTACTAATCAGTCGGCACACTAAAAGACTAGTAGGATTCAAGGAACACTTCCCTGGTGCTCTCTGAATGCATGTCATAATAAATCTTGTATTGGCATCAGTACAGATTAATTAAAATTAGGTGTTTGAAACCAAACATCGTTATTTTCAGCTATGCGGTTATGTAGCTGGGCAACTCGTAATGACCAGTGCCCAGTACATATGCTTAAGATGGCTTACCGATCTCTTAGAATGTTGTGGCAAAGGAACCAGACATCACAGGGGTATATCTGCTCATGCAGAAGTTCTCATGTACAATATAATGCACCCTGCCTTATGGCTCTAAGGCCTGTTGTAGGGGTGACTTACATATAGTATAAAAGCAAAAATAACAAATGATAGGCAGAATGCTGAACAAATCAAGCATTCTCAACCAGTCACATATTTGGGTTTAAACTAGGGTGGCGTAGTGAGCAACAGAACAATGAATTTAACCTAGATTTCTTGACCGGGGTGAATGTCTGATTTATTCAGCATTACGTTAATCTTTTGTAGTGGCATTACACATAGTATATGCAGTTCACAGGGGCATGGCACATCTGTGGCATCACAATGATCTCCTAGGCAGTCTCCTGGTGGGGCTCTCCACCTCCACTCCCCTCATCCAAAGGCCTGCAGCTCAAATAATCTTGTCAGTTGTTATTGGCATGACCTGCTGTTGCAGTCCATCCTCAGGGGACCCCTCTCGGGATGTGTCCTCATCTGGCATATCGTTTGCCACCTCCACCAGTGCTATCCATCTGTTCTTACTCGCAAGACGGCAAACACCTGTGCCTTCTCAGTTTTGGCCTGCACCCTCGTCGGTGTTATCCATGGATGCCCCACTGGCGTCTGGGTTTGGGCACAATCAGCCTTGTAGGTCGGCAACTGGTGACCCTGTTGTACAAGCCAGTCTCACACTTCTGTTGTGGATGTGAAAAAACAAGAGCGGTCCTTTTCAATAATCCTCCGCTTCACTGGAAGAAACAAGGTATATCCGATTTCCATTGTCCCCAAATTTTGCTTGTCCCGTTTAAAGGTCTCTCTTTGATGTTGGAAAAGCACTGTGTAATCAGAATAAATGTTGACCATACATGTGCACTGCATGTATGATGGCATCTCTTTCCCTAAAATGAAGCGGCCAGACTGCACTAGCTCTCGGTGCCCCCTTCCTCCCCCCAGAGGCGGCAGCCACTTGAGACCTGGTGGGCGCGCACCATACTAAACTATTTAGAGGTATTTCCCTCCTGCACAACATGAAATATACAAACCTATAATATACAAAGATTTTGAACCTTAATTTTTCAAAAACTACTGAATGGATTTACACCGAATCACAATAAAACAACCTTTCTGCCAAATTTGGTGTAATTCCGTTCTGCTGTATCGCTATTCAATATTTCTATTGACAAGTTAATGAAAGTCCCGCCCCAGTGGGCGTTGGAACGCTTTGCATGCTGGTATTTGCAGTCTTTAACAACGATCATACCCCAGTGGGTGCTGCCAGTCTTGACTGATAATTAAAGTTCACAACCCAAGTGGGTTCTGTACTTGGCGAAAAACACCTACTCACTGTCAATGTATTCCCACACAACGCGGACTCCCTGTTCCAATGGTGTGGCCGTTTTGGGTCACAGCCGGATCCGCTTTCAAGCGGCGGGGCATCTTCGCGGCCGGGTCAGCTGCTTATATTCGTCAAAAACACAAGTTACCCCAGTGAAGACGCCACTCAGGGAGCTTATTCTCCTTCTTTTAATCTGGATCACAGTGAGTCAGCTCGTGCCACAGTGCAGCATAATAACAGCCTAACGCGTTTCAGATGTCTCTCCGTCCTTGATCACAGGCAAAATTAAATCAATGGCTCAGCAGGCGCGTTGTTAAACCTACGCTCTTAAATGAAAGTCCCACCCCAGTGGGCGTTGGCATGCTTTGCATGCTGGTATTTGCAGTCTTTTAACAACGATCATACCCCAGGCTGTTTTTATGCTGCACTGTAGCGCGAGCTGACTCACTGTGATCCACATTAAAAGAAGGAGAATAAGCTCCCCGAGAGTGGCGTCTTCACTGGGGTAACCTGTGTGTTTTTTTTTTTTTATATATATATATATATATATATATATAATCACCAAACAATATTTCATCGACATCTGGTTATAGGAGTTTCACATCCCTACCTCACACACAATTAAGGCGAGAATGTCATGCTTGCAACATTAAAAATAAAACTGGGCTGAGTTGCCTAGATTCCAGTAATCGGGGCATTATGTGGGCTGTGTAGTCTTCAAGATCTCCCATCTAGAGACTGCTGTGATGTATGCATGATTCAGGACACTTGAAGCTGTAGTTCCCGGACGCTGCAATCCTTGCTTCTGTAATGCAGGTTTTGTTTATTGCACAGATCTTTGAGAATGGATTGCTAGACCCAATGACCATGGTCAAAGTTGCCTCAAAGTCCCCGATAGGGAGTGAATCATGAGGAGGCACACACCTAGTTCAAAAGGCTAACTGGTACCCAAGACCGTGATAATGCTCAAAGATCTCACCTTAAATGGTAACTGAATACTTTATTTTTCAAGACCTTTTTTGGACACCATTGAGGCGACAAAAAATGGAGCAGAAACAGGGAAGACCTGGCTTGGTAGTTCAGACTGGACTGTTACCAAAAAGAGCAGGGTCAATACTGATTTGCATGTGGCTGGGTCTGAACAGGGGTGGCAAATTGAGCTTAAGGTCGATGATGGATTCAACGCAGATCTGTGACTCTGGGTGAGTGTCTGAAAAGTTTCAGTGTTCCATTCATCATCTCCTTGTGTTTGCTTTGTTCGCCCTAAGTTGGCAGGGTATGGCCAGACGTGGGTCCCTTGCTCACTTTGCCACTGGATTCAAGCTACCCTGGCTGATGAGGGGTGTTACCCCGAAACTGGTTCCGAGATGCTTATTTCTGGTCCAGGGAAGACCTGGTTTGGCAGTTCTGGCTGGACTGTTCTCATAAGGAACAGGGTCAAGACTGATTTGCATATGGCTGGGTCTGAACTGGGGTGGCGAAGTGAGATAAAGAACGATTATGGATTCAACCCGGATCTGTGATGGGGGGTGAGTGTCTGAAAAGTCTCAGCGGTCTGTCCATCAGCCGCTTGTGTTTGCTTTTTGTCAATACCCATTATCTCTAACTTGCATGCTATAAACCAGTAATAGCTGCTGCCTGGTCTTTAGGTCTAGGATCAACAACTAGATACTTATCCGTCAACCTTTTGTAAACAGTGTCTCTTCAATAACCTTCTGCTCCCCCAGCACCAAATAAACACTTTTTAAATGTGCAGACTCGTGTTGTATCTAGCTGAATGGAGATTTCCTGACAGTGGGACCTCCAAAATACACAATTGAGGAACTGAATCTGATTGTCCAGGAACCCTTACCCGTATCCCTCATTCTGTTCTTCCCATCTAGTCATGATGATGAAAGACTTGAAAGCCTTCCATTGAAAGTGTCAGTGGAAATGGAAAGGAAATGCCGGAAAACCTGTTTAGTCCGCTAGTTTAAGAAACCTCAGTTATTTTTTTTATTCATAGTTAATGCACACAGCTTGATGGTTCTAATGAATCTATCAGCAGGAATTATAATTTTGTTGTACCTTTTTAGTATTGGCATGTGTTGTTGTTAGAAGTAGACTCACTTGATCTTAAATATGCCCCCTTAGACAAACTGCAGTTTTCCCTTTCCACCAATTGTAACGAAGGAATTCAACATTAACTGAGAGAGGATGCATTTTATTTGTATTTCACCCTAGACCACTGACCTGGTTAGTGTGACTGCTCTCCCCCTGCGCAGCTCCACCACAAAGTACTGCCCCATGAGCTCGTTTCCAGGGTGTTTGAGGCTCTACTCGACCCGCAGGCTCTTGCCTGTGCCTCATCGCTGGTGTTCCACTGGGAGAGCACTCTGCTCTTCTGCAGTTCCACCTCGCTTGGCATTTTTCTCTGTGCCCTCTTTCTCTTTTTTTCCCTCTTCTCTCTTTTCTCTCCCGCGCTCCCCGTCTTTCCCCTGCTACTGTTGCCCGTGCAGGCCCCCTCCTGTGTGTCCTTCCTGCCTCCCAGCTGACCAACCCCCCCCCTGACCCCTACTTAATGGCGGTCACTGGCACGCCAAAGGCAAGCCCGTCTGCGCTTGTCCGCGACCAGACCAGCGCCAGGGCCCCTGGTCCTTTGACCCACCTCCGCTACGACTCCAGGACCCTCCATGCCCTCAACCCCGGCGCAGCAACAGCTGCCAGCTTTCGATGCCGAGAAACACCCAAGCCCCGATCTCCTGTAGTCACTGCCGCTGCACCGTCATCCACTTCCGGACCCAAGCAGCAGCCTTCAGTCTTCCAGACCTCACCGTTCACAAACCACTCAACTGCATCCTCATCAACGTGCGCTCCCTACACAAGCACATCATAGAAATCTCGGACCTTCTCAACACTCACTCGCCCAACGTTTCCTTCCTCGTAGAAACCTGGACCAACGCCTACTCCTTGGCCGACATTACCACTGCCATTCCCGACTGATCCAAGAACCTGCGGAAAGACTGCCCCACCCGCCCAGGAGGAGGCATCACTATCGTCCACAAAAGCACCCTCCGCATGACAACCACTGGCCTGGACGACACCACAACCCTTATGGAGCATCTCGCTTCTCTGCGGAACCCTCATCTACAGGCGGCCCTTCCCCTGTGCTCCTTTCACTGACACCATCGCCGACCTCATCGCACCCCACAGGCTCCACAGACTACGCCCTACTTGGGGACCTAAACTTTCACCTGGTCAACCATGACGACCTTAACACCACCGCCCTTCTAGAGAATCTCGCCAGCATTGGACTGAAGCAACTTGTCACTGCGCCCACACACACAGCGGTACACACACTCGACCCTGTCTTCGCAGTATGAAACAGCGTCTCCTACAGCCACACCACTGAACTCCTCTTGACAGATCACTGCTGCATCCTCTTTTTCAGAAAACACACTGTACACAAGCATACCTACTGCCTCTCTCGTAGAAGATGGAACAAAGCCACCGAAGACTGACTCACCTCTGCATTCATCAATACCCCACCACCGGCGATGCTAGATGCTAACACCACGGCACGCAACCTCCACTGCTGGATCGTAAACTGCGCCAACACACTCGCCCCCCTCAAGAAAGCCACACGACGACACATCAAGAAAGCAAGCTGGTTCACCCCTGCACTCCAAGAATCCAAGCGCTCCTGCCGATGACTCGAAAAGACAGAGCATCCACCACAGTACACCAACAGCTCCTCAAAGCCACAAAGAAGAAATTCCTCTATGACAGAATCTTCCCCCAACATCAACAGCACAAAAGAACTCTTCTCCATCATCTGCAGTGAAACCTACGTCCCAACCTCCCAAGACCCATGCAACAGACTCAGAACCTTTTTTTACCTCAAGACTAAGATGATGTACGATGACTTTGGCAACCAAGACCTCCGCGCCGCTCCTTCTCACCTCCCCAGTGACGGCACCCAACAGACCCTGCTCACTTGGACCCCACTCACGTTAGAAGACACCTTAGTGACCATGAAGAGCATCTACTCCGGAGCACCCTCAGACCTCTGCTTCGTCCACAGAGCTGCCACCGCACACTAGCCACCAGACTCCACGACGCTGGCATCCACGTAAAGGCCCTTGAATGGATATGCTCATTACTCACAAGCAGAACGCAGCGAGTCAAACTCCCGCCCTACCTCTCGTGAACAAACCAAGAACGGTTGTGGAGTGCCCCAGGGATCCTCGCTCAGCCCCACCCTCCAACATCTACAAGGCCCCCTCGCACCCATCGTCAGAAACCACGGGCTCAACATAGTCTTCTATGCCGACGACACCCCGCACATCCTCTCCCTCACTAAAGAGCCCAACATCAGCAGACACAACTTCCAAGAAGGGATAAAAGCTGTTGCAACCTAGATGAAGAAGAGCTGCCTGAAACTCCACTCCGAGAAAATAGAAGTCCTCATCCTTGGCTTCACTCCCTCCGCATGTGACGACACATGGTGGCTCCCAGCCCTTGGACCCTCCACCTTGACGGACCGCGCACAAAACCTCGGTATCCTACTAGACTCAGCGCTCACGATGAACCGTCCGGTCAACGCCATATCCTCGCCCTCCGCATACTCCGAAAACTTTCAAATGGATGCCATTTGAGTCCAGAAAAAGGTTCATGCACGCCCTCATCAGTAGCAAACTGGACTACAGCAATGCTCTGTGCTGGAATCAACCAGAAACTACTTTGCAAACTCCAGACCGTTCAGAAAGCCACAGCCAGATTGATCCTAGGCATCCCTAGTCACAACCACATCACCCACCCCGTGATCTCCACTGGCTCCCCAAAAGAATAACCTTCAAGCTGCTCACTCACGCATATAAGGCTCTCCACAACATCGGACCAGCATACCTGAACAACCGCCTCTCCTTCCATGCACCCAAGAGACACCTCCGATCAGCTGACCTCTCGCTGGCCACCATTCCAACCATCTACAAGACCAGAAGAGAGGAAAGTGCTTTTCCTATTTCGCAGCCAATCCCTGGAACAACCTCCCCCTCCTCGTCCGGCAAGTCCCTACACTGCTCCAGTCAGGAAGAACCTCAAGGTCTGGCTCTTCCGATGACCCCAGCTCTCAAAGGAGCCGTTTCCCCCCCTAGAGGCTTGAGACCCTCACTGGTGAGTAGCTGTGCTTTACCAACCTTGATTGATTGAGTGACCCTGGTACTGCAAGATAGATTCATATTTTTAAATTGCCAAATGCTCATCAGACTTAAGTCATTGTGAAGAAACTCTAAAATGGAACGTAAAATTAACAGATTAGGTCCACTTGATTTATTAACTCTATTAATAGTATATTTTATATATTATGGTGCTTTGATAATTTGGATATGTTGTTTGGAACTTTGACCTCCACAAGTAAGGAGGTGCATTTGGTTAGCAAATTGAGATTTATAAACCCTTACTATTGTTTTAATAGTGACTGTAGTCTCTTAAATCAGTTTTAAAAGATGCGTAGTAATCTGAAATTTGATAAGCAATGTCAACAACTGCTTATGTTTTTACTAGCTTGTAAGTATGAAGTCTGTCTTTTTAGTGGCCAATTATTTTTTAAATCGTGCACCATTTCTTTTATTGTTTTTAAACCCAATGTCTCTTTTTATTTTAGAGCAAGCCTGGTCCATTACATATCTTATCAAAAGAGGAAGTGATGAAGGAATCTAAACAGCATTGTGACAAGCCACATAGTGACACTCTTCCTGCCATTATTTCTTCGGTGGATGATAAGACGGAAGGTAATCACAATATAGTCTAAATAAACATTGGATTTGTAAAAAGTATGGAAAAGATTAATGTTTCTCTGAGAATTGATATTTTGACAGAACACCGTTTTGGTCTTCTCATCATTCTGGATCTTCTACAATGTTGGTGGTGGTTCAAAAATTAGGGAAACAGGATTATTCACTAGTAAGGGTAGTCAACGTTTTCTTTGCATTTGAGTGAAGTCCTCTTGTTTGCTAAACGTGGTAGGCGATAACATTTTAGGAAAACATAACTGTAAGGTCTGGTGACGATTCTTCTCAACCCATTTAAGCTATCCATTGTGGCTTGAAAATATTCTTTCTGAAAGAAGATATCCTCGCCTCCTATAGTATGTGTATTATATAAGTACGTATCCTTAAACGATTATGGCATAAAGGTTTTGGTTAATAGGCATGACATCTTACTGGCAATGGTGTATGGGGACCAAATTATGTGTATAGTATAATCTATAGAGGAGCAGATAATATAAGAAATATTTTATATTTCATTAACCAGCATGGTTGAGGCAGGAGAATTACGTATTTGTTATTGGATGGCAAGAATATGCTTGATAGTGTTGAATGACTTTTCTGAGTGTAGTGCCTCACTGGTTCATATTATGTGTCAGATTTATTTTTTACGTGGGTGGGCGTGATGTGCATTGACTCCTAGGTCGAGGATATCCGTTAACAATTAAATGGCTTAACATGATTTTTTTAAATGTATGAAATGAAATGTGATATTTATAAAGCGCAAACTGTCACCCCAGAGGGAGCCTCCTGGCGCTCTATGTATAAAAACAAACTTAGCAGTAGAGAATGGACACCTAGATTCGGGCTTGACAGAGTTCATCTGATGCTCCATAGATCCAGGTTTTTAGGGCCTTCCTAAACTGTATTTCAGGTTCTATCGATCTCAATTTATTTGGCATTATATTCCAGGCCTTTGCACCGAACACTGTTGCAGATTTCCCTCCCGCGTTTTGAGTTTAAAACCCGGGGGTTGAGAAGGTTTGCTGACAAAGATCTAAGTATCCTCGTTGTTGTGTATGGTGTGAATCTTGTGGAGAGATATACTGGCCCCAGTCGGCGAATAGCTCTGAAGGTGGTGACAAGCAGTTTGAATACAATTCTCTTGTGTAGTGGGAGCCAGGGAAGAGATTTCAGAGCTGCTGAGGCTGAAGCCCTACGAGGAAGTTTCAAAACCAATCAGGCTGCTGCATGCTGCACTACCTGAAGCCTCTTCAGGCTTGATTTATTAGCCCCTGCCAGGAAGCTGTTACAGTAGTCTAGGCGCGAAAGTATCAGTGCCACCGCAACTGTTTTCCTGGCTGAAAGAGGAATAAGATCAACATTTTTTTCAAGCTTTTAATTAAGCCAGAGCAGGTCCCCGCCACCTTAAGTGCATTGTGTTTAAAGGAGAGGGAGGAGTCTAACAACACCCCCAGATTTTTAGCCACTTCCACCGTGGATGGGGGGCTGCTACATCCTCAGGCCACCAGGCCTTGGGTTGAAAGGGATTGGCTTTTCCTATCAGCAGGATTTCTGTCTTGTCCGTGTTACAGTGGAGGTGGTTGTTTTTCATCCATTTGATGACCTCCGTAAGGCAGGATTTAACATTTTCTTCTGCATCTGTAGAGTTTTTATCAAGGGAGACGGTTCAGCTGCGTATCGTCAGCATAAGATGTTCTCTCAATCCCATTTGATGAAATAAGGGAGATAAGCGGAGCCATGTATATATTGAATACGAGTGGACTGAATGAGGAGCCCTGTGGGACTCCTGCAGTAATGGTACATTCTGAAGATAGGAAGGAGCCAAGAGAGACCGCTTGCCTCCGGTTGGTCAGGAAGGACTTGATCCAGGTCAGTGCAGTGGCGGAAATGCCGCAAGATTTTAGTCTGGCCAAAAGTATGCCGTGAGAGATGGTTTAAAAGGCGGCAGACAAATTGAGCAGGATCAGCACTGCCTTCCTGCCATTATCTGTGATGAATTTCAGAATATCTGTTCTCTCCAACAGTGTAGATTCTGTAGAGTGTATGGGGCGAAAACCTGACTGTCGAGGGTGGAAGGTCCGAGATGTTTCAAAGAAGTTCGAGAAGCTCCTTATAGACCACTCTTTCAGTTATGTTACCCAAAATGGTCAGCAGGGATATAGGTCTGAGATTGGAAATGTTGAATGAGTCAATATTTTGTTTTTTCTTTAGTGGCTTCACTATGGCAAGTTTCCACTAGTCGGGCACCATGCCGGAACCAAGAGAGGAGTTCACAATGTGATTGATCACAGGGTTTACTATATCTAAGATTTGATGTAATATCACAGGGGGGGCACGCATCCAGTGGTGAACCTGATTTACAAGCTAAGATTGCTGCGTGTGTGTGTGTGTGTGTGTGTGTGTGTGTGTGTGTGTGTGTGCGCGCGCGCGCGCGATAGAGTGACCGGTTGAAAAGCATGCAGGGAGTGTCTGTTATGCATATGGTCCAATTCATGTTCATTGACAAGTTCTTGTGAACTTAAAGTTCCAAAATCCTTTTGGTTATTCTTAATCTTGTCCTCAAAGTATATCGCAATATCATTGCAGAGAGACTGAGAGGGGGGAATTTCTGAGTGTAACGCTTGGGGTCAATACATTTTTTTACGATTGAGAATATCTTTTTGATTGTGCTTGGCCATAGCTATTTTATTTTTAAAAAAATCATTTTTTGCTAATTTAATAGCTGAATGATATTGTTTCTTGTGAGTTTCAAAGACATGCAAGTCGTAGCCCCTTCTCCATCTACGTTCTAGCTGTTTGCAGTGTAGGTGCTGCTTCGCTAGATCTTTTGTAAACCACGGGTCATTATGCGATTTTGCTTTACCCCTTCTGGTAGGGTGTTTAAATGGAATTAATTCCTCACTTATAGCCGTCATCCAAGTGTGGAAGCGGTAGGAATCCTCTGCGGGCTCACCAGTAAAAACTGGCTTGTTTTCTTGGGCAATTTTGGGCAGGTTAGGGTTGGTAGCTAGCAGATGCCATTCATGCCTAGGCGCCATAATAGGGTTATTCGTAGCTGCCTGTGCAATCTTGGGCATTACGATTGTCAAGGGGATGAAGTAAGGTAAAGTTGGAGCAGACTCCATCCAGTGTATGTCCTGCGTGTCGGCGCCCTAATGAGTTGATTCAGGCCAAGGGAGTAATTGTTTCCAAAAAAGGTGGCGACCCCCGGGTCATCACCGCATTCTAAGTGCAAATTAATATCACCAAGCATGGTGAAATTGGCGTATCTGAGCAGAGCGTGGCTGAGTGTTTCTACTAATGAGTCAAGAAAGGCACTACTATGGCCAGGAGGGTGATAAATCGGAGTGTGTGGGTCGAAATTTTTCCATTGTAGTGAGTCTCTGTGGATAATGACCACTCCTCCTCTCCTAATAACCTCTCTGTCCTTCCTACAGAATGTATAGTTAGGGGGCAAGGCAGTTGCAATATCTAGTTTGCAGTCTTCCTTTAACCAAGTTTCTGTAATACATATAAAGTCTAATTCTTGCTCTAAAATTAGCTCTCTGATATTAAGTGCATGTTTGACTAAGGAACGTGCATTGATTAATCCTCCCTTTATTAAAACCTGATGGTTGACTGCTTTGTTTCCTGCCATTGTATGTTTGATTTCAATGAATGGTTCCTCTGCTAGACATCCCCAGCAAGTTACAGAGCCTCTGATTTGATCTACTTCATATGGTGGCCGCACTTATTCTTATTGTTTAGATACCTTAAGTGAGTTGGCGAAAATACCTTCCTGGATGGAAATCGGCAGCATAGCTGGCACTGGAAGCGATCCGGGATCCGGGCGCGGACTGGTGCAGACTGGCTGGCCTTTGGCGCGCCGGAGGCAGATCCGCTGCGCGCGTCGGCACCATTCCCCACTTTTGTACTGTGACTGTGTAATGTATTAACTGAAGGGAATAGTGTCACCATCTTTCCACATTAACCCCTGCTTTTCATGTTGTTCAGGCATCTGATAAATTGGTGTTATATAGTAAGAGGGTCAAGAGGGTGTGATTTAAGGGTTACCACTCCTTGTCTGGTTTTAGCGATATCCTGTTAGATCTTTTAATAATGGTATGTATGTATGTATGTATGTATGTATAACCCATTTATAAAGCGCTCCTGTCACCCAACGGGCATCCTGGCGCTGTGATCTTTTAATAATGGTGGGTAATGAAGCATTCAAAAGCTTACGGTGTCCATTTTAACTATGCATGAGGCATAAGGGCACTAGGTACGTTACCAGTGTGAGAAATGTACCCAGTGGAGTGAATCCAGAGATTTTTATTTTATTATTTTAATTAAGCTTTGTGTCCGCTCTTAAAGCTGATATGGTAAAGGATCCTTTGCTGTTGATGTGCCATGGGAGTATGACCGCTAAAATAAAGTGACCTAATTCATGTGATTATTACCATGCTGTATGTGGATTCATATGGTTTGACAAAGCTAGGGTGGTCACTGCTCATCCTTCGCACCTCCGATTGACTAATGGGTAGTGTGTGGCATATACAACATCAGGCCCCATCACTAAGAGACCCCTCAAAACAGTTGATATATCTTAGAATATAAAGACACGGATTACACTAAAGAGTTCTGGAAGATTGCTATTAGATCTTTCTGTACAAGATAAAGCGTCTTTTATGTGCTCCAAAATAAAGGATTCCTGAGAAAATGTAAAATTAAGTTGTTCGGCAGATCTGCTTGGATAAGCTTATTAGGGCAGGTTTGACGTTTCCTTGACTATCCTAATCTTGGGGAATGTGAGTCTGCCCGCCCAATGATGTAGGTCAGTGTATAAATGCAGTTCTTTTGCTTGTTACAACAATATAAGAGCACCATCACATAACTCAGCAGGCACAATCACCCCTTCTTCACACTTGTCTATCAAAACATGAATTCATTTATCAGACTCAGAAGCTTGTATTTCCTCACCCAGTAGCTTGTGTTTCATGTTCTGCACGTTCTTCAGCTTAATTACATGCACAAAACATTAGAATTCTCTGCCTTGAAACTCCTTCTACTTCCTCATACATTTCAACTTCTTTTTTTTCTTTTTACAGTTACAGGCCTTTTACACAAACATTCTTCATGCTTGCACAAACATTCTTCTCTTTATAATTTAGACACTCATCCTCAGCATCCTACCCAAAAGACCTTTTAAATGCCACATACACATAGCCGTAAACACTCTTCTGTTAAACTCAATCCAACCTTCAAAGAAGGTAATACAATCTATTCTAAGGTCACCCTGAGCACCTGAACTTACAGCTGATTCTTTGAACTACCTGAATTGCTAAGCATTTCCAAAGTCTCACTGCAGTGAGTTATACAAGCACCGGATCCATTAGTTCCAAAACCGTTCTATAAATAATAATTTTTACAGTGGGTGTTGTGATTTGCTTATCGCCTACTAGTATTTTTGCACTCTGAAAGCCGCGTTCGGTACAACATTTGCTGTGAAAATTACAGCAAATCATGTCCGTGGATTGGGAACGGATTTTCTCCCCCGATCAGCATGAAGCAATGCTTCCAAAGTTATTACAGTTAAAATACAATGTCAAGTTTGCGGGTGACTGACCTACTCTTTCTGTTTGGGGCCGCCCGTAAGAGTGCTGATAGGTGCCACGGACCTCATAAGTCCCGATTGCACAGAATCTTTCTCGGGGTGGGGGAGGTTCGGGGGGGGGGGGGGGATTGCAGTGGTGTCCTCAGGAGTCTCACTTTGCTGAATACGGTTCAGTGATTGGAATCATGAAGGGCAAGCACCCATCTTTCCTTGATGCGTGCAGATTGCGCTGGATCGTGCTGGACTGCCTTCGGTGAAGTTGACAAACACATTGGTCTGCGCTCGAGTAGGCAGACCCTGCTGTTCTTGATCAGTGCACAGCGCTGACGCTTGTGAATTCCCAAAAGGGGCTTCCGACACTCTGCGAAGGCCCAGGACTGGTTGAAGGAAAGTTAGACAGTCAGACTCCAGATTAGCAGAGACTAGCAGCAGTTGTTTGTGTGAACAAAATCTTAGATGGCCCTGAGATTTCCTGTACAGGGGCCAACCCTCCAAGCCCTTGGAGTTACTTAGGTTGCAAAAGGTTGTAGAAAACAGGTCCAGTCTTCTCACCTCCCAAGTCCGTGGCAGCAGGCCAACACAGCAGAGCATTGTTATAAAGACACGGGTTAACCCAAGAAGTCACTGGGACCTGGGCAAAATGTTGATGCAAACAAAGTGGTCCCAGACGCACACGCAATAAACACAATCAAAAAATAATACAAATAGATGCATACACAGGTAATTATAATGGCGTTGTTTTTAATCACAACGTGTATTATGTAAGAATCATTCATAAAAAAAGGACAAAATTGAATCACATATAATGCCCCTAGAAGGTTGAAATAGGGAAGGTAGTGTGGGAATGGTGAAGGAAAGATGGTCAATAAGACCAGAATGCAACAGAATTTATAAAGAATGCCACAATGGAACACTAAATTAAACAATTGTTTTCAAAAAAGTCATGCCTCACAGGAATCAATAATAATAAATAATGATAAAGGAGGCTGAACACAAGAAAGAATGTCGACGTTTCGACCCAGGTGAAATGCAGGCGTGGTGTAAACCTTGCTAGAGGGTCTTCATCAGGACAGGGGTTGAAAGAGGTGGGGCAATAAATCTGTTTAAAAATTAAAAATGAATTGTTAATTCATGGGTCACAAGGGATCCCAAAAGGGCTTGGATAAAATAGGTCGAAAAAGGAAACACAATCCTAAATAATAGAGGGAATACATCATAGTCGTTGTAAGCAATCTCTCTGAAGGCTTGGTGATGTAAAAGACTTCAGAGGCACAGTTAGAGGGTCACATGAACTTAAACAGATGGTACTAGATAGTTAGTACCCGTTTAATATTGAGGACATAAGTTGTATTATCATTTACTCATGAATAACAGCAGGAATGGAATGGGGACCCACTTGTACACAACTGATAGTCATAGTATTTGCGTATATCTCGGGTGCTGGTTTAAAACTGTTTGATTGATAAATTAGTCTAAGGTCGTACCAACCTGGTACAGTGGACTGCTTAACAGTTGCACATTCTGTAATTGCTTAAAAACAAGTCATTAGTCATGCAGAGGCAGGCATACCTTATTGAAGGAATAGCTGACAGTTGGGGCTATCGAACTTCAAGAAATGAATCAAGTTGTAGATTCTAGAGGGCAGCAAGGGAAAATATATGAAGGCCCACAATTTTACAGACACACCAAGACAGTGCGAATAATTAATGAATCAACATACCTGCCAAAAGCAGGGAAAGGTTTAACTGCAGTAAAAATTGGGGTGTGCATATGGCACCGTTGAATCAGATGTACGGGCAGTCCTCTTTGCTTCAAAGGAATCTATTGAGAAATATCGGAACAGTCAATAAGTATTGTTTTTCTTATAGTGGTTAGGACTACCTTACAATGAAATTGCCGCCAAATTGCTTACAAAAACATACCTGCCCAAAGCAGAGCTGCAGCAAACACAAATTGGGAGGAAGATGCAATTGTTGTGATTGAGAGTGGTGGCAATCACCGCTTGATGTTAGGCGGTCGTAGTCACACCCATCGGAAAAGTTCTAAAAAGGTAGCAGGGTAGTGTGTTAGTATTACAATTTAAAGAACTACTAACACATAATTAGTGTTGACGTACCAAAAAGTAAGTAAAATCACTGCTACCGTAATTGCAAAAGCAGGCGTGGTTCAGGCTGCAAAAACGCCGATATTGTTTTCAAAAGACGTTACTGGGACGCGATCTGCGAAAACAAATGGTCCATGTCTCGTCAGATCAAATCGTGTGTTGCTCGTAGAAAGGGGTACTAATTTCAAAATGAGAAAAAACTGAGGTCTGATCGTGCACATACCGTGTAAGTGGAGGTCCTGTGGAGAAAATTTCATCCGATACTGCTCGGGGCTGGTCTCAGACAGAGCCAGCCGCAATCGGTGTGTCATCAAGACTACCGGTCACGTGACCGAGGCCGATCATGGTCACTGAAAAGGGACTATAGACGGGAATACTCAACTACCAGAGGGGAGCTTAAGGAAGGCAGCCGACTTGGATTTTTAGTGATTAGATAGCTCACATAGTTCAACCACAATATACATATCATATCAACAAAGCGGCGTACCTATCGTGCATGATGGTAAAAGCCGTGGTAGCAGAAAAATGATAACAAATTCATATTCACAGATTACCCATTTGGGCAAAGGTGCTTTCAGTTTCATTAAGCCCCATTTTTATTGAATTAAATAAGAACATCCATTTGGCTTCCCGGGTATTCAAAACATTTGAGATACTGCCACCCCTTGCGCCTAGCGAGACCCTTTCAAGGATGACCCACCTCAGACTCTCTGGTGTATGTTGTTTAATTTTGAAATGATCCACTAGAGGGGCTCCCACCACCCCACAACCGATTCTGCTAGTGTGTTGTAAGATCCTAACTTTGGCTTTTTGCTGAGTCTGGCCAACGTAGATGAGATTGCAATCACATAAGATGGCATAGATTACATTTTGAGTATTACAGTTGGTCAGGGATTTCAATGGGATCTTGTGATCCTTATACTCCAAAACCTTTGTCTGAATGGTGTTATCGCAGGCTTTGCATTTAGTACATCTATGATGCCCTATGACGGGTGGAAGATTCCACAGTGATAGGACGGTGGTAGGTTCTATTGAGGGGAGGAATGATCGAACGACATGATCCCTGATGTTCTTCCCTCGTTTGAAAGCATGTAGAGGCAAAGTAGGATATCCAATGTCATCAGATATTAGTGACCAATGTTTGTTAATGATCTTTTTGATCCTGTTACTCTCTGTTGTGAAGGTGGTGACACATACCAGGCGATTGTCTTGTGTATCATTCAGTGGTTTTGGTTGTAGCAGACACTCCCTTGGATTATACCACGCGCGTTTCTTGGCCCTCTTCACCAGACGTCGGGGGTATCCTCTCTGTATCAGTCTGTTCATTAGATCATCAGCCTGTTCCATGTAGTGTATTTTATCCGTACAATTCCTGCGAATTCGCAGGAATTGACCAATGGGTAAATTATCCCGAAGGGATCTGGGATGGTGACTCCCATACTGCAGGAGTGAGTTCCGTTCGGTGGATTTGCGAAATAAAGTCGTCTTCAGGATTCCGTCATCATTGTAGATCGTAAGATCAAGGAAATCAACATGAGATGGGCCAGATTTGAATGTAAATTTAATGTCAGCAGACTGTAGATCCAGCCAGGCTTGGAAGGCAGAAAGCTGGGTGTCAGTTCCCTTCCAAATGAGTAGGATATCGTCTATATAACGGACCCATACTCCAAGATGTTGTTTAAATGGGTTCCGCTCATTGAGAATAATGTCTTCTTCGAAGGCTGCCATGTAGAGAATCGCTAGGTCAGGGGCAAAGGTGGCCCCCATCGCCACTCCCTTGGTTTGTAAAAAGAAATGGTCCTGGAACATAAAAAAATTATGCATCATGGCCAGCCTTAGAAGTCCTACGATGAACTCTGTTGGTACAGGTACTGGGGCAGTCCGCTTATCAAGGTAGCGTGTCATAATGGTGAGGGCCTCTTCTTGTGGAATGCTTGTATAAAGCGAGGTAATGTCGCAGGTGACCAGTATCTCTTTTCCTGCATCGTAGGGTAGGCCATCTACAATACTTATAGTATGCATAGTATCACGGAGATAAGTTGGTGTATTTACCGCTAGAGGTTTCAGGAAAAAATGGATGTACCTACCCAGGGGTTCAAGCATAGAACCACACCCTGAAACAATAGGTCTGCCAGGGGGATCACTCAAGTTCTTATGTATCTTAGGCAGAGTGTATATAGTTGGTAACCTGGGAGTCTGTTGATTAAGATAATTGAATTCCAATTCCGTAAGGAATCCCTCATCAAGGCCAGTTCTGGTCAAATTAAGGATATCAGAGGCAAGGGCCAATGATGGATCAGTATTGAGTCTTCTGTAGCTGATGCCATCATTCAACTGTTTATAGATTTCATTTTTGTAGTTCTTTGTATCTTGAACGACAATGGCACCGCCCTTGTCTGCCGGTTTGATTATTATTTCTCTGTTGTTCCCTAGAGATTCAAGGGCCTTCTTCTCATTCCTATTGATGTTAAATGGATGGTATTGTCGTTTGTCCAGGATCTGATTGACATCACGTAAGACCACTGCTTCATAGGCTAGAATTTTATGTGACATGCTGCTCGCAGGTGGTACAAAAGTGGAGGGGATTCGTAGGCCAGTATATGATTTGCATTGGTAAGGTGGTCTGTTTTAAAAAAAATATTTGAGTCGAACCTTTCTGAAGAATTTGCAGAGTTCGGATCTGATGGTAAACTGGTTCGGGATGTTGGTTGGCACATATGAAAGGATTTGCCCAGCACGCTCAGCTCATCATCAGAAAGTTGATATTTAGAAATATTGACTACTGGGTTGGATGAATTCGGTGGGTTCACCAACGATATACCTTGCGGCGGGTGGATATCTCCCAGTGTTGTTCCGACTGGAAATGTACCTGCTTCTGAGGTCGGCCGCGTTCCCAGTTCTGGTTCCCTGATTGCTGGCCTCGTTGGTACCCTCTTGACCAGTTGTTGCCCCGGGTTCTGGGGGGTTGCCATTGTCCCTAGCCCTGTTCTAAAAAAGGTTGCTGGGGGGTTGGTAACCGTAGTCCTGTCCGCTGTTGGATTGACCGGGTCCGGATTGGTCAAAGTCCCCGTCCGAGCTATACGAGGAGTCAGAGAAGGTTTTGTAGTTGCGTCTCCCTCTGTGTTGACCCGCGCCCCTGTTGGTGAATCGACCTTGAGTGTTTTTACCTCCAAGAGAACATTATACCGGTGGGCCTCCAAATTAAGATCGAACCGGCTATTTTTGTCGAGGTCCCAAAATTTAAGGAGGGCTTCAGTTACGTGGCTAACAACTGCTCCCGGCACTGGATGGTGCTGGGGGTTGAAACTGCAGGGTAGCAGGTACAGTCCATCTCAAAAGAAATTGCGGCACTGAAAGCCGAAATTAATGGTGACAAAACATTGACGAACGCAAAGGAAGCCCTAACCACTCTTGAGGCTACTCTCAAGGATTTTTAATTAACAACACAAAATAGGAAACTTGAGAAATTGGCCCTCGACCTACGACTATACGATAAGAAAAAAACCTACCCCTACTTACAGGAGGACTATTATCGTCAAGACACTCAAGGTCGATTCACCAACAGGGGCGCGGGTCAACAGAGAGGGAGACGCAACTACAAAACCTTCTCTGACTCCTCGTATAGCTCGGACGGGGACTTTGACCAATCCGGACCCGGTCAATCCAACAGCGGACAGGACTACGGTTACCAACCCCCCCAGCAACCTTTTTTAGAACAGGGCCAGGGACAATGGCAACCCCCCAGAACCCGGGGCAACAACTGGTCAAGAGGGTACCAACGAGGCCAGCAATCAGGGAACCAGAACTGGGAACGCGGCCGCGGCAGACCTCAGAAGCAGGTACATTTCCAGTCGGAACAACACGGGGAGATATCCACCCGCCGCAAGGTATATCGTTGGTGAACCCACCGAATTCATCCAACCCAGTAGTCAATATTTCTAAATATCAACTTTCTGATGATGAGCTGAGCGTGCTGGGCAAAGGCCTTTCATATGTGCCAACCAACATCCCGAACCAGTTTACCATCAGATCCGAACTCTGCAAATTCTTCAGAAAGGTTCGACTCAAATATTTTTTTAAAAACAGACCACCTTACCAATGCAAATCATATACTGGCCTACGAATCCCCTCCACTTTTGTACCACCTGCGAGCAGCATGTCACATAAAATCCTAGCCTATGAAGCAGTGGTCTTACGTGATGTCAATCAGATCCTGGACAAACGACAATACCATCCATTTAATATCAATAGGAATGAGAAGAAGGCCCTTGAATCTCTAGGGAACAACAGTGAAATAATAATTAAACCGGCAGACAAGGGCGGTGCCATTGTCGTTCAAGATGCAAAGAACTACAAAAATGAAATCTATAAACAGTTGAATGATGGCATCAGCTACAGAAGACTCAATACTGATCCATCATTGGCCCTTGCCTCTGATATCCTTAATTTGACCAGAACTGGCCTTGATGAGGGATTCCTTACGGAATTGGAATTCAATTATCTTAATCAACAGACTCCCAGGTTACCAACTATATACACTCTGCCTAAGATACATAAGAACTTGAGTGATCCCCCTGGCAGACCTATTGTTTCAGGGTGTGGTTCTATGCTTGAACCCCTGGGTAGGTACATCGATTTTGTTCCTGAAACCTCTAGCGGAAAATACACCAACTTATCTCCGTGATACTATGCATACTATAAGTATTGTAGATGGCCTACCCTACGATGCAGGAAAAGAGATACTGGTCACCTGCGACATTACCTCGCTTTATACAAGCATTCCACAAGAAGAGGCCCTCACCATTATGACACGCTACCTTGATAAGCGGACTGCCCCAGTACCTGTACCAACAGAGTTCATCGTAGGACTTATAAGGGTGGCCATGATGCATAATTTTTTTATGTTCCAGGACCATTTCTTTTTACAAACCAAGGGAGTGGCGATGGGGGCCACCTTTGCCCCTGACCTAGCGATTCTCTACATGGCAGCCTTCGAAGAAGACATTAGTCTCAATGAGCGGAACCCATTTAAACAACATCTTGGAGTATGGGTCCGTTATATAGACGATATCCTACTCATTTGGAAGGGAACTGACACCCAGCTTTCTGCCTTCCAAGCCTGGCTGGATCTACAGTCTGCTGACGTTAAATTTACATTCAAATCTGGCCCATCTCATGTTGATTTCCTTGATCTTACGATCTACAATGATGACGGAATCCTGAAGACGACTTTATTTCGCAAATCCACCGAACGGAACTCACTCCTGCAGTATGGGAGTCACCATCCCAGATCCCTTCGGGATAATTTACCCATTGGTCAATTCCTGCGAATTCGCAGGAATTGTACGGATAAAATACACTACATGGAACAGGCTGATGATCTAATGAACAGACTGATACAGAGAGGATACCCCCGACGTCTGGTGAAGAGGGCCAAGAAACGCGCGTGGTATAATCCAAGGGAGTGTCTGCTACAACCAAAACAACTGAATGATACACAAGACAATCGCCTGGTATGTGTCACCACCTTCACAACAGAGAGTAACAGGATCAAAAAGATCATTAACAAACATTGGTCACTAATATCTGACGACATTGGATATCCTACTTTGCCTCTACATGCTTTCAAACGAGGGAAGAACATCAGGGATCATGTCGTTCGATCATTCCTCCCCTCAATAGAACCTACCACCGTCCTATCACTGTGGCATCTTCCACCCGTCATAGGGCATCATAGATGTACTAAATGCAAAGCCTGCGATAACACCATTCAGACAAAGGTTTTTGAGTATAAGGATCACAAGATCCCATTGAAATCCCTGACCAACTGTAATACTCAAAATGTAATCTATGCCATCTTATGTGATTGCAATCTCATCTACGTTGGCCAGACTCAGCAAAAAGCCAAAGTTAGGATCTTACAACACACTAGCAGAATCCGTTGTGGGGTGGTGGGAGCCCCTCTAGTGGATCATTTCAAAATTAAACAACATTCACCAGAGAGTCTGAGGTGGGTCATCCTTGAAAGGGTCTCGCTAGGCGCAAGGGGTGGCAGTATCTCAAATGTTTTGAATACCTGGGAAGCCAAATGGATGTTCTTATTTGATTCAATAAAAATGGGGCTTAATGAAACTGAAAGCCCATTTTGCCTAAATGGCTAATCTGTGAATGTGAATCTGTTATCATTTTTCTGCTACCACGGCTTTTACCATCATGCACGATAGGTACGCCGCTTTGTTTATATGATATGTATATTGTGGTTGAACTATGTGAGCTATCTAATCACTAAAAATCCAAGTCCGCTGCCTTCCTTAAGCTCCCCTCTGGTAGTTGAGTATTCCCGTCTATAGTCCCTTTTCAGTGACCATGATCGGCCTCGGTCACGTGACCGGTAGTCTTGATGACACACCGATTGCGGCTGGCTCTGTCTGAGACCAGCCCCGAGCAGTATCGGATGAAATTTTCTCCTCAGCACAGGACCTCCACTTACACGGTATGTGCACGATCAGACCTCAGTTTTTTCTGATTTTGAAATTAGTACCCCTTTCTACGAGCAACACACGATTTGATCTGACGAGACATTGACCATTTGTTTTCGCAGATCGCGTCCCAGTAACGTCTTTTGAAAACAATATCGGCGTTTTTGCAGCCTGAACCACGCCTGCTTTTGCAATTACGGTAGCAGTGATTTTACTTACTTTTTGGTACGTCAACACTAATTATGTGTTAGTAGTTCTTTAAATTGTAATACTAACACACTGCCCTGCTACCTTTTTAGAACTTTTCCGATGGGTGTGACTACGACCGCCTAACATCAAGCGGTGATTGCCACCACTCTCAATCACAACAATTGCATCTTCCTCCCAATTTGTGTTTGCTGCAGCTCTGCTTTGGGCAGGTATGTTTTTGTAAGCAATTTGGCGGCAATTTCATTGTAAGGTAGTCCTAACCACTATAAGAAAAACAATACTTATTGACTGTTCCGATATTTCTCAATAGATTCCTTTGAAGCAAAGAGGACTGCCCGTACATCTGATTCAACGGTGCCATATGCACACCCCAATTTTTACTGCAGTTAAACCTTTCCCTGGTTTTGGCAGGTATGTTGATTCATTAATTATTCGCACTGTCTTGGTGTGTCTGTAAAATTGTGGGCCTTCATATATTTTCCCTTGCTGCCCTCTAGAATCTACAACTTGATTCATTTCTTGAAGTTCGATAGCCCCAACTGTCAGCTATTCCTTCAATAAGGTATGCCTGCCTCTGCATGACTAATGACTTGTTTTTAAGCAATTACAGTATGTGCAACTGTTAAGCAGTCCACTGTACCAGGTTGGTACGACCTTAGACTAATTTATCAATCAAACAGTTTTAAACCAGCACCCGAGATATACGCAAATACTATGACTATCAGTTGTGTACAAGTGGGTCCCCATTCCATTCCTGCTGTTATTCATGAGTAACTGATAATACAACTTATGTCCTCAATATTAAACGGGTACTAACTATCTAGTACCATCTGTCTAAGTTCCTGTGACCCTCTAACTGTGCCTCTGAAGTCTTTTACATCACCAAGCCTTCAGAGAGATTACTTACAACGACTATGATGTATTCCCTCTATTATTTAGGATTGTGTTTCCTTTTTCGACCTATTTTATCCAAGCCCTTTTGGGATCCCTTGTGACCCATGAATTAACAATTCATTTTTAATTTTTAAACAGATTTATTGCCCCACCTCTTTCAACCCCTGTCCTGATGAAGACCCTCTAGCAAGGTTTACACCACGCCTGCATTTCACCTGGGTCGAAACGTCGACATTCTTTCTTGTGTTCAGCCTCCTTTATCATTATTTATTATTATTGATTCCTGTGAGGCATGACTTTTTTGAAAACAATTGTTTAATTTAGTGTTCCATTGTGGCATTCTTTATAAATTCTGTTGCATTCTGGTCTTATTGACCATCTTTCCTTCACCATTCCCACACTACCTTCCCTATTTCAACCTTCTAGGGGCATTATATGTGATTCAATTTTGTACTTATTTTATGAATGATTCTTACATAATACACGTTGTGATTAAAAACAACGCCGTTATAATTACCTGTGTATGCATCTATTTTTATTATTTTTTTATTGTGTTTATTGCGTGTGCGTCTGGGACCACTTTGTTTGTATCAACACAGCAGAGCAGGTAGCAATGTGGCAGTCCCTCCTGTAACACAGCTCCTCTTCTTGACAGCGTCTCCTTAGGATCTCAAAGAGAACTAGTGAGAAAGGGGGGCATAGGCCCAAAACCTCTACCCAAATGTATACTTGAAATGGAGGTGACTACAAAGCAAACCTTGGTGTTGCACAAGTTTCCTTTCAAGCCAGCTCTTTTGTCCTGCCTATTTGTAGGGGGGGTAAATAGGTGTTTTGTGTGAGGCCAGGCCACTACCTATTAAGGTGTATGTGTCAACTCTTGTTCTCCCTCTTGCCCAGGAAGACCCATCAGTATGCTGATTCAGCTGAGTGATCAGCCAGATGTGTCAGTTTGAGTGGCCAGCCAGGGGTGGCATAATACATGCTGCAGCCCCTGGTAGGCCTTGGTTACACCTATGCCCTGAGTACCTAGGGTACACTTCTACAGGGGCTGACGAGGTGAACCAATTCCCAATTGGATGTACCTAGAGTACATGCTGTGAATTTAGAGAGAGTGCATCTGGGCTGTGGGTCTGATTAGCAGGCCCACAGCCACATCTAAGTCGAAAACCAGTAAAGAAAAAAGTGGGGGTGACCATAGGAAGCAGACCCTCCTCTCCTACACTCAGAGGTTGAAATGCTCTTTTTTCTTTTATGAACTAGTCGAGTTAATGTATTGTACCAGGTAAAATGAAAAAAATAAAAAAGTAAAAAATGGCCAAAGAAAAAAAAAAAAAGAATGCCATTAGTGTCAGTGAGAGTAAAACAGACAATTCAGAAAGTAATGTTCCCAATAAATCCTCTTTTTTTATTGGAGGTACAAAGATTCAGAAGGGGCAAATGAACCCCCACACCTTCTGTAAGAATAGAACCAAAACCCGCAGAGGCTGCAGGGCGGGACTCCGGGGATTACAAAAGCAAACAGAGATCAGGGACAGGGAAGAACAAGTAGAGATCGAAAATAAAGAAGTCCAGGTCATCAACCTCAGTTCCAAATCTCTTACACCCAACATGATTTCTCTGCTCAGTAAGGGTCTTAGTTTCAATCCTTAAGCATCAGGAGACATTTGTAGATTGAAAGTTGATCCCTTTAGATTTGTGAGAAATCTCAAAATAAAAAAACACTTTGCTTGTACCAAATCATTAAATAAAGATATCAGAAACATTAAAAAAATGATATAATGACCAAAGAAAGAAGTAACAATAAACATTCTTGTATATATATATATCTCTATCCTGAAAATGAAAGAAATAATTAGACATAAACAATCATACAACAAGCGTCATTGGAACACCTCACCATGATCTTAGTCATCTTGCATTCGGAGAAAGGCCTGTCTCTCTTCCTCTGGCTCAGTCAGGACTCTCTGTTCCACAGTCACGACTGCACGTCTGCACCGTGATGTATCACCAGACCGCCAAAACCATCAGACCAGAATCTCTCACTCTCTTGAGCCTCTTTCTATAATATAGAATGCAACCCTCCCACGAAGCTTCTAGAAAACTCCGCCTACCTTTCCCATCAGATTCCTGTACCACCTCGTACCGAGAGCACAACAGCAGCTGGCCAGGTGTTTTCTATGACTCCGGCGCGAAGTGAGCACATTCCTCCAATAAGAACCGGTCCTCTCTAGTTTAGGAAAAGTGAATAACAGGTAGGAATTAAAACATAACCTCTAACCCAAAGAGGCTCTGGTAATAGCAACAGCTTAGAACAGGGAGTCACTCGAGCATAGGCCTCTATGCCTGAAAAAGAGCAAAAGCAGTATGCAGGAAGGCATAAGATCATGCCAAAGCAAGTAGGGAAGCCCTGCCATTAGGTGAGATAAAGTCGGAAACAGAAAGAACATTGACAAGCCCTGCTTTATAATCACAAATGCCGAATTAGCAGCAAAATATACTGAGATGATGGTGGGCAACGGTCATAATTAGTTCAATCGTTGAAAATACCTCGCTTACTACATCCTGCTGGTCCGTCGACTACTCCAGCCCCGGCACCGTCAGCGGATCCTGCGCCCCTGGCTCTGGCACCAAGAGGTCCCATACTGCCAGCTCCGGCGGCTCGCCTCTGCTCCACCGGCGGCGCTGCAGTGGATACCGCTGGTTCCGACTCTGCCACGGCGCCATTTATTCCTACCCCAGTCCCTGCCTCGCCGCCGAGGCCTGTGCCTACGGCGCTGGCGGAGGAGGATGACTCTGAAGCGTCTGAGGACCCGCTTGCTCGTCAGTGTGATTCTGAGCAGGACTAGGTGGACGACTTGGAGGTGGCCGGTGGCCTTGACGTCTCCTCTGAGGGGTTTGCCTCTTCCCCCGCCCACTATGGAGGAAGGCGCCTCGTATACGGTGGTGCTCCCTTGGGCTGCTGATGTACTAAAATCTCCCCACGGTGACCCTGAAGACAAATCTCCTCACTGAGGTGCTCCAGCCAGCCGGCATCTACTTCATCGGAGCCGCTACTGCCTTTTAATGATGCCCTCACCGAAGTCTTGTTGGGCACTTGGTCACGGCCCGCCACAGGGGCCCCTGTGGATAAGAACGTCGCCAGGCGTCATCGTATGGCGCCGGGTGACCCCGCCTTTCTGACCACTCATCCTACAACCGAAAGTCTGGTCATTTAAGCTTCCACATCTCAGAGTGCCTTTACTACGGCTCCGCCGGATAAGGACTCTAAAAAATTGGAGCAGTTTGGCAAGCGGTTATTCTCTTCGGCCAGCTTAGGACTGCGGTCAGTGAACATCCCATGCCTCTTGGGCCGCTATTCCTACGCGGTGTGGGATTCTGTGGCTGAGGTGTTGCCTCAGTGCCCGGAGGAGGTCTAGACTGTGCTGACTCAGGCTGTGGCTGAGGGTAAGGACGCGGCTAGACTCTCCATTCGTTGTGGCTTGGACAGCGCGGACTCCCTCGGTAGGGCAATTTCCGCGACCGTGGTGCTTTGGCGCCATGCCTGGTTGAGGTCCACTGGGTTGTCCCTGGACGTCCAGAGCTCGCTCATGTACATGCCCTTTGACGACACTCGCCTGTTTGGTGATCAGGCCGACACGGCACTGGAGCATTTTAAGGACTCTTGAGCTATGGGCAAGTCCTTGGGCCTTTCTGCCACGCGCCCGGGCACGTCTACGTTTCATTTCTTTTGTGGCCATGGCAGAGGCGCCCCTGCCTGTTCGTTCAGTCAAAAGCCTGCGCAGAACCAGACTCTGCGAACTGCTGGAGGCCTCCGAGGTGGCTCCGGGGGCCGGCGGGAGGTTCAGTTCTCCTCCGCGACATCTACCTCGAAGCCTTGCTAGTCTGAGCTTCGGGTCGCGCCCCACGCGAGTGAAAGGCAGGATTCGTCATCACCTTCCCTATTGGCGTTCTGTCCCTTCCGACAAGTGGGTTTTGCAGCTCCTCCAGAGCGGCTACTCCCTCCCCTTCTAGTCTCCCATCCCCCGTTTCTCCCCTCCTCCCCCGGCAATGCCACCTCAGTTCCACCGCATGTCGGGGGATTACTTTGTGCTTATCCAACAGGAAGTCACTGCCCTTTTGGTTAAGGGGGCCATCGAGTGTGTTCCTGGGCCAGAATTAGGACATGATTGTTATTCTCCCTACTTTCTGGTCTCCAGGAAGGACAAAGGGGGCTTGCGCCCCATCTTCGAACCTCAGGGTCGTCAATCACTTCCTCCGGAAGGAGAAGTTCAAGATGCTGACTGGCTCAGGTCTTGGCTGCCCTCGACCCTGGAGACTAGATGGTAGCGTTGGACTTGCAGGACCCATATTTTCACATCCCTGTCCTGCCGGCACACCGGCGTTAACTGCAGTTCACGGTAGGCCAGGAGTATTTTCACTTAGCCGTGCTCCCCTTCGGCCTTACCAGTGCCCCTCGGGTGTTCACGAAAGTGATGACCGTGGTCGCAGCTCATCTGTGCAGGTCAGGGGTGTCAGTCTTCCCCTACCTCGACGACTGGCTGTTGAAGGCTGGCTTGCCCCAGGCAGTCGTCACCCACCTTCAGACTACGGCTGACATCCTGCATTTGCTTGGGTTCTCCATCAATGTGTCGGAGTCACACCTGAGCCCCTCTCAGAAGCTCCCCTTCATCAGAGCGGTTCTGGATTCGATGCAGTTTTGGGTTTATCCTCCAGAGCAGCGAGTCCGGGATATTCAGGCTATGATTCCGATCTTTCAGCCTCTTTCCCGGGTTTCAGTTAGGATGACCCTCCGGCTCCTGGGCCTGATGACCCCTGCATCCTGCTAGTGCAACATGCCAGGTGGCATATGCGGGCTCTGCAGTTGTACCTGAAGTTTCAGTGGGCACAGCATCAGGGCAACCTGTCCGATCACGTTCAGATCTTGGAGGGCACTGCACGACACTTGCAGTTGTGGCTCACGAATCGCGATTGGGTCAATGGCAGCTCCCTCTCCCTTTCCCAAACGGAGCACACAGTGGTGATGGATGCGTCCCTCCTGGGATCGGGAGACCACTTGGGAGAGGTGGAGATCAGAGGCCTCTGGTCTCCAGCGGAGTCCCCGCTCCAAATCAATCTTTTGAAGCTTCTGGCGATCCGACTGGCACTGAAGGCGTTCCTTCCCTCTGTCCGGGGAAGTGTAGTGCAGGTGTTCACGGACAACACCACCGCCATGTGGTATTACAACAAGCAGGGCGGGGTGGGGTCCTGGACCCTTTGTCAGGAGGCTCTGCACCTCTGGACATGGCTGGAACATCAAGGCATTACCTTTATGGTTCAACACCTGGCAGGATCTCTGAATGCCAGGGCGGACAACTCAGCCGCCGGTGCTTGAAGGATCATGAATGGGGTCTGAACTCTGACGTGGTGCAAGTTCTGTTTCTGCAGTGGGGAGAACCTTGGTTAGATCTATTCGCCACCGGAGAGAACGCGCAATGTCATCAATTCTGCTCATTGGAATTTCCAAGGCGGCACTCGCTCAGCGACGCTTTTCGCCACGAGTGGAGCTGCGGTCTGTTGTACCCCTTTCCGCCTATACCGCTTCTTCCCAGAGTGCTGAAGATCAGGCGCGACCGAGCCCAAGTCATTCTTGTGGCTCCGAATTGGGCACGAAGATACTGGTATCCCGAGCTACTCAACATGGCGATCGATCCCCCGATCCAACTGCCTCTTCAGGAGGATCTTCTGTCGCAGCAGCAGGGGACGGTCCTCCACCCGAACCTGTCCAGCCTCCATCTCCATCCGTGGAGATTTAGCGGCGACAGTTGGCAGCTTTCGATCTTCCTCCCGAAGTCTATGATGTCATTTTGGCAGCCAGGCGTCCCTCCACAAAAACGGTGTACGCCTGCAGGTGGAACAAGTTTGCGGCATGGTGCACATCAAAGGCTGTGGATCCCCTTTCTGCCACTCTTTCCGAAGTTCTTCTGTTCCTTCTCTACTTGGCCCAGCAGGGCTCTGCTCTGGGCAATATCACGGGTTATCTTTCTGCCATCTCTGCTTTTCTGCGGCTTCCTGATCAGCCTTCTCTTTTTAAGTCCCCGGTTGTTAACCTTTTACTGAAAGACATCACACACAGGTTTCCTCCCGTGCCGTTCATAATGTCTCAATGGGACTTAAACATTATCTTGACATATCTGATGTGCTCTCCCTTTGAGCCTCTTCATAACTGTCCTTTGCGTCTTCTTACTCTGAAGACGGCTTTCCTGGTAGTTATCACCTCTGCCAGAAGAGTGAGTGAGCTCCAGGCCCTTTCTTCTAAACCTCCTTTCCTTTCTGTTCATCCAGACAAGGTGGTTCTAAGTACCGGTCCTTCCTTCATGCCAAAGGTTGTTGCGACTTTCCACATCGGGCAGACCATCACTTCGAAAAAGGGAGGAGATGCTCCACCGTGTGGACCCAAAACGTGCGCTCTCATTTTATCTGAAACGCACCCAGCAGTTCCGGGTGATTGACCAGCTCTTTGTTGGCTAAGTGGGTGCCAAAAAAGGTCGGGCCGTGCACAAATGGACCATCTCTTGGTGGGTCGTTCTCTGCATCAAAGCCTGTTACTCGTTTGCTAAAAAGGAGCCTCCTGTGGGGCTGCGTGCCCATTCCCCCAGGACAACGGCAGCCACTACTGCCTTGGGACGCGGCTACGAGGGCCTACGAGGGCTACGAGGGCCTCGCTGCACATGTTTACCAAGCATTACTGCCTTGAAAGTTAAGTCCGGAGAGACTGCTTCTTACGCCGTTCTGTTCTCTGTGACTTTCTGGTGTAATCTGTTCGCAGACCCCCACCGGGGTTGGTATTGCTGGGGTATCTATTCTAAGGTAAGGAATCTATCACTAACGTGTCTCTTTCAGATCTACAAGTTACTAATTGTGTAACGATTTATCTGTAAGAGACATTAGTTACTGATAGATTCCTTACCGCCCCTCCCATCCTCCCCATTCTGCGAACCGATTACTAGGGTTAAGGTCATCCCTTTCAGGGCCCTAGTTTCAATACACCTTTGGGCAGTATCTTGCATGGCTCTGCGTTCCTGACGTGGAAAGTCGTGTACAGAACTGACGCCAGCGCACATGGGTGACGCCTAAGCAGTCTCTGTGACATCTCTCAATTTTACTTTGTTGGGTGATTTAATATTCCATCTGGATAAAACATTATGTAAAGGCACACAAACTCTCTTGGAAACCATGAGCTGCTTCGGTTTCCCGCAGTTGGTTATGAGTCCCTCCCAATTATGTGGAGCATATATTCGATGGCATCTTCTCTAATTATCTACGAATCAAGGTGGGAGCGCCTATACCTGTCTTGCCCGATAAAATCATTTTGCCATTCCTTTTAACTTTCAGACCTCTGCATTAGTGGCTGTTCGAGCAAAAAAGAGAAAACTGGAGGAAAGGAGAAATCTTAGCCTTATCAGTAAGGTGGCACTTACTAACATCTTCAGGAACTTTCAGCTTTCTGGGGGTCTGGACGCAAATCTGGCAGCAGCTAGATTATCGAACAAGCTGTTAGCAGCCATGCATACTTCAGCACCTGTTAAAAGACACTATGCAGCGAGAAAAAAACCTTCCGCTCCCTGGTTTTCTGACAGACTCAGAAAGCTGAGGCAAGTGTGTCGCAAACAGGAGAGGCTGTGGCGCATAGATTTAGAGCCAATAGGTAGAGAGTTACACAAGCAACGTTTGAAGGAATATAAAGCGGCCATTATGGAGGAGAAGGGAATGTACTATTCAAAAATCACAGATTCTATCAAATCTGCTAGAGCTTTTTAATGTTATCAACTCTCTCACATCCCCCGTCACGATCCTTCAGAGGCTTCGCCTTAACTCTGATAGAATAGCTGATTTCTTCCGTACTAAAATAACGGATATATACCCCTTGTTGGAGGCTTCCAACTCTAAAACAATGCTATCTGCTCAGTCCGTATGTCCCCTTAATGAGGGTGCTAACATGGAGGAGGCCCCCAGACTACTCGCTTTTCCTTGCATGTCGCCAGGTGTTACGGACATGCTGCTAGAGGGTGTTACATCTGGTTCTCCTCTGGATGCATGTCCTTTGAAGGTACTTAAACTGGGTAGAGAAGTTATTGTTCCCCACCTCACTTCTGTCCTGAATGTATCTATTTCCAAGGACAGTATCCTACCTCATAGAAGACTGTTGTGGTTAAGCCATTCCTAAAAAAGCCTTCACTGGACCCCACGGAATTCAAAAACTATCGTCCTATTTCTCTTCTACCAGTCCCAGCCAAGATTTTGGAAATCTGTTTAAATTCTAACCTTAGTACCTACCTAAAGGACCATCAGATACGGGACGGTTGACAACATGGCTTTGGAAGCCTTCATAGTATGGAGACCGCATTAACTGCTGTATTTAACAACTTCTGTACTCCGGTTGATGCAGGGCATACCACATTGCTGTTTCTACTTGACCTTACCGCAGCCTTTGATACCCTATCTCCTTTGAGGCTGTTTGAACATCTCCGGGAGATAGGGATTAGGAGCATGGCCCTTGGGCTTCTCGCATCCTTTCATAGTGATTGGGCACAGACAGTGAAAATGGGCAAATTTTACTCTGCTTCAAATTCCTTGTTATGTGGAGTTCCGCAGGACTCCTCTCAAACCCCGACACTTTTTAATATCTGTTGCCCCGTTGGCTAAGGTTGTGAGCTCTTTTGGCCTGGAGGTGTTGCCTTATGCCGACGACACCCAAATAATGGTGTCCATTACTCCAGTATTAGGAAACCAGCCACTAATTTCAAAAATTGCATGCAGGCAGTCTCTACCTGGATGGTGGGAAACGTTTTGAAATTCAATGGAGAAAAGACAGAGGTCTTGATATTTGAGAACCAACTTGACTTCTGGTCCAATGATTGGTGGCCTGACACGCTTGGCAGCTGTCCCTGCCCTCTATCCCATGGGAAAAATCTAGGGGTCATAGTGGACAATTCGCTTTCTCTGGATTTGCAGATTAGTAGGGCAGTGTCCACCTGTGTTGGGATAATCCGGATCCTAAGAAAAAATTCTCAGTTCCTTTCGTTTGCCTCAGGAAACCGTCTGTTATTGCACTTGTAATGTCCAGACTCGAATATTGTAATGCCCTCTATTTGGTCATTAACAAAGGTTTGGTGCGTCGTTTGCAGCATGCGCAGAATGCCGCAGCCAGGCTGGTGACGGATCTCTCGAAATACCACACTGTTCTTTATAGCAATTCTAGAATCTGTGTGGTTGCTCATTATCTTTATATTTTCTAACCAAGTGTTGTAGCAATTGCAAGTCTGTACAGAGAATGATTGTTCGACCGCTCAAGTTTTTTTTTTTTTTTGGTAAAGCTCGGATTAGGAGTAGTGGAACCATTCTTGATGCAAGATTGACCTTGAAGCGCAGGCTCTCCCTGCCTTATTGACTTAAACTACATAAGGGCACTTAAGTCACTTGATGCAGAATCATTAAATCCATCTAGCCACTACAAACATTCATGTTACAGGTTCTCTAACCTACATTTGTTTTCTATGGGAAAAACATTGCCTAAAGCCGGTCCACTGCACGGAAAATCCTACTTTTACTTACAAAATATTGAATTATTAACCCTAAAAAGGTTGGCTCAGACTTTCTGGGGAAACAGGTAACAAATAAAACAGTCTGATGTCACTGACACCAATTTGCGTTTTATATATATATATCTATATCTATATCTATATCTATAACTGGCCTATCATTGCTACTGCTGGCCAGTGGAGTTTCCTAAGGTGAAGTGAGATGTGCATCTCTCTGGGGAGGTCCAGGGTTAGTCTGGCTGCTGTGTTCTAGATGGTCTGGAGTTTTTTCATAAGTTGGGCGGTGATTCCTAGGTAGAGGGAGTTGCTGTAGTCGAGGCTGCTGATGACTAGAGCTTGCGTGACAGTTCGCCTGGTGCTGGTTGGGAGCCATCGAAGTCCTTATTGGTATTTGAAAGGTGAGGAAGCAAGCAGGAGCGACGTCACGGATCTGCTTCTTCATGGATAGATGGCTGTTGAGGATGATGTTGAGGTTGTGTTAGTTGGATTCAGGACCTGGGCACAGCTCTGGTGGCCACCATTCGTTATTCCAGAGGGTGTCCTTGCCTTTCCTTAAGATGGGTACTACGGTCTTGTTGGTGTTGAGACAGTTGTTGGCCATCCAGACGGCCACATCTTCCATGCATCTTTGTAACTTCTCTTTGTTGGTCGTTGGGTCATTATTCAGGGAGAGGGTACGTTGGATGTCTGTGTAGGAGATGATGTTGAGTTCGTGGCTCATGATAATGTTGGCCAGGGATGTCCTGTATCCGTCGAAGAGGGTAGGGGCTGAGGGATGAGCCCTGAGGTACACTGCAGGTGACGTTCTAAGGGAGCGAGGAGTAAGGAGGGTCGATGATCTTCCGTGTTTTTCCTGAAGTAGGATGTGATCTACTTGAGGGCTACTCCTTGGATTCCAATCCGGTGGAGTCTTGATCAATGTGTGGTGGGATACAGTGTTGAGGGCTGCAGAGAGGTCGAGTAGGATGAAGGCTGATGTTTCTCCGTGGTCTAGCAGCATTCTGAAGTGGTCCGTGGCTACAATTAGAGCTGTCTCAGTGCTGTGGTTTGCTCTGAAGCCGGATTGGGAGGGGTCCAGAAGGTTCTGGTTCACCTGATGTCTAGGTAGCTGGATGTTGATAGCTTTCCCGATGACCTAGACCAAGAAGGGGAGCAAGGAGATGGGTCAGTAGTTCTTGGTTTCTCCCAGGTCTGCAGAAGGTTTCTTCAGTAACTACTTCACGTCGGCATGTTGCCATTCCTGGTGGAAGTGGGCCCTGGTGATCGAGGAGTTGAGGACCCTGGTGAGTTCTATGCTGATGGGTTGATTGATGAGTTTGGAAGTGTGGTGGGGGCAGTGCTCTGCTGGGGCTCCGGAGTGGATGGAGCTCATGATGGATGCTGTTTACTTTTTGTGAGCGTGTTCCACGAGGTGAGCTGGTGTGTTGGGCATTCGTCAGCTTGGGGAGATTGAGGTTCTCAGCAAGGGGTTTGGGAGCGAAGTCTTGGTAGATGGTGCTGATTTGATTGTGGAATAAATCCGTGAGGGTGTCGCAGAGAGCTTGCGAGGGTGTGATGATGTTTTCGGTTGCCGAGGAGTTGGTGAACTCCGAGACTGTTGAACAGTTCCTTGCTGTTCTAGCTGTCATTGATGCAGGTGGCTAGGGTAGACTTCTTGGTGATTTTCAGGAGATGATGGTATTGGATGAGGGCATCATTAAAGCATTTCGGTCCTTGAAGGTCTTACTACTGTGAAATCTACTTTCCTTCTGTCTGCAGTCGCATTTCTGGGTTTTCAGTTCTTCCGTGAACCAGTAGGGGTGTTGTGTTCTTTTTTTTGGGGGGTTGATGGGTTTTCTTGGTGATACGAAGTGTGTGCCTGCTGTGATCTAGTTTGCAACGTTTTCTGCTGCTTGGTGATGGTGGGTAGGCGGGAGTTGAGGTAGTTGGTTTATCGTTGCTCTGATACCTATGACCAGCTGCGCGGTGTCTTGCTGGCAGTGAAAGTATGGGTATTTCGTGGGCGGGGTGAATGGATCTGAGATTACGAAAGGGACACAGTGGTGATCGGTCCAGGTGAGCTTCTCTGTGTAGGTGTATTTTACTCTGTTGCTGGCTGAGAAGAGAGTCGAGCATGTGTCCTGCAGTATGGGTGCAGTCTGTGACTAGCTGCTTGATTTCGAGGTTCTGAAACTGGGATGGTGCAATGAGCTAAAAAACGGTGTTGGATCTAGCCCTGATCTCTTGACTGGGTGAGAGTATTCTGCTTAATTCAGAGACTCTGTCCATCACCACCCCTTGTTGTAAATGATTTCGAGGTTAGTCATGCTTTCTAGGAGGTCAGCTGTGTTGGCGTTGTCTGTCTTCTCAAGTTAAAAGTTGAGGTCTCCAGGAATATGTACAGATTTGAGTCGATGGCGATAGGGGCAATGAAGTTGGGGATTTTGTTGCAGAAGGCAGGCGGAGTCCCGGAGGTCTGTAAGCAAGGGTGCTTTTGATGGTGGTTATGCCGGTCGGAATCAGAAGTGGAGTTGTTCCATGAAAGGGGTGGAGTAGTCTGTGGTGGTTGAGTATTTGAGGTTCTCTTTCAAGATTATAGCGATGTCCAGCTGCCTCTGTTTGATCAGTCCTGGTGGGCGATATTGTATCCGCCTGGGGAGTCTCTGGTGCCGTCCGGAGCAGATGTGGGGTTCAGCCAAGTTTCTGTTTTGAAGATTGTGTTCGGGGCGTGGGTTGCGCTTGTGTTCCAGACATACATTGCATGTTTTCCGAGTGAGCTTGCATTGGTGAGCAAGCAGGTGATCTTTCCGAAGGTGCTGGCTTTGGCCTTTTTGGTGGGTGGGTTAGATGCGGTGTGACTGATTGGAGAAGCGTGGATGATATTCTCGGTGAAGCGTTCTGACTGGAGAAATGTTCTTAGGTGGTCCAGGTAGGGGCATGGGTGCAATTGTTGTTCAGGACTCAAAGTTCGTCCGAGGTGAAGCGGTCCGTGGGGTTTGGGGTCCTGGCGCTGGATGTGGTTCAGGCACGCGCGTGTCTGCCTCCATGTCGTAGGGTTATGGGGGGAGTAGGGGGGAGTGGGTGAGAAAGCGAGGGAGTGACAGTGGCTTCCATGGGAGGAGGTACCAGACACAGCGGAGGTTGGAGCAAGAGGGGACAACTTACCAGTAGGGTAACAGTGGGGGGTGGTGCTACACTGGCGGTGCTTTGGGCAAGAGACAGTACCAGGAGCATAATCAGTCTTGGCTTTCCTGGGAAATGTACAGGCGGGTAGACTGACACTGAGGGGCAAAGAAATGGCAAATGTAATAGTAACAAGATTTCTAGCGGCTGGGGGGAGTGCTGCAAGGAGGCTAACTGCTGAGGAAAAACAGGTGCAGGAAAGGCAGAGGGACAGACGTTGAGTAGAAGTGCAGAAATTGGGAAAGCGTGGCGGTAGTGCAGGTGGGGCGACTTACGTGAAAAACTGTGGCAAAAGAGGGGTGACCCAGCCTTCTCAGGTAGGGTCTGGTGGTGACCGGCCCGCCCTTGGCCCGAGCTTTGTCCTTGCACGTCCCGCGATGCAGGAGGCGGTTCCCTGTAGCGAGGAAGCAGACAGCGGGAATTTTGTAGCAGGTCTCCTCCCAGTAGTGGAGGCTGCTGGGAGTTGTGATCTGCGGATGAAAATATATCAGGAATTATGACTTTTTATTTTTTTTATTTTTTACAGATGTATGATGCAATCAAAGATTTAAATAGGAGTAAAACAAATCAGAACACTTTACTTGGTTATGTGCAAATGACAAATATTGGTACACTATATAGTTTTATCAGTAAACCCACGTGTTAGTGCAAAATATTGTGACCATTTCAATAGAAAATTTGATTGCAAATAAGTGTGCTACCACTTCATGCTTAAAGTATGTCTTTATTTAAAGTGATAGTTTTTAAACATGATTTTAGAAACATTCCTAGCCCGCACTGATTACAATACGGTTAATGAACTAGGAGGCAAGTGAGGTGTCATGTGTATCCTATATGTGGTTAGATTTGTATTATATATAGAGCAAAGGTTTAGTCTATTAAATCAAACAAAATGTTTTTTTTGTACAACAGACATGCTGACCGTGCGCATTTGAAGGTGCTCTCGTATTTGATAAAGGTGGCTCAGTAAATTAAAATGTTTGCCCAGGATCACAAAATTTGGTACCAGTTTATGGTTCAAGAACGTTATAATTAGGTCAAGTAGATTATTTAAGTCACTAGACCTACATGTCTAGTAACGTTTTTATGATTTTTCGAGCCCTGATTTTATTTATCTTCGGTAACGCCTTATTCGGTAGAGACTCTAGCCTCAAATTCCATACCAACCAAACCCCTCCTCCCCGCTCTGCGACTGGATTACCGAGTTAAGGATTAATCCCTGTAAGCAAACATTTGTCCTTTACGCTAGATCTTCATTACTGCTTGCCATTTTTCCAGATTTATGGATTGAAAAGGAAGACTAATTACTTCCCCAGTGCAGTATTTCAATACGGCTAGACCATTTCTTGAATCCGAAAACCATGGTCTCTCCTCTATTTATTTGTTTAGTCGTTTACTTGAACGGACTTTCCTCTGTTAAAAACATATTCTTTGTACAAAGTTAAGGAGAGCCGGGTATGTTGTTAGGTCAGCGCAAAACGTTTTTATGTGATTTAAGGTGATTTAAGGGGAGTATTAGGCAACAGTATTTGTGCAGGTAACTTAAACACACTTGCTCACTAGTGCATTACGCATCTGCAAAATTTAACGTGCTGAACGAAAAATATTCCAAATGTCTGTTTTTAAAAACTCAGTCCTTTCTTTTGCAGCTTCTTCAGAAGCAGCTCACATTATTTCTGCAACTGGTGACAGTCTGTCAGTGCCAGCTCCAGCCGTTCATGTACATGAATCCCCAAATCTGGAATCTGCACTGCACAGACCAGATGCATCAGGTACTTTTGACACTTTTCTTTTTTGTTAATTTGAAAATACATGTATTTTGCTTACAGTTCTGAACTTTCAGGGCTGTGAGGTGAAATATTCCTGGTTAGTATTCGAGAGTCCAGTCCAGTCCACAATTATACAACAGCCTTAATTTCATGTTAAAAATGTCAATTGCTGATCTTAAATGTGGGGTAGAAAAGTTAGCTTCTTGTGAAAGTAGTTCAGTAACTAACTTTATGTACCAAAATTGAAGTTATGAGCAACTCAAAAAGCTAATGCATAGATTTGCAAGGAATGGTCGACCTGTTTTCTAAAACCCTAATCTGGTTCAATCCCAGAGAAGTTACTTTAAGAATACCTAGCATCTTGGTTCGTATTTGAGTTGGTGAGACAAACTCTAGCTCCTAAATGTGTTAATAGGCACAGCATTTGCATCACCTTTTGCTAAACAAGTTGGGGCTTATTAGGAGAATAGCATTACAAAAAAATTAAATAATAACAATTATAATTTATGAAAATTATTCCATAATGAATAAAAGCACCCCTAAAAGAATCAACATTTCCTGTAATTTTTTCTAATGAACCTAATATTTAGCATTGCGCCTTTCAAAGCAATATTAAGTTACTAGAATGGTGTCAATTTCTTGTTTTTTAAATCACACTTGGAATTAGTACGGATAAGTATCACTCCTGGCACAGGTACTCTTTGACACTTATCCCAAGACTCCAGGAGCTCCTCTGTCTCAAAATGTACCACAGTGTCAGTTAGCCGGCTTGTTTTTGATATGAAGGTCGGTTGTATATTATTTCAATGAAGAAGCATAACCTGAAGAAGTAGGTAAACTAGAAAGTAACTCCTTCTCAATGCACCAAAGTACATTGAGAAAGAGAAAATACTTTTTGGATGTTCATTAATGTTCCATTATAGCGGCCAATGTTAGCCGTCTACCTGGGTGGATGGGGGTGGCGTGTAAACCTGAACTGAGATTATAATTAAACAGACAGGGTGTGCATTGCAATTAAGGTATCCTTTTGAAGGCAATCCATAGTGGACTATAATTCAGGGTACAGGATAAAGAACATTTCTCCGGTAACTGATGGAAGCTGCTTTTTTTGTTGTGTACCCTTTAGGGATTATCTCCAGTATGCTAAACCAGCGTGCCTACATTCATAAATCATAAATTTTAGTTTTTCATGCATCCCTAAAACGTTATTGATTTACATATTATTTAGATTAATAAATATTTGAATATTGTGTGAACTTAAAGGGGAAGATTGCATTTAAGAATATTGAGAGCAACTAAAAAGGTTTAAAAGTGTGAAAATCCTTTATTAATTTTGAAAGAAATGAATGGGTGAGATCTTAAGGATGCAATTGCTGTGAATACTCAAAATAGGTAATGGTCAGCTGAATACCAACCATTCTTTTGGTTAACATAGCCACTAGAAAAGCCACCATTAATGACCTATGCTTCGGGATCCATTTTTCAGTGGATTTGCACAAGACACTCTGCTGCCCCGCCCCAAATTTAGGCAAAGCAATGAACTACTGCCCTGGAGGTGAGAAGTTCCTGATAATACAACTGATCTTGCTAAGGCTCTCTAACCAAATTCAGAACCCAGATCTGCAGAGCAAAATGTGTGACGAAAGGATTTTAAAGGAGCACTAATGACAAGTAATTTGTCCGCAAAAACGTAGTCCGATAAAATGGAAGATAGGGTTGTACTATTTATTTCTGATGGAAGATAGGGTTGTACTATTTATTTCTGATGGAAGATAGGGTGGTACTATTTATTTCTGACCTATTTGTGTACCAGTCTGCTTATAGAGAATGCAAGCGCAAAATCTCTAATTGACAGGCCACCTTTTGAGGCACACACCTTCAAGGTAACTTTTATTTATTTTTCAACAGTTATTTAAAATGTAGAAACTATAAGACAACCATGAAAAATTCCCTATATTTACAAACCATCAAATATATCTATCATTTAGATTTCTGTCTACCACCAGATGCTTTTAATTCAAATCAACATCAATTGCTGTTGGTCAAATAAGACCTTCAAGAGATCAATAGTAATACCACCCATTCAGCAATCAATGATAATACAGTGCAGTTCCCCAAATGCATCTCCAAGCCAAAAGCAATTTATTTGAGGCACAAATGTAGTGCAATAAAGAATCTCATTTGACACAAAGCCTCTGATGTCCTCTCTGTAATTCTGTTGTTAAGGACTTACTGAATGTAACAAGAGGGCTTGTTGACCCCCAGGTTTCTCAGCATTTAAGGGGACTGTATCCCCCAACTAGTAGTACACCAGAAGGCACAGTTGCAGTGTTGGGGGGAAAGAGGGGCGTGGCCTCTGACCACCTCTCAGCAATCCCGCTGTGTGGGACTTTCTGTAGGTAACACAAGTTTTTTGTTTTTTTTTGTAAAATTTTTATTTTGCATACAACAAAAGGAAACACAGGAAAGAGCACTGAGATGCCGCACATTTCCCCACGCAGGGGGAACAATCCAAAGTCAAGGAGGCGACGTCCTCACAGAGTAGAGACAAATCTAGTCCGATAGCATTGATCACATTCAAGGATTTGTAAACCATGAGCTCAGGTAGCCTACCAATGGTGCCATACAATGCAGATAAATAAGTTCCAAAGTGATCAAGCCCAGGGGTCTGTGTAGCTAAGTCAGACGTGCCTGCATATAGTATTGAGCACCTCAGTAACCCAGAAACCAGAAGATGCAACTCCCATTCCCCCCTCCCACCCCCCCCCCCATGGTGGTGACACTCACATACCCACACTCGTTCAGAAGGCAACTCTAGACTTGGAAGAGATGTAGAGATCTCAGGGATGCAGGACATACAGCCGACGGCAACCCCTTAGAGAGGAAGGCAACCAAGGGTCCCCATATGAGCTTAAAGTTCCTAAAATTACAGAGGAAAATGTCTGCCATTCTTTCCAAGCTCAAGAGCTTCCATAGTCGTGCGTGCCACAAAGAGATTGCTGGTGCTTCCTTCCGCTTCCATGCCGCAGCCAACGTGAGTTTGGCCGCCCCAAGGCAAAGCCACAAAATCTTTTTGTCAGCCCGTGTTTGATGTTCAAGGCCAGGGTCACGAAGGCCCAACAGTACAGAGGCTATAGAGTCCTCTATAGGGTATTGAAGGATGTCCTTGATATGTGAGAGAATTTCCTCCCAATATGGTCGGATCACTGGGCAGTCCCACCAGATATGGCGAAAGTCCCCAAGGTGTCCACATCCCCGCCAGCATTTATCGGAAGTCGCTGGGTATATGCGGCGGAGCCTGGTTGGGCACATGTACCATTGCGTGAGAGTCTTAAGATGAGCTTCTCTCAGATGGAGCGAATGGTTAAATTGGGTCATATCTCGCCATAGCGCCGACCATTCATTATCGGTTATATCTCTCCCCACCAGCTCCTCCCACTGTTCCATGTAACGTGGCCTAGGCGACATTGCCGATCTAAGCAGTAATTGATATATGAAGGAGATAACGCCCTTCATAGCAGCCGTCCGCAACAAAAAAGCTTCGAACGGCGTAGGAGGTCTCGTAGCTGCCTCCAGTATTCCCGGCGATGTGGCCCAGTGAAACAACGCAAAATTACAAATCGTCCTCAAAGGAATCACTTAAGTCCTATTCAAAAATTCAAATTTGGTCACAGCAGTGAACCATTACTTAATAAATGCAAGGAAAAATACAGTATTTACTGCTTTTTTATTTTTGAAGATTAGTTTCAAATATCTAAACACATAAAAGAGGCAACATAAACCACTACTCTTTATGTTGATTTTGTTTCTAGTAGTGTACAACACCTTCTGTTTTTTAACATGAAAAAACAAAATATCATATAAGGAGGAATGATTCTCAGTACACTTCGGTCATTATGGCAACACAAAACAGATGTGAATAACAATTAGATGGTGTTAGGCGTCGACGTTTCGGTCCCACGACGGTTTAACAAATCCATAGGACCATCATCAGGACAGGTTGCTCAAATCTATATACAAATAAATATATAAATGAATAAAACACCCCTTGCATATACGGTATCGTCTAGTCACCCTAAGGGAAACCAAACCCTGTACCTTACGTGTGACTCAAGGTGTGTAACATGTAACACCAAAACCAAAACCTCACCACCAGTGCACTGTGAAATTTTAACTAGCTATACAAAATTTTTTAACTATACATAAACTCAAACAATTAGGGTAGTGTCTTACCAAGGACCTCCAGCCGGAGGTTCTAAGCCCTATAGGGACAGATAATGTCCGGATATCTAAAAATAAAATAGTGCCAACATCAGGCTTATCCTACCACATGAATCCATCTAAATCCGCCCTTTTCCAGTGCAACAACTGCGCATGACGGTACCGATCGGATTGAGGGACCCGGTAGTCCCGCACACAATTGGCAAAAGAAAGGGGGTCCGGCCCATGAAACAGGTCGGTCAAGGCCCTACAGCCACCCTCTCTCCATACATCAAAAGCCCCCTCTCTGAGCGCCGGCGGAAAAGCCGGATTGAAGTGTAAGGGTGTAAATGGCGAGGGGAACGTTGTCCAACGTTCATCCGCGACCAAAGTATCCCAGACCTTCAGTGTGGTACCCGTGGGGGTACTGATATAAGCGTTCAAGGGCCGGTCCTTCTTCGGCTTCCAGGCCAGGTCCCATATCGACCGGCCAGCCACGCTCCGGTCCATGTGCAGCCAGTGTTTTTCTGATAATTGCTGCGACCATTCCACCAAAACCCTTAGTTGGGCTGCCTTGTAGTAAAGCTGCAGATCCGGAAGCCCCACCCCACCCTCCGATCTAGGCCGGCGCAGAACTGGAAAGGATAGACGAGCCCGGCCCCCTTGCCAAATAAATCGCAGTATCTGTGTCTTGAGTTGCCGGAAGTAATTACTATCTAGTGGAATGGGCAAAGCCTGGAATAGGTACAGATATTTAGGAAGCAGAACCATTTTAATTGCATGAATCCTGCCCAACCATGACAAAAATTTGGGCTTCCATCTCTCCAATTCAGCTCGGGTCTTCGCCAGAAGGGGTGGGAAGTTGGCCGCGAACAGTTTGCCCACCGTCGGAGTCAAGTGGACTCCCAGGTAAACAATGGAATTAGCGGCCCAGGCTAGCGGCGTCAGTGGCCGTACGCGGTCCACCTCCGCCTGCGAGAGAGTCAGATTGTAAATATAGGATTTGCTATAGTTCACCCGGAAGCCAGCCACTTCTTCATATTCTAGCAAGAGTTCCCTAATGCAGGGCAATGAATGTTCCGGGTCCGCCACAGAGAATAGAACGTCGTCCGCGAATAGCGTTATCTTATGTTGCTCACCTGCGAATGGTAAGCCTCGGACCCCCTCATGTTCTCTCACCGCCATCGCGAAAGGTTCAATGCTGAGCGCGAACAGGAGGGGGGAGAGGGGGCAGCCCTGCCTGGTGCCCCTCGAATGCGGGAAAAACGCCGACATCTGGCCATTCACCACCACTCGCGACCTGGGGCTACAATAGTTCGCCTTCACCATGGTGATACATTTTTCCCAAAACCCAAATGCTGTCAACGTGTTAAACAAGAAACCCCAATCTACCCGGTCAAAAGCCTTTTCCGCGTCCAGACCCACAAGCACTGCCGGGATGCGGAACCTGTCCGCCTTTTCAATTAAATGGACCACCCTGCGAGTGTTGTCGTGGGTCTGGCGACCTTTGATGAATCCGGATTGAGCCGGGTGTATGATCGCCGGCATCAGGTCTTGCATCCTGCGTGCCAGAATTGCTGAGTATAGTTTAGCGTCAATGTTGAGTAACGCTATGGGGCGGAAGGAGGCACAGTACGCGAGATCCTTCCCCGGCTTCGGCAGGACAGTGATCACTGCCTCCGCCAGGGAGCCCGCAGAGGACCCAGACACAGCCATATCGTTAAAGAGCGACACTAGGAAATCACATATCTCGGAAGCGTACGTTTTGTAAAAGACAGCGGTATAGCCATCCGGCCCCGGCGCCTTGTGTAACTTCAAATTTTTAATGGTTTCAAGGACCTCCTCCCTAGTGATCGGCGCCTCCAGCAACTCATTCCACTCTTTAGATATCTGGGGTAGGGGCAGGCGTCGCAAGTACTCCCTTTGGGCTTCCGCTTCAAGACTGTCCCCTTTGTAAAGGTCAGCATAGTAGCGGCCAAAAACATCTGCCTTCTTTTCATCCCAATGCTGCAGTACACCCGCTGCGTCTCTAATTCCTCCTATATATTCACGTTCCCTCCTATCTCGCAATTGGCGCGCCAGATGTCTACCCACCTCGTTCCCACAGGAGTAGGATTGTCGCCCCAGTCTCAAGAGTGTGAGTTCGGCCCTGTTGTTATAGTGAGCCCTCAGTTTCCCCCTCACCGCCGTCAATGGACGGAGGGTCACTCTCGAGGGATTAAGTTTGTGGGCCCGCTCGAGGTCCACCACCTCAGCTTCTAAAGCCTCGCGATCCTTCCGTCGCAGTCTGTTGATTTGCGCATTGAGTCCCAGACACGTGCCCCTAATTGATGCCTTAAAGGCGTCCCAAGTGTTCGAGACCGATGTATCTGACGGGGGATTAAGCTCAAAGAATTCCTTAATGGCAACTCGCACCGCCTTATTGGAGGTATCGTCCCTAATCACCGAGGCCGGAAAGTACCATTTCCGCTGACCTGCACCGGACGACGACCAACGGAGATTAAGCACCAGCAAACTGTGATCCGATACTGATATCGGAAGGATGGCGGCATCCAGGACATCTCCACGAAGAGCTTGGCCGAGGAAAATGTGATCTAGTCGGGAGTAGGAGTGATGCACATGGGAGAAGAATGTGTAGTCCCTTGAGGTAGGATGGAAAAACCGCCACCCATCAACCAGCCCCAGCTCCCCCACCACCTGCTGCGATGAAGTAGAAAACACTCCCGTGCCAGCTCTGTGACCCCCAGAGCTATCCATCTCCTTATCCCACACCAAATTAAAGTCCCCCATTAGAAACAGGTTCCCCTCCGCAAAATCCCCAATTTTTTGTAACAAGCTTTGTAAAAATGTATTTTGACCAGAGTTGGGGAGATACACTACTACAAATGTGCACAGCCGCCCCTGAACTAGCCCCTTTACCATCAGCCATCGGCCCTCCTTATCATTGCGCACCTCTACAGGTTGGAAATGAAGTGCAGCGCGGAAGAAGAGGGCCACCCCTCTGTTTCGTTGCAGCAGAGGACCTATATACAATGGGATATGCCCTATGTCGCAGGCGTAACTCATCCTTCCGTGCCAAATGAGTTTCTTGGAACCCCACAATATCCAGCTGGTGGTCAGTCACATACTTCCACACCTTCTGCCTCTTCTGCGGTGAGTTCAAACCCTTGACATTCCAAGTCCCAATGCTAACCGGCATGGTACAGTAAAACCCTGGAATTCTCAGCAGCCATTTCTTGATCCCCCTCCCCAGTCCTCGGGAGCCCTCCAGTCGGAGGCAGTGACAGTGGGCCAACCACGCCTCCCCCCAGGCATCCCCCAACCCTCCGCCAGTTTGTAACAGTCTCGGCAACAGCCCTTCCCAGACCACACCCCCCTAGATCATTCGCACACACCACCAGCCAACCATCCAACAGATCCCCCTCGTCACCACCACGGAGCCCCCCCACCCCCTGCACCCCTTCCCCCCCAACCCCCAACCTCCTCTGCAAAGTAAGAAACAGGTAGAAAAAACTCAAAACATTAAATTTGAAAATGATACTCATCAGCTCCAGCAGGCCAAAGTTCGTAAAGGACCCTCCAGATTGGAATCGGGGCAGGGGGACCTTCTTGGTGACCCCCAAGGCCACGGTCCGGGGTGTCTCCTCCAAAAGTACATCCATACCCGCAGACCTAAGGGCTGATGCCCCTCCAGCGCCGATCCACCCTTAGGGCAAGTGTCACGCCGCTCCGGAGCTGTGTTAGGAATCTGCCAAAGTCGCCGAGGCCACCGCGTTACCCCTTTCCTGCAGGCTAGTGTTGCGATCCGGCCGCCGCCAGTCCGGAGATGCGCCTACTCTGTGCCAGGAGGAAGAGCGATGGCGCCTCCGCGAAGGAGATGTGCTCGCCTCCTGAGAGGCCGCGACGTCGTTCAACCCCAAAAGATCCTTCGCCACTTGAAGAGAGCGAATCTGCGCCAGCCGGTTCTGCCAACGGAAGATGATCCGGAAGGGGTGACCCCACGAGTAGGCGATATTGCGTTCCCGCAGGAAGGAGGTCACCGGGCAGAACTCCCTTCTTTTCTGCAGCGTGGAAGCTGCCAAATCCTGGTAGAGCTGCGGACGATGGTCCCCGAACTGCAGTGATGTGATGGCTCTGGCTTTACGTAAGATGCGTTCTTTCACCTGGAAACCGTGCACGCACACGAGGATGTCAGGAGGGGGCCCCCCCCCCCTCGCCTGGGCAACCCCTCTCTATGTACTCTGTCCATCTTGATTTCCCGCACATCCTCCTCATCCAAGATCTGCAAGAACAGCTCCTGAACGTAGCCACGCAGGTCTCCCGCCTCGCCGTCCCACGGCACTGCGCGGATGCGGATGTTGTTCCTTCGGGACCGATTTTCCAGGTCCTCCGCGTGGGCCTGCAGGTCCAAGTTCTGTTCTGTGAGACGGATGATATCTTGCTGCAGCTGGTGCACATCATTAGCCACACTCAAATCATGGTCCTCTAGGGTCGCCACCCTCTCGCCAGTTCCATCCACATCTCTCCGTACCTCCCGGAGATCGCACGCCAACTGTGCGCGGAGGTCAGAAATATCCTCCTTGATGGAGGCAAAGAGCTCAGACATAAAGGCCTTGGTTGCAGGTGCCTCGTCGTCCAATTGCCTCGACGCGCCACTGGCCCCTGGAGATGCCGGCTGCTGCGAGGACTTAGATGCTCCATCCTTCCCTGGACGTCCCTTGCGCAGCGCGTTGGACATCGTGGCGGACCGAAGGCAACACCCAACCCGGGCGACCCACACTCCCCGAGAACTCAAGTCGACAGGTCGCTATGGGATCACCGGGTACGCAAATGGGGCAATGTCCCCCACCGATCCGCCCCAACAATCTCCTCTTCTCTGTCCGGGAAGCCACCAAGGCCTCACCGCTTGCCTATTTATCCAAGTGGTAGTACTTCAGTGGATATTCCGCACCAGAAGGGTCAAGGAGCACCCGGCCCCCCACACCAGTGCCCAGTATAGCAGTGTGCGTAAAGGCAATGCCGTGCCTCCCTTTCTTCCAGCCCGGGTGCAGGCGAATGGTACCCGCAGGCAGCAGCCACCCAGTTCCTCCAGGGAAGACCAGACAAAATGGCACCGTGATGTTCCCTGTCGGGGTGCACGCAGTCAGCGATCAGTGCATGTCCCAGCGCCAGCAGCTCGCTTCACCCCGGGCCCCAAGCCTCAACTCTCCGCCAATGCTGGCATCCGCGTTCGCAGTGCTCCTTCACCACACTGTTCAGTTCGCAGACTGCACTCCCGAGGCGTCTCCGGCCTGCTCAAGCAGCCCACATGGTGGTGTAGGAGCCCAGCCTCCTCGTGAGCCCCAAGTATCTGTGCCAATAGCACCAATGTTAATCCGCAAGCTAGGCCACGATGCGGGTAAAGTCAATTGCGGGTAAAGGCAATGCTCTGCCCTCACCCCCGACACCGGCTCTTCTCGCCTCCTCCTGCGGCAGCTGCAGGGCCCCCACCAGCCGATCCGACTCACCCCAGTGGCCCGTGGCGGGCGCAGCCTCCGCCAAGCAATCGGGCGCCTCCGTTCACTCCCTCGGGTGATCACCACCAGAGTTGCTCGGCTCCGTCTCCTCTGAGTCCTCCTCCACGCCTCAGACCCGGCACCGTCGACTCCTTACCCCGGTGTACACCGGAGTTCAGGGCTGCTCTCTTCACCGGCAACACGCGCTCCTCCTCTCTCATCCGGCGCAGGGGAAACCGGAAGCAGCAAGACCAGAGCGGGCCAAAGCGGGCCCTTCCCCCACAACAGCAGACTCCGCCGATCTCCGGGGCCGGCCTCTGAACTACGCGAGGCCGGCGCTTTCAGGCCACAAAGTGCCGCTGCGCCTGCGGCTACTGCAAACGCCGCTCCGTTCCACCGACGGCACCGGAACGCTCCTCTATGCGTCGGCGACCTCCGCAGCCCTTTTGGTGCCGGTCCGCCCGCCCAGGACCTTGCTGTTAGAAGCTATATTGGATCGGCGTCGGAGAGGCTCGAAGAAGCGTCCTACTCCGACGCCATCTTGGCCACGCCCCCGTAACACAAGTATTTTTTGTTTTACTCCCAAGGACCCTCGGGAGGCAAGGGACCTTCCTCCCCCAACCAACAGTGCTCCACGTATGCAGATTGGTGAAAAGAGGGGGCCTCCAGCGACTTGCCTTTTTTTAAACATTTATTCGGAGGGAGGTGCCGTGTGCCCCTTCCCCCGTCCCTTGGCCGATTTCAGCCGCAGGGACACCATCCTCGAGGGTTTGGCCTGTTTTTTTTTTTTTTTTACTATTTTAAAATACATAATGGGAGGAGGGCCCATCCTATGTCGATTTCAGCCCCGTTGAACACATGTCCCAGCGTGCGGCCGCTATTCCTACCCAAGACTCCCAGCGACTGATGGGGACCGTGAGGAGATCAGGCCTTGCGTTTGGACAGAGGGAATGCTGAACATGCAGCTCCCTCCCACCAAAAGCAATTCTGCTCCTCTTGCAGCATGAGAGCGCATTTGTAATGCTCTCGCTTGCAGAAAGTGGAGCATCATTTGCTATGGCTTGGCCATAGCAAACTGCAGTGTCCTGGCAGTAGGCACCTTGGGACATTGCAGGAGGCTGCCAGGTTTGTTGTGGTCTCCAGGGCCATGCATGGCTCCAGGAGGGGGGCAGTGTGCCCGCATTCTTTACTTTATCCTCAGCTAGGAGGTGGTCCCGAGGCTGGGCGTGCGCAACTAACCCCCTTCATTTTTTTCAATTATTCGAGCCCCAGGCAGGTGATGGTCCCCGGGGCAGCGATGGAGGCCATATGGGCCTCCCCCACGTTTTTTTGAAAGAAACCCCAGGGAGGTATTGGTCCCCGTGGCATTAATAAACCCCAGGAGTGGGTACCCATGCGCCCCCACTCCTATATGTGCATAATGTCCCCGGGACCTAGACCACCCAGTGGCTATAATGAACAAAGTGTTTTTTTTTTTTTGTAAAGAAAATCGGACGGATCCTGTTGAAAATTAAAACAAAAAATTTGCTTTTTTGGGCCCTGTGGGAGGTACCAGGGGGGACCCCTTTTTGCCCCCCCAGCCCCCCAATAGGCCTAGGGGGTCAGGGTGTTTCTACCCTGTCCCGTTTTCTTTCTTTTTTTATTTTTTTTAGAAGAATTTGGTGGGACTCCACTTCAAGCTGAATCCAAAGATGACTGCCAGCACTTCCTGGTTGAAGTGTTCGCAGCCAATTACATTTCTGTAGGATATTGGGCTCCCAGATATCTCATTTCTTTTTAACTTAAATATCTCTGAAACTACTGAACGGATTTTCACCAGATCACAAAAAGCATGCTTTCTGGATCAACATCTAGCTTTCCGCCAAATTAGGTGTAATTCTGTTCTGTGTTTCGGGCTGTAGTGTTCAAAAAATGAAAGATCCCCATTGACTGAACATGGGGAAAATGTGATTTGGGACCTCCATTTTTTCTCGGCCCCTGCTTGACGGACCACCCTGAAACCTTCAACACAGTTTTTGGCAAAATAAAAAACGCTCTACTTGTGGAAACAGTTGTCCTAACTAGAATGGCCTACTGGCTATCACCAGTAGGATAGAAATATATATGCCCTACTAGAATTCTACATAACTGCTTAAGCTCTTGAGCACCAAAGTTCAAGAAAAATTCTTCTTCAGTCTTGATCAATCCAAAGTATACTTTTATTCAGTTCCAATGTATCCAAACTTTCGTCATCTTGGTTTCAGTCACCACTGACTTCCTCATTGCTACAAATAAGCAAAAATATGCCAACTTCAAACAAAACTCATTGTAATTTCGGAATTGAGTAGCATACCATTCCCCTCAAATATGACCAATACCCACTGTAGGATAAAATCTCCATTACTACTGTATGGGTCATGCAGTAAAAAATGTTTTAAGTGAAATATCACCGGCAGTACTCGTGCAAATAAAAAAGACCGTAGCCAGGGTCGAGTAACCATCAAGCAACCAATAATTCAACCACCCAAAGGTGCAATCCATCCTAAAAAAGCTGTCCGTGTCACACTAGTATTAAACAATCCGGAAGAGACAGAAGAAAGGATCATATGCCCCCGTATCACATGCATGCACCCAAACCACTGTCTAACCTTACCTCATAGTCCTTTTAGGAATTCAATAGTTCCACGGATATTATAATCCCAAGTCATGTATATGAAATAAATTCAAGTCTGTAATGCAAACAATAGAAACAGTTTATCATAAAACGGTATAGGCTGTAGTATCCTGTCACTCATATTCGGAATCCCTCATCTTAACTAATTCCTGTTGCCCGACCACTACTTCTTTTGTATGAAGTATACACACAAGCGTAATCTACATGGGACAGTAATGGTACTTTGAGTCAATGCAGCATCAATATCATACTAATCAAGCAGAACATTATCAACAGTCTCATTCTGAAAAACACTCAATCAGTCCCCAGTATTTTAGCCATACGCATGGTTACCCGTATCTACTATTCCATCAATCCTCAAACATATTGGCTTGTCACATATCCATATTACAACGTACCACGGACATATCACTATTATACCTACATTTAAATCCGTGTGCCAACACTAGTAATTAGAATTGGGTGTGCAATATTATCCATTGGAAGTCATTAATCGTAGCTTTTTATAATAACGGGGAGTACTCCGATCAACATGTGTATCCCTCAGCATCTAGCCTGCGTGTCATCTTGAAACTTATACTGCCTCATTTAAGCCACATCACTATGCCGGTAGCCAATCATCTGCTGCTCACATCCGTGCAGTACCATCATGTGTACATCACAGCCATTTAATACATGTGTTTTGGCCGCATCCTGCCACAAGCTAATAAAAGCCCTGAACAGATTATAATTGTACCATGGTGGAATACATATCAATGTTACTTATAGATAAAAAGAGAAATGTGGGCCAACTAAATAAATACTGCTGGTACAAGAATTATAGTGCATCGTATTGCTAGTACTGATCAATAAAATAAAATTACAGCATTCTTAGTCCAGTTACTCCAATGCATTACTACAGCTTCCTATTTTAGATACAAAACACGAAATTTAAACTAGACACAGGGGCAGACAACAGTTGGGTTAGAGTATACAGGGTGATTAATAACAATCAACAAAATCTCAACTATAGCAGCCATCTTAACAGGTCCGACTATATAGAGATTATTCTCCAACGTTCGCGTCTACACCCCCATCAAGAGTGTCACCAAATAATGATCTCAACACGTTCAATGAGGTTCTCTGTAGGAGAGCGAATAAGTTGAATATCAGTATGTCAGTCCCCACTGTTTCCCCCTCAGTGATTTTTGAGACCCTCCATCACAGTTCTTCAGTTAGGCCTTTGCTTCCTCTTGTCCCTGGCATTATCAAACTTGCTACACAAACTTTTTTGACACCAGCAACGGTGGGTTCTGTGCCCTCCCGGATAGCGAAGAAATACAAGGCCCCTGATCAAGATTCGTTATTTCTTCGTTCTGATCCTCCTCCGGATTCCATCATTGTGGCAGCGGCTAGGAAGACGCACTCATCTATGTCTTCCTCCTCTGCACCTCCGGATAGGGATAGCAAATAGATTGAATCTATAGGTTGATGGATGTGCAACACTTCAGCATCTTTCATGAAGGTCGCCAGTGCCTCCGTTCTGCCGGGGAGATATGTTAGATCCTTGTGGGATTCGCTCGGTCGTTTTGTGGATTATCTCCCAAAAGATGATCAGCAAGATTTTCGAGAAATACTGCAAGAGGGAAGTCTGGTGGCGAATCAGATTATTAGTGCTTCGGCTGATTCAGCTTATCTGGCTGCCCACGGGTACTCCCATGGTATCTGTTTGAGGCGTTCTGCGTGGACTGGCCTTAAGCCTGAGGTTCAATGAAAGATCACCAATCTACCGTTCAATGGGTCTTCTCTCTTCGGTCCGCATGCGGACGATGAAATGGCGAAGATGAAAGCAAAATTGGACACAGTGAAAGCTGTGGGGCTGGAGAAAAGGAAGGAATTTTCGCTCCTACGATAAACGCCCATTCCAGCAGAGGGGTCCACTCTCTCCGTGGTCGTCACAGGGTCACTAGCAAGAGCAGAGGTCTAATTTTCACCAACGAAGACCAGGTAGAGGAAGAGGGAACAATAAGCAGCAGACCTCTACCTCAAAGCAGCCATCAAAGCAATGAGGGAGTGCTTCTTCTAAACACGTTTTCCACTCCGGTAGGAGGAAATATCGCTTGTCATCTGGAGGAGTGGAAACATTTAAGTGACGACAAATAGGTGGTAAATATTGTCAAGAATGGATATCTGCTATGGTTCAAGACCCCACCATCATCGGTTCGACCGAGCGGGGGACTCCGCTTGTGTCATCCCATCTTACACGAGGAAGTAAACAGTCTTCTGCAGAAGAAAGCAATAGAATACGTTCCTGTTCATCAGAGGCACCAGGGGGTGTACTCTCTATATTTCCTGGTAGAAAAAAAGAGGTCCTTCAGTGGAGTACAGACCAATTCTGGACCTACGCATCTTGAACAAATATATCCGCAAAGAAAAGTTTTGGATGCTTGCCCTGCACCAGATCTTCCCTCATTCACATCAAGGAGACTGGATGTGCTCCATTGATCTGCAGGACGCCTATTTTCACATTCTAGTGTCCAGGAAACATCGGAAATGTATCTGTTTTCAGATTGCTCTACGCCATTTTCAGTCACGAGTTCTACCATTCAGTCTCAAGTCAGCCCCACAGACTTTTTCAAAGTGCATGGCAGTGTGTAGCGGCTTTCCTTCGCAGGCGAAGAATATTCATTTATCCATACCTGGATGACTGGCTTCTGAAGAGTTCGAAGAGTTCCACTCTATCCCAACTTCAGTCGCATCTCTCCTACAGTCTCCATTTACTGAACAATTTAGGTCTTTGAGTCAATTTCAAAAAATCGATTCTGAACCCTACTCAGAACATTCACTACCTAGGATCATCGCTGGACACCGTAGAGACAAGCGTGTGTCCTTCTGCGGAGAGATTTTCATCGATCATGTTGAAATGTCGAGAACTCCTGCAGTCTCGCCCCCCGACGGTCAAACAAGTGTCCTCTCTCCTGGGGTCCATGGCTTCCTGTATCTTCATCGTCCCCAATGCCAGATTACACATTTGCCCCCTGCAACAGGCGCTGGAAGACCAGTGGGTGCAAGCGTCAGGTAGTTGGGAGGGGATCCTATTCCTCTTCCCCAATCTGCCAGGGATCTCCACCGTGTGGTGGACAAAGAGGTCACATCTAATGAAAGGTGTTCCCTTCCATCAAGAGACTCTGACTCAGACCATAGTTACGGATGCGTCCCTTCAAGGTTGGGGTGCTCATATGGATCACCTTCAAGTACAAGGGCTATGGTCGGACACAGAGAGGGGTTATCATATCAACTTACTGGAGTTGAGGGCCGTCCAGCTAGCCCTCAAGTCGTTCTTCCCGTCTCTTCAGTCCAACTCCCTCTTGATTCACAGACAACACCACGACAATGTTTTATCTGAACAAGCAGGGGGGCACCTGGTCCAGAATTCTGTCCCAGGAGGCACAAGCCAATTGGAAATGGTTACTGGCAAGACACCTCACCATCACGGCGGTCCATGTGCCGATAGTTCTAAACGTCCAGGCCGACCTCCTAAGCAGAGTGAGGTACTGGGTTTTTCGGAACCCAGTGGTGTCAGGGTACACCCTAAGACCTCGAGTACTTTCCTGATTCAGACACAGAAACTCAGTCTTCTAGGTGAAGTCAAAGATCGAATTTATTGGCTGCAACCAAGTAACAGGCGTCCTAGAAGTGCAACACGTTGTTTATTCTCAGGAGACTGCTCAATCTTACAAAGCCAGTCTTCTCTTTTTATACAAAATATTATGCTTCAGGCAAACATTCTTAGATTTACAGTAGACTATTCACATATTTTCACTACAAAGAAAAAGCAGAGTCATGATGACAAACCCACATTTCAGTTCGTCCAGCCCACAACAAATTACCCGGCAAGGCCGAACATTTTCATCAGATATTGGTGGACCCCCAATAAAAACGGGCACCTCCTCCTCGTAAAGCAAGACATATGTAAAGAAACAGGGACAGGTGTGAGCAAGATTAGGCAGAGTGTGTGTGCGATGAAAAGGTTTATGGCATGTTGTGCCTTGATGCTATCTCGTTCGGCCACTGGGAGAGGAACTGACCGAGCAGGTTCGGCCTGGGGCAATGGTTCCAGCTTGCCCAGGTCGCAGAGAAGTCAACCAAGGTGTACGTGTCCTTTGGAATCATGTTTGGCTTTAATCATTGGCCTATGTGAGGGCAACTCACAAAATGGCTGCCGTACACAAAATGGAAGCCGAGGGTTCAGGACGCAAATTACGATTTCGAGGTGAAATCGTCACTCAAATATGACGAAAATGCTTGTACATAGTGTACTAGCCATTCTCGGTCTTTTGATACCAAAATCGTCATACTAAGACAAAATTTATTACACAAGTCCAGAATCTTCAGAACCACAAACCCTCCTTTTGCCCTTACATAGGCAATTAACCTATCCTCATGTTAATCTGAGTCCAGGTCTATATTCCTAAAGTCATTGAGATGTTGCTGTAACATCATTCTATTACTTAGTTCGTCTTTTGATACAGGTTTCCTTACACATGATGTAGCACAGAGGCTACATATTGCAGGAGCACACTGCACGCACAGACAGAACAGGAAAAGAATGGCTAAGACCATCCCAATGACCATCAGAATTTTCCATCCCCAGGCGGATATCAGTTCCCAGAACCATCCCATCAACGACCAATCTCCTTTATTCACATGAATAGATTCGGAAATCTTATGCAGTTTGGAGATGGCCTGGTACACTATTGGAGCGTTATCTGGAATGAAAACACAGCAACTCGATTGGATCAATTTACATACCCCACCTCGGTCTGCAAGTATGACGTCTAACGCGACCCTGTTCTGAAGGGTCATAAGACGATCCGACTGGAGCTCAGCAGTCCAGTTACTAAGGGCACCGGCAATTTCAACTACGGTGGATTCAACTACCCTTGTCAATTGCCTTATGTTCCTGCTGTTAACCATGGGTCCCCAGAACGGCAGAAAACCTTTCACAAAGTCTCCAAATTCTTGTCCCGCAGTGTCTTCTTTGCTGAAGACACCTCTAACTATCCTTGTCTTGTGGTAATCTGCCGCAGCTGTGTAGGTGGGAGGCAACAGGAACGAAACAAAGCATGTGCCCGAAAAGTCAGGGGACAACCATGTATAGGCTCTATCATGGCAGATGAAATAGGTACCCTTAGCTGCTAAGAACGAAGGGGAAGTTTGAGATGCAAAAACATATGTTTCAGTACAGATACTCTTCCCTAACTTAGCTCTGGGATTCTTGCCAGTACCTTGCAGACACAGGTGACCCTGATGGGGTACAATCCAAATCGGGGAAGATCTCTTAGCTTGCTGTTTCTCACTCAGAGTAGCTCCATATCCGGTCACGTTCCATCCTATGTATACTAGTGTCTCATCTCTCGGGATAGTCTCATAGAAAATATCTTCCTTAATCATGTCTACTATACCCTTAACTAGAGCACTATTCTTAGAATTGTCTGTTACAGAACGTAGGGGGTAGACTTCATGTGCATAGATGAACATTGTTCTGTATGCCCACACAGAACCATTATGGCTGAATGGCAGGACCAGATAAGGGATACCTTTATCCGTTGTGTGAGGCATAAGACCACACACCCAACAGTTAGTCGTGTTCATTACTAGTTGGTGTTGGTGCAAAAGCTGAACAAAGGAGTTATTAATAAACTCTAATCTCCTAGCGGATTCATGTTCAGGAAGGGGTTGAAAAGAGTGTGGGGAAACAATAGGAGGAGGAGGTATGGGCGATATAGTGGGTGCAAATGTCACTCGAAAAGAGAATAAAACATATCCTATTAAAAATATCATTACACTGAATAACATGAAAATGCACAATATCAAAAAGCTATTCTTGGTCATCATTTTACATATTCTGCTTTTAAAGTTCATTTCTTTGGCTGGTCTCTCCACCTCGAAAAACTCCATCCTCTCTAATATGCTGCTCGCGATGGTTGGGTGTTCTATGCTAAGGAATGCTTCTGTCAGTCCAGGGCAACTCCCTTAGACCAACCAGAACTGTCGACCTAACGTCTTCAGCTGCACCCCAAAGACTTTTGGCAACCGCGACCCTACAGCGGAACCCGGATGGTGGTTCGAAAAATAAAAAAGTTTCTCAGATGGGAGAGCTGCACTTTCAAAAATAGCAAAGGAAAGGAATATCTTTTTATTAGTTCATAGTTCTCGGCCTCAGATTGTATCTTTGTTTTCCCGGTATTGTCTGGTCTTGGAACAAGAGTTCAGGTTCTGTAGTGTCCAATCGAACTGGCGGTGATACAGCTGGTTGCAAAATATTGTCACTCTCTTTTTCAGTAAGTGTTCCTTTTATACGTGCATCACTGAAAGGCAGAAAACGAGGCACGGTTTCAGTCTCTGAGTTGGCGACACCCTCCTGGACCCACCGGTCGTACGGCAGAGGCAAATGCACCCTCTTACAATGTACACCGTGGATCCAGTGCTTCTTTCCTTCCACTCGAACAGCTGATCTCGTTGAAAGAAGGACGAGGTGTGGGCCGGTCCACCTGGGCTGGTCGTTCTTCGTTCGCTGAAAGTTCTTGACCAGCATCCAGGAACGATCTGATGTCCTGGAGATTCAGAGACCTGAGGCAGTGTATCATGCACCTGTTGGTGTAAAACACGCAATTTAGCCGTCAATTCGTACAAATAGTCAAGCAAAACAGGGTATTCGATTTCACTGAACTTTGTAGGCCTTGGCACTCCCCATATGTTGGCCGGGCGGCCGAAAACTATTTCATAAGGACTAATTCCCACCCGCGAATGCACAGTCATTCTGGTTGATAGGAGTGCTAGGGGAGAGCGTCAGGCCATTTAAGACCAGAGCTCGCTTGAATTTTGGCCAGTTTTAGCTTTAGCGTGCCATTGTAGCATTCTACTAGTCCAGCTGATTGAGGGTGGTTTGCAGCGTGGAATTTCTGCTGGATGCCTAGCCCTTCACATACTTTCTTCATCACACGGCCCACAAATTCACTCCCATTGTCACTCCAGACCATTCACGGCATTCCAAATCTAGGGAAGAACTCTTTCACAAGGTCTTTAGCTGTGGATAAGGCAGTGTTGTCTTTTAGGGGGTAGGCTTCCACCCATCTTGAAAAGGCACAAACAACAACGAGTACGTATTTTAAATTGTTGCACCTCTCCATGTGGATGAAATCTAGCTGCAAAACCTCGAACGGATACGTAGGAGGTGCAAAATGACCAGCTGGAGTTGCGGTTCCCCTACCAGGATTGTATTTTAGACACACCATGCAATTCTTGACCACATTCTCTGCACACTTAGGAATTCCAGCATTTTGCCATACTGGAGCCAACAACTTACAAATCCCTTTCACACTGATGTGAGCCATTCCATGGGCCATTGTAACCACTGCAAGCACATACGCATCGGGTAACAACCATCTCTGATGCTCTGGCAATTCAACCCAGCAACCATTTGCATCTAATTTACCCGTGCTTTCCCTCCACACACTCAATTCTTTCTCTGTAGCTTCAGCTTGAATAGACTTCACACTCTCTATCGTGTCTTCACACATACCAACGTCACCAATCCATCTTGCAGGGCTTGCAACATACATTCGGCTCATCACATTCCTCGCTGTTTCTTTTGCGATTTCGTCAGCAAATGCATTTCCACGACCAACATCATCAGTCACCTTCTTGTGTGCGCTACATTTCGCAATCGCAACTTGCAACGGCAAAGTAAGTGACTCGAGAAGCTCATTCACCAACTGACCATGCTGAATCTTAGCTCCATGCGAAGTCAGGAACCCACGTTCTTTCCACAATCGTCCAAAACCGTGAGCCACACCAAATGCATTATGGCTGTCGGTATAGATGGTCACTTTCATTCCTTTCGACAACACACATGCTCTCGTAAGTGCAATCAATTCTGCTGCTTGAGCTGAATTATGTGGGATACGTGCAGCTTCAACAATTGTATGCAAAGTCGTGACAGCATTTGCTGCAGTCGTATCACCATTCGGAAGCTTGAAGCATGAACCATCCACCCATAAGGTACCATCACACTTTGCAAGGGGAGTATCCTGGAGGTCTATTCTCCCTTTCGTTTCTTCTTCTGTTCTAAGAAAACAATCATGCTGTTCAGAAGTATCTAACTGTTACAATTGGCAACAACGTAGCTGGGTTCAGTGTGTTGCATCTTTTTATATGCACATGGCTCGCTAACAATGTCAACTCGTAACCTGACAATCGAGCACTAGTTAAGTGCTGTGTCTTGGTTCTGTTTAACAACGTGTCCACTGCATGTGGAACCATCACAATTAACGTATTATTCATCACTAAACCAGCAGACTGTCGAATAGAAACAGCTGCTGCCGCTGTTGCTCTTAAACAACTCGGCAATGCTTTAGCTACCGGATCCAAAGTCGACGAAAAATACGCGCATGGACGCTGCTTGTCTCCGAACAACTGTGTCAACACTGATAATGCGCAACCTTCTTTCTCGTGGACATACAATGTAAAGGGCTTTTTGTAGTCGGGGGGGGTACCCAACACAGGAGCCGAACATAATGCATCACGTAATTCGGAAAAACTTTTCTGACACTCTTCAGACCATGGACCGGGATTTGGTGTATCTTTACAAGTTAATGCCACCAAAGGTTTGGCCAGCAAGGAAAAATGTGGTATCCACTGTCTACAGTACGATGTAATACCCAAGAAAGCACGCACTTCTCTCTGTGTTCTTGGCACACTCAATTTTGCTATTGCCTGAATTCTTTCTGGGGTCAGTTTCCTTCCCTCCTTCGATAAGAGATGACTTAAGTAGGTCACTTCTTGTCGACAATATTGCAATTTTGAGAGAGACACTTTGTGATGCAACTCACACAAATGACGCAATAAAGACAACGTGGCTTCTTTACAGATTTCCTCAGTATCTGCAGCAACAAGCAAATCATCAACATACTGAATGAGGGTAGCGCCATCAGGTAAAACAATCGTATCAAGCTGTGTTTTTAAAGCTTGACTATATATCGATGGACTTTCACAGTAGCCCTGGGGAGCGCGTTTGAAGCGGAAGCTTCGACCTCCTAAACTGAAGCCGAAAATATCCCTACTCTCCTCGGCAATCGGGATGCTGAAGAAAGCATTCTTCAAGTCAATCACCGAAAACCAGATCGCGGAAGCTGGAATCGTAGTCAATAGGGCAGTGATATCCGGGACAACTGGAAATTGTGGCACAACTATTTTATTGACCTCTCTAAGATCAATTACAAATCTGTACACAGGTGGTTCAGAAGGGTCCGTTCGTTTCAAAACAGGCAGAACAGGACTATTGCAAACGTTGCCTCTTGTCTCTTCAATCACGTCTTTGTCAATTAAATCGTAAATGATCGCTAGCAAAGCTTTTTCACCTTCACTAGAAATTTTGTATTGGGGAATGCGTGGCATTTTAACATTGGCTTTCAATGTCACAACATATGGCGGTATTTCCAAAAGACCTACATCATTAGGACCAGTAGCCCAAAGAATATTAGGTAGAAACGACAACTCTGTTGGAAGTTTGTCCCTTGACAAATACATTGGAGAAACCACTTTCTTACCCAGTGTAAGTTGTACTCCAGAAGGAGAACAGTACAAAGTCGCATACAATCTTTTTAACAGATCTAATCCTAACAGGTTTTCACCACAACCTGTTGTTAAAATAAGGGGTGCTTCGAATTCACAAGGTCCAACAGAAAGGGACAAAGGGTCAGAAATCGGGTTTCTAACTGGGGCGCCAGAAAAACCTACTGATACATTCGTTTCGCCAGACAAAGGTGCGCCAGGGAGTTTGGAGTGCATAATAGAACTCTTTGTAGCACCAGTATCCAACAGAAAAGGTTCTGACACACCTTATGTAATCACCTCAACGTAAGGTCCACTCTGATCTACTGGAACTGAAACAACTCCCTCTCTTTGTCTATGGCTGTCCTAGCAATCATTACCTTCCATATGCTCATCTTCTGCATAGTAATCATCAGCATAGTACTGAGCCGTCCTACCAGACGCGTTATTCTGCTGATCAAAACTATTCATTGAAGTTTGAGGCGGAAAGGAACGTGCGTTCTGGGGGAAGTTTCCACGTCCTCTACCTCTAGGAGCTTGTTGAACACCTCGACCTCTTGAGCCAGAAACACCATTCAAACGCTGTAACAAAATAGGGCAACTATACTTAAAATGACCCTCTTCCTTACAATACGAACACTGATTGGGACCTACAGGGACACGTGGTTGACTATACTCGACTCTTTGCGAGTTCCTCTGGAACTGTTGAGGCTGCTGATAGTTATTCTGATAGTTACTCTGAGCACCACTATTTTGACCACCGCGTGGCGGGTACGCTTGCTGTAACAGAACCTTTGTTTTCAACTCTTTCGTTTTCTTTTCTGCTCTATCTTTCTCATCTTTGTCTCGATTTTCATAGTACTGTGCAGTAGCCAATATCTGTGCTGAAGAGGAAACTGCCCAAGAACTCTCTGAATCCTTTAACTTTTTACACAACTCGGGAAGCAAATTATGCACAAATTTATCGACGAACAACCGTTGGCCACCTTCTGTACTCATATCTTGACCACTATGGTTGACAAACGTTTCCTCAAACCTGGTGAAGAAATCTGACACCGTTTCATCTTTCTTCTGCTTACACGCAAACAAATTATCCCAGTTTACTCGCATGGCAGGCATTAAAGTTTTCATGTAATCAATGATCCTACCAAGATCTGTTACTAAAGGCTCGGGTTTAGCACCACCAACTTGTCGGGCATCTGCAACAGCAATATTAGCCCATGAGTAACCTAACTCTTGATCATGATCTGCATGAAGAATCTTTCCCCATAAAGGCTGTGGAACAACATTCCCAAATAACATGTCTATATCCGCTAAATTCATGATGCATGAACCTGCAGTCTGTGACAATTCCTTGTAATACCCTGCAGGATTTTTACGGGGATCAGGCAATGTCTGCTTAAGGGCCAAAACTTCAGCTCGCTTCCATGGAACATGTACCGAAACACGCTGAAAATGTGCTGGTATAGCTGGGGGAACATTATTAGCACCAGCAGCTACTTCTTCCTTCCATACTGGAGGAACTTCTCTCATTGGGTATTGTCTCACCTTCTTTTTAACAGAGGAATCAGACTCAAACGATGATCGAGAAACACCTTCAGACCTTAATGACAACAATGTCGCAACTGCTTTCTTAACATCTGAACCCACAATTGCGCCTTTTCCAAATTCTAACCGTACACGACACAACTCAGGCGGATTGGGCTCCAAATCATTTTCCTCTAAATCCTCACAAAGGAAGGTACACATTTTCTCAAAAACGTACCTCTGTTTTGATGCTTCCCACTGATGGAAGACATCCATAACAGACTCTAGCCCGTACCTCGTCGGGTCGGTAACCCATTTATGTGCTAAATAATTCAATGTTTCCTTCTCCCTAGAATCAGGCAGTTGGCTACGCAACTGCTTACGCTCTGTGTCAGGAGTTACACTTGTTGCACCAAAGAGAGGATATAGGAGACTAGTAACAGTACTAGCCACTCTCTGTCGGACAGAAGGAGAAGTCGATGAAAAGACAAGCAGAAAAGCAGGGTGAGGCGAGGCAGACGCAGAGGCAGTATCAGAAGGAATACCAGGAGTGGTAGTCGTTATAGTAGTTAAAGTTGTAGGAAGTAAAGGCAGAGCAGATGTCCAAGCCGGTGGCCCTTGAGGAGGCTGCACTGGAGGAATAGGAGCCAACTGAAGAACAGCTGGTGGTTGTGGAGGAGCAGGAGGCAATACAACCAAAGGTTGCGCAACTAAAGGTTGCGGAGGTGCCGTAGCATTCTGCGCATAAGGGGGTGGCGAACTCATCAAATGCGACATTAGGGGGTCTTTTTCAAGATCTTTTGCTGCATCTTGCTGAAGAGGCGGCAAAACTGGATAGCATTTATCAATCACCATTTTACGTTGCCTGTGCAACTGCTCACTCATCTGTTCTTCTTCGTTATCTTTAAACTGCATAGCAGCTTGTATTATCGAGATACCCCTTTCTCTCTTATTTCTCTCTGCTAATTTAATTTCCTTCTGTTTGGCTTCCTTACGCCATAGGCGGAAAGAGTCAAACATCGCCGGCCGGGCTTTCTTCTTAAAAAGTTTAACTTCGAGATTATCTAAGATTTCCTTGTCAAAGCTACCATATTGGGACCATTTTAAAACACCATCCTTTCTGGTGTATCGGATCCATACTTCATTATATGTGATGGGGCCTACTCCATGTTTCACATATAATTCATAGGTTGGAGTTCCAATCGGAGGAACCGGACACGAGCCCTCCAATCGGGAATCCCTATTATTACAACCAAGACAAAACAAATTTCCAAGTCTGCTAAGACCAGGCATCTTCGCTCTCTAGTCTAGCTTCAAACTTCAAAGGATTATCGATTACGATATTCTCGTGAATACACGAGTCCTTCGGCTTTGGTACTTGCAAGTTCCAAATCAAATATCCCAAGGGATACCCAAAACTAAGAACCAACTAAGGACTGGGAGACGCTCCACTTATACTTAACTGAGGTATCGATGACGTCACCAGAAGACTCGTCTATCGTTTCGCTCTACCAAACATCAAGGGTCCAAATCAGGGCGATAGCCAGGGCAGCAGTCCTTCGTAGCCGTCGGGAAGCGGGGAACCTCGCAGCAAAGACTTTCGGACCACGTCGACATGCAGGGGTCGATGAAGTGGCGGCCTTCCTCCAGAATTTTCACACGATGCTCCTCACGAACCTCTGGCTTGGACCGGTACCATTGGTATCGCCCCACGTTGGGCGCCAGCTGAGGTACTGGGTTTTTCGGAACCCAGTGGTGTCAGGGTACACCCTAAGACCTCGAGTACTTTCCTGATTCAGACACAGAAACTCAGTCTTCTAGGTGAAGTCAAAGATCGAATTTATTGGCTGCAACCAAGTAACAGGCGTCCTAGAAGTACAACACGTTGTATATTCTCAGGAGACTGCTCAATCTTACAAAGCCAGTCTTCTCTTTTTATACAAAATATTATGCTTCAGGCAAACATTCTTAGATTTACAGTAGACTATTCACATATTTTCACTACAAAGAAAAAGAAGTGTCATGATGACAAACCCACATTTCAGTTCGTCCAGCCCACAACAAATTACCCGGCAAGGCCCAACATTTTCATCAGATATCGGTGGACCCCCAATAAAAACGGGCACCTCCTCCTCGTAAAGCAAGACATATGTAAAGAAACAGGGACAGGTGTGAGCAAGATTAGGCAGGGTGTGTGTGCGATGAAAAGGTTTATGGCATGTTGTGCCTTGATGCTATCTCGTTCGGCCACTGGGAGAGGAACTGACCGAGCAGGTTCGGCCTGGGACAATGGTTCCAGCTTTCCCAGGTCGCAGGGAAGTCAACCAAGGTGTACGTGTCCTTTGGAATCATGTTTGGCTTTAATCATTGGCCTATGTGAGGGCAACTCACAAAATGGCTGCCGTACACAAAATGGAAGCCGAGGGTTCAGGACGCAAATTACGATTTCGAGGTGAAATCGTTACTCAAATATGACGAAAATGCTTGTTCATAGTGTACTAGCCATTCTCGGTCTTTTGATACCAAAATCGTCATACTACACAAAGTTTATTACACAAGAACCACAAGAGAGTTTGTAGAAGCGCACGACTGGGTGCTAAACAACAAAGTCGCTCAGGATATCTTTGAAATATAGGGAGTTCGGGACATAATCTTGTTTGCAGACGCAGCAAACGCCAAATGCCCAGTCTACGCGTCCAGGTTTCACCAACCAGGTTCAAGCGGGAATGCATTATTGATAAGATGGTCGCAGAGCTTACTCTACGCTTTTCCTCGGCTACCTCTCATTCTGGCAGTGATCACCAAGTTCTACAAGACCAACTCCAGGATGATTCTGATCACTCTGGAGTGGCCACACCAGTGGTGGTACCCGGACCTTCTACAACTGTCCGAGGTCCCACACCAAAGTTTGCCTTGCCATCCGGACCTGCTGTCCAAGAGCCAGGGGAGAGTGTTTCACCCCACCCTGTCTTCACTCAGGCTCCTGAAGTCTTGTAGTATGGACACTTAGACTTGCCAGAGGACTGTATGAACATCCTTAAGGAATCTAAGAGACCTTCTACCAGGGCTTCCTACGCTTTCAAGTGGAAGCGTTTTTACATATGGTGCTTGAATAATGGTCATGACCCGGTTAGAGGACAAGAACAGGTCATTCTGCCGTATCTCTGACACCTGGCTAAGTTGGGACTGCAGTTCACATCTATTAAGGTAAACTTAGCAGCAATTACGGCATATAGGAAATCACCTACCCATGGTTTATTTTTCCAGATGCCAGTGGTGAAAGGTTTTCTTGAAGGGTTAAAAAAGGTGTAGCCACCAGTCTGAGCCCCTTCTCCTCCGTCGGAGCTCAATGTGGTTCTTACCGAACTGATGGGAACACCTTTTGATCCAATATACAAGTCCTCCCTGCAGCACTTGTCCTGGAAAGTGGCTTTTTTAGGGGCTATTACGTCCGCTCGTAGAGTCGGCGAGTTACAAGCATTGTGTTATAAGGAACCCAACACTGTTTTTCATTCAAATAGGGTAGTTCTCAGAACTCATCCTAGATTTTTGCCAAACGTGGTCTCAGATTTCCACATTAATCGGGTTATTACCTTACCTTCATTTTTCTCTAATCCTTCTACTCTCCCTGAAAGGGCCCTACACTCGTTTGACTTAGAGTGTGTCGAAGTTTTATCTGGACAAGACCAAAGGTATAAGAAAGAAGGATCGATTGTTTGTCAACTACGGTCTTATTAATACAAGTTTAGCAGCCTCTAAAAGGTCCATTTCAAGATGGAAAGACTCCTGCATTTCTTTGGCCTATCAGTTGGCTAATAAGTCTCTTCAGGAAACGCCTAAAGCACATTCAACCAGAGGAAAGGCCTCTACTACGGCCCTCCTGAGGATCATTCCCATATTTTGCAAAGCAGCTACATGGCGGTCTGTTCATACTTTTTCTCGCCATTACTGCTTAGATTCAGATGCTCAAGTGGGTTGTGCACCTCTGAGATCTGTGTGGTTGACTGTCTATTTCAACTGTATCTTTGTTGTTTTATTCCTAGTGCTGGATTGCTTGTCCTCAAAGTGTGGGGTACTGGCTTGCTATTCTATTCACTGCTTAGGACTATTGATGAGTGTCCCCTGGAAGAGGAGGATAAATTACTTACCTATAATCCTGGTTCTCTTCCAGGGGTATGCTCATCAAAGTCATAAGCATCCCTCCCGCCTCCCCGGACGAGGAATGTTAATACAAGGTTTAAAGTAATTTAGTACGCCTTTACAAAAAGAACTGACCTAACTGTCACCTGTGGGGCATGCTGGGAGCAGGGTGTTCCCTGGAGTTCTTAAAGGCAAAGTGCTTAGAACCTTGGAAGCCTTAAAGGCAAGGTGCCAGTTCTCTTCTTTTGTACTGAGATAGTTATTCGTATGCAGCCTATGGGCCAAACTGCCTGCAATTACATGTGCTTCCTTGTTTTTTGGAAAATAAAGGATTCTTGTGTATGGTCTCTATTACAAGGAGTCTTGAGAGACTTATTGTCATACAAGTAAAACTGATGTAATCTTGGCTGTTTGCCCTGTTTTTTAGATTGTTTGGTGGGGCTGCATGTTTACATATATGTATGTATGCATATGTAGGTGTATGGGGTTGAAAGTTTTATATACTTTGTTTTGTATGTGTGTGTGTGTGTGTGTACACACATTGTTATATGCGTGTACACACATAGTGATATGCTCTGGGATCCCGCACGTGGGCGGGGATAATTCACTGCTTATGACTTTGATGAGTATACCCCTGGAAGAGAACCAGGATTACAGGTAAGTAACTTACCCTTTGTGTTTAAGAGCACCAGTGGATAAAATACCTGGCCTGAATGCGCTAGAGATTTTCATTCCTATAATGGTGTCATCACGATCTTTTTATCAGTATCTGTTGTTGGGTAACCTACATTAGCAGCTCTACTAATAATGCATCTTGACAAGACCTAAACAGGGTTTTAACCACTTTGACTGAGGTATTATTGATTCCTTTGTCTTAACTACTACCTGGATTAGGATCAGTCCTCTTTGCAACTCTGTTCCAATTTTTTTTTTAAATTTCTAATATGATATCTAGTATCTTAATAAATTCCTATATATGTAAGGAAAGTGATTAGGATTACTTATTGGAAGAATTTGGTAGTTGAACTTAGTGACGGGAGACTGCGGTAAAGGGTATTTTCTTGTCCCTGGAATGGAAGGCTATTTGGTGAAACATGGAACAGAAGAAGCGAGTGCCCATTAGGGAGCTGGAAGAATAATTTCTCATTTTGTTCCTCCCCATGAGAAGAGCAGGATTGCTGGTAGATTTCATCTGAGATTCTTTAAAGGAGATGCTGTCTGCAGGGAAATCTTCTAAGCACATTCTTGGCTCGCAAGAATTGTCAGGAAGCAATCACTTTGTAATCAATCAAAGGAGTACCAAAATCTGCCTGGCTTCTTACTCAAGAAAAAAACATTTAGGCTTGGATGTTCTTAATCTAATTCAGTTCATTTTTTTCAGCTGGGTTCATGCTTGCAAAATATGTTTCCAAGAATTTAGTTGGTGGTGCCCGTTGTAGCTCATGCAGTTCATGTTAAAGAGGCTACGCAACCTGGTATAATTTTCCCATCAAGTGATGAATTTGGAAACATTACAAGGAACACAGATACCATCTTTCTTCCCACAATGTTGCACTCAAGCCCCTGACATTTTTAGGTCTCGCCTAGCGATGCAGTGCGAAGCGCTGTCGCTAGCCAGATCTATTGTTGTTGCCTTTCGTTTGGAAGGGGGACAGGAGATGTGCACTTTCCTCCGGACAGGCGAAGTGCACGCACACTGCGTCTGTTTGCGCTTCGGCCCAGACAGCCGATGTGCAGGCGTAAGGCTTGCTGTGTTAGCACAACGCGCGGCGATGTGTACGTTCACGGTGTCTCTTCGGGCGCAAGCTGAGATCGCCTGCGGACAGCAGACTTGCACGCTCACAGCGTCTCTCGTCTCCTCTCTGTCGATCTCCGCTCACGGCAATCACCGCAATAACATGGGTGTGGCAGCAGCGCAGCGGAGCCCCGTAATGGAGCACATCAGGATGACCATGGTACCGAAGCAGCAACCACCGGCATCAGGTGAAGGGCTGTCCAAGCTTTTTGCTTCAGGGCAGGGGATATATTCAAATGTCATCCATATTTCTGCTGCACAACTCCTGTCATCTGGTTATGATAAACGTGACTCGCCAACCACGCACACATTCCGTGAACATCCGGGCTGTGTGTAACTCGCATTGCAGGCCCTCAGCGAGCTTTGCAAGCCTTGTGTGCCCCTGGGAGTATGCGTGCCACGTCATGGTCCCACTGTTAACCTGCCAGTAGGCCCCACTCACGCGCCCGTATCACCCCCAGGCCATACCTTGCTCCAAAGTCAATCAGCCCAAGATCACAGGATGTCGAGCAACGCCAATATCAAACCCATTCCCCGCTTCAAAATAGACAGCCCCCAGCAAAGAACCCCCTCGCTTTCCCCCCCTCCTCCCCACCCACTACTCCAACTGTGCACCACTCCCCTCCCCTCCCAAATACCCCCCACCTTTACAGCGTAGCACCAGAATGCCCACCATACCCCTCCACGCTCCTGCGGACCCATCTAAAATGTACCACGTGGAGTCGCCAAAGTCACCGCACAAATGTCCACAACTTCCGGAGGAAAAACCCATCCACTCAATGGCACCATGACCCGCGCTGCCCACCCCCCTTCCCCCCACCCCACCGGCCCCGTGCGTTCCCACCCTCACCGCCCCCTCTGTGTTCATGCTCACCACCAGTTACATTATTCTGTGCACCTTGGTTCAATTCAAAACTGCAGTGCTGCTTCCTGTGTTAATGTAATGTTCCCGTTTTTAAACTCTTGTAGCCCTATGCAATGTGCACAGATCAAAAGTTGTAAACATTACACTCTCCAGCGAAAAAAAGAATATGCACAGGGTGGAGTGCAAAGGTGAGGGTTTTCAGGGGTGGACGCAGAGGACAGGCATGTTGCTGTGTGCTAGGGCAGCACACGGTGATGCACACCTAACAAAAGTTTTGGGTGATGTGGCTCATTTGAGCACTGTGTGTTGTGTATCTGTAGAGTACTGAGTGTTGGGCATCAGGGAAGTAATGAGGCCAACTCTGCTTCCTTTTCGGTAGCTAAAGCAGGCATGTTGCAGGTCTTGGAAAGGAAGGTCTGTCTTAGCTCATGAAAGCAATTGATAATTGCTTCTCCTGCAGTAAAGCACACTACTGAGCATTCTTCCATAGTATGTACAAATAGTGCAGTTAATTAAAACCATTACAAACAATCTTCAATTTACACAATTTCATGTTAAAACAAGCATTTGCAATGCAATAGGTCTCGCATTAACACAAGTTTGAGCTATTGACATTGCAAATAATAATGCCTTTTAAAAATTTTAATTTTAAAAACCTAAATAAAAGGCATTGTTATTTACAATGCCAATAGCTGAAACTCTCGTAACTGTGAGACTTATTGCATTGCAAATGCTTGTTGTATCTCTGCAAGGGATGATGGACAAATTCTGCAGGTGATTTGTAGATCATATCTGAATCTGCTTCAGTGAATCTACTTCTGGTCCACTACCACCACGTTATCACCAGCAGCTCAGGTTAGCCTTTTGTACCATCAGTACTGTTGAGACAACGTTGACACCTACAGATTGTCATATGTCTCTGATGGTAGTTTTGCCCATCTGTGTCTATCAGGACTTGCCTGATGAAGAATACTACACACTTGAATTCAACGATGATGATGGTGATGATAGTGAGTGGAGAAACAAAGATGATGCCCATTTTTATGACCACATTTTTGGAGGTGACGAATGGAAATATGTTGCACCTGAAGAAAGTTCAACTGAAACAGTGTGATTCCTCCCCTTATAAGATGCTACAGCTTCAGTTTCTTATTGACAAATCACCTTGCCAAGTTTTAACTCGATGGAGAAGCTATAAAGTCTTGGATCTGTCGTCATCTTGTCTCCATGAACATACATGATCAGACCTCCAATTTACAGCAGCTGATCCAAGCACTAAAGAACCGTATTTATGGGTAAATAGAATTTCCGAGTGCCAACATTAGAATTTTTTTAAATATGGTTGTTCCAGACCAGAGGAGTGGTAGCAGCAGTTCTTCGTGTCAAACGGGCTTAGTTGAACAGCTGGAGATTAAATATGCTTTGTCATACAACCGCGTTAGAAAGGTCACATTTCTTGTTTAGAAATTGGAACTTCTACACTCTGCAGTGCTTAGGAAATGAACATATGTCTCAAAAATCTTCTTGCTTATCGTCAGACTTTCTTGACATTAGGACTGTGTAAAAGAATTTTATCAGTAATTGTCAGTTAAATTTTTTTTTAAATCTTGTTTCTGGATATGGGCCCATGTTGCAAAAAACCATGAAATAGTTTTGATAAAGTAGCTGGACTACCGCATCGAACCCTGTTGATCGATAGCCCATCCACTTTAATTGGGTATAGATTACCCTTATTTAACACTGTAGGGTTTCCAAACATCTGAAAACCGTCATTCTGAAACTTCAGAAAGTAATATTCAGTAATATAAAACTTTAGCAAATGTTTCCGTAACCAGGTTTGCTTTTGTATCCAAGAAGACATTTACAGAACTTTCTTAGATGTGCAAAAATTGGTCTTAGGGAACATACCTCAAAACAAACTACTTTATAGAGGGTTTGGAGCAGTACCTATCCTTGTTCGATGCGATTTTATTGTAATATTTTTTTTTATTAAGCACATCTTCACTCAGCTTCTTGGTATTGACTTTAATGTTAACTGAAAAGATAGTTGTGGAGAGTTACAATAAACGTGACCTGCCAGAGAAAAGAGCCTAGCAGGGGATGTTGTTAAACAGATTTCTAAAATGAACCCAGTTAGACTTGACTCAAGTAGGAGGGATGGTGTTTCACAATTTACCTGTGGCTGTGAAAAAAGCATGTCCATAGATCATCATTAGCTACTACAAGAAATTGATTCTGAGTCTACTACTCAAATTTGGAGTCCCAAGAATTTGCGTCTTTTTGTTAGATGCAATTGTTTAGGATTATCAAAACTTTACAAATTGGGAACTAGTGGAGGAATGTAAGCACTGGAAATCTTTACGTCTGTCTTGAGAGCATGTTGCTTAGCTACAGAGCAAAGTCCTTTACCAGGTGAAATATCTTCTCAGGGAGCACTAGGGACATTGAATTTGCTAAGTCAAGCACATACTGCATCAGAACATTTGATCACATGGAGGCATGTCTGTTTTTCAATGAATGTGGGTATTCTTTTGAGGATTCTCTGCTGTATAGACTATTAGCAACCTTCAACTTCTGAGTGGCCAAGGCTAGACTAGAATGAATATTTTCACAAACTTCCTCGCAGAATAAGACGACAAACATAAAACCAGACGTTAGGTATCACTCCTTGTACATGAGCAGTGCAAGACTATCGAGGAGCTCTGTGTCATCTGCTTACATCTGGAATCGGGCTCATGAGTGGTTGATTAGTTTGTCAAGAGGATGCATTTACAGGTTGGAAAAAAAAGGAGATAGAATCTACCATTGTGGGACACCTTGGCTCAGTTCTCTGGCTGCTGAGGGGGAAAAAGGTGGGAGAGCGACTGTTTGTGCCCTTCGAGCTAATAAGAATTTAAACCTCTTAAAGACAGTACCCATAAACCAGCGTTTGACTTCTTCAAGATGTTATGGTAGATTGTTTGATGGCTGTAAGATCTTACTGGGTTAGTGTTAGGTCACTACCGCAGTCAGTCAGACTGCGAAAGTTGTGTTGCACATACGCACTACTACTTAGGTGATACAGCCCCAATGTTATTCCACTTAAAAGAGCTTTATGGGCTTATTCACAGCTGTCTAATGGCAAGCGTCTCCAACAGTTTTTCTGAAATACAGCAGTATTGAAATAGGACAAAAATTGCTTAAACTTCCAGGAAGGCTTTTTGATCAGGAGATTTATTTCTACTAACTTCAAGGCTCCAATAATAAAGTGGTAAAAAGCCCTTGCACAGCCTGAATAGCTCATTAGAATTGGCAGATACTCTTTGGAACATCAGAGGGTCGGCTTCCTGCAATAATGACTTTCCATGATTAGCTTGACGTGTTCTGTGCAAGAGTTGGGACTGACTCAAGTAAGATCTTTAATACAATTATCTGGGATCACTTTCAAGAATTAAACTTAAGTAAATCTTTGAGATCATCACTGCAAAGAAAGATAGTGCCACAGAGTTGAAGTTGGAGTAAAAGCATAATGGCTAGCACTGGGAGATTGCTGTTTGGAAGTGAGATTAAATTAATTCAAGAGTAGGGAACCAACTGATGTACTTAAAAAATAAATCACCTTTACCTCCCTGTGTTTGCTTTTATAGGTTGTTGCTAAGGCAGCATACATGTTTCTTAGCTCAAGGAATAACAACATCTCTGCTTTCATGTAGCTGATATAAGTCTATCTTTCAATGAATACTTTCTCAACAAAGGCACAATTAAGCATCCCTTCTCACACCCGTTAATCAGCTAAAGTGAAGGGTTGTTTACGTGCAGCAGTTATGTGATGTATGCAGCAAAATGCCTGTGTAGTAAATCCTGTAGTTGAACTATCCTCAAAGCAACAAGAAGATGGAACAAACCTAAATTATGCATAAGATCAAATAATGAGTCACCCACTGCCCAACACTTCAAGGAGAAGGGCCACACGTTGACGAAATAAGGTTTCAGATCTTGGACACTGCTAATCACCTATGAAGAAGGGGTATTTCAAAAAGAATCTTTCTACATGAAGACATTTGGTGGGTTAACTGCTTTGGATACAGTTTCAATGAAACTTTGAATTGCCTTTTCGATTTCTGGGGCTACTTTCTGTATTCTATGTAAATACTATGTGGTAATGGACGTTTAAACCCACATCCAGGATGGAGGCATCAAAAAGGTTATGGACCAATTTTAGAGAAAGATGGATACTTATCGAATAACCAGAAGTAAACTTTAGACTATATTTGAGGTCTGGGTTAAGATGAGTAGATAAGTGCATGGACTATAAACAAGCATGCCGGTAATGGAGCTCTTCAAGATGGAGAGGGACTCTGAATATGTGCAGCTGTACAGTATTTATTTAGTCTGAAAAGGGTCATTTAAAAAAGTAAGTGAATCTCTTCGAAATGTATTACATTATGTTTCCAAATTAACTCCTAAATAACATTACGAGCTACTGTTGTGACGAGAACCAACAAGAATTTCTGGTTTTGAAATAACTAAAACTGAAGCCTCCAAGGAGATGTGAACACAAAGTTTTGGGGAATTTGATTTTATTCACAAAGTATTGCATTTTGGTGCACTGTTGTAGTTTGAGCCTGTATAATCCCAAGATACTATGATTTTTGGTGACTAAATATGCAAGTATTGTTGCTCCCTCTGCCTTAATAGAAAACATTGTGGCATTTTGTTTTTTTTAACTTCTTTTACCGTTTTATGGCTTTCATGAATAGTCAAGCTAATGATTTAATAATATTCAAGCTTCTGCTTCAAATTGCTGCAACAGACTGCTTTTCCTTCGATTTGCCTTGGACTTTTATCCAAAACAATGTGCATAATGGCGTAACTGATGTGATCCGTTTGATCTATGGATACATGCTCCTGGTTCAGTAAGCTTTTCTCTTTCTTATCTAAGGTAAAGCTTGTGACGAATGTGCACATGAAGGATCTCATCCCTTGAAGGAGCGACCAGCAGAGGAAGTTTCAGCCAGGCTTGCTGAACAAGACAAGATTGAACAAGAAAAGATAGGATGTATGATCTGATTCATGGTGGTGTCGTTTTGAAGAGTTGTTACTTTGTAATCTATTTTCCTCAGTTTCCAACCTGTTAAGAATATTTAAATTGAGGATGGCTGGAAGCAAAGCAATTCTAGAAGCAACCTGAAGTTAAGATGCCATTCATGTAATCCTTCCTACATGGTATTAGTCATGCACTTCCACAGTTAATTTCATGTGAATCCTTGGTCTGATTTCTGCTCTGCGATCTGTGAAGACCTATTTGGGGCTGCATTTCGATTTCTCTGTGCTTGAAATATTTTACTTAAATTCTTTGGTCTAGCAAGAGGAAGCTTTAATTTTAAGCTAAAGCTGACATAATCACATAAACTGACAAAAAGAGGATACAGAGAGCAGCTTTGGGTCTGCCTCTTTGTTGATGTACATGCCTATGGCAGTTCAGCATTTGATTGGCCCAAATGTTGTATTAGGCTTCCTAAGATGACGAAGTGTCTGTGGAGTGCAATGGAAACATTGATATATTCGCCAGTTATTGGATGTTTCATAGATTGACATGCTTGAATCGTTCCCCGTCGTCGAAATGGGAGTACCACAGTACAATAGTAAAGCCGTTAGGTTAATCCACACAGCCTATAAAGGCTATACAAAATTCAGTTCAGTAACTTATCCACATCATTGAAAAGGAACCAAACTTCAGCCAGTCAGGCAACAGCACCCTCTAAAACACTTCCCACAGAGGCTTCTTCCCTCAGGTCTCCAACTGCACCCATACCCTCGCAGCCACCACAGCCAACAGCCTTCCCTGCCCTTTTCTGGGTGGGAGCTCAGGTCCCACAGACCGGATAGGACAGGTGGCCAGCAGGCGAGTCAGTGTCTCCACCACAGCCATCCCAGCATAAGCTACATCTAAACCTCTTTAGGTTGGCCTCTGACCATCATGGGCATTCAGTGGGAGGCAGGATACGCCATCAACTGTCCCACTGGCGATCAATGACATCAGACCGCTGGTTTCTCCAGATTGTCCAAAGGGGCTACTCCCTCGCCTATGTGATGACCACCAACCCATGCCAGCCACTTATGATCAGCTGACGGAAGACCATCTCTCCTTGATCCGTCAAAAAGTGCAGGCTCTCTTGGACAAAGAAGCCATAGAGAAAGTGCCTGCATCATAGGTAGGTTGGGGTTGTTATTCCTGCTACTTTCTGGTGCCAAAGAAGGACGATGGGCTTCGTCCTATCCTCCATCTGCACCTTCTCAACCTCTTCTTGAAGAAAGAGAAATTCAAAATGTTCATGCTCCCATAAATTCTGTCTGTCCTTGACCTGAGGGCACAGAAAAGGTAGAAAACAATAAGCTTACAGTGCGCAGGTAGGATATTTATGTGCAGCTCTGCTCTTTTTCCAGTGTGGTACAGAGTCATACAACACCACATAATGGTGTTCTGGAACACTGCTGAAAAATTGGATTTTACTTTAGGTATAGTGTAACCTTTATCGGGAATTTCAGGATAAGCAAGAACTGCATCCATGTACACCGTACTACCTTAAATTCCTGATTCTCTAGTTTTCAGAAATGTCCTGTGGTGATGGGGTATATAGGTACGTACAACCCCTTCACCCCCCTTGTCCAAATTCTGGAACCATATACCATGGATACTGAGAGGCAATTTTGAGTTTTAAGCTTAGCTTAAAATGTACAATACATTCTGGCCAAGAAGTAGTGGCATCCACACAAACCACTTTACCTTGGATTTTCAGAGGTGTTGAGTTTTCAGAAGTGTGTTGTGTTGGCAGATTTTCTTGGGTGTCTGCCAACGCAGGGTCCAAATATCGCAGCTAACTATGTGAATTAAATTCAGTGGGAAAACCTTGATGTTTCCACATTGTTTTAGGGCCTTTCCTGTCACAGATGAATAGCCCACCCACACATATGAGATACTGTAGTGCGTTGGCAGATTTTCTTGGGTGTCTGCCAACGCAGGGTTCAAATATCGCAGCTAACTATGTGAATTAAATTTAGTGGGAAAACCTTGATGTTTCCACATTGTTTTAGGGCCTTTCCTGTCACAGATGAATAGCCCACCCACACATATGAGATACTGTAGTGCTAGTCATACAAGCTACAGCAGAGCTAGGGTCTCTCGTTTTCTGAGGGTTGGTATGTTTCTCTGGGTGACAGCCAGCGCTGGGCCCAAATACCACAGAAATACAAATCCCCAGAAAGATTGAAATCAAGAAAGCATCTTGAGAACTCCTTATTGCGTTTTGTGGCTTTTCTTTTCATGAGTAATTCCTCAGAGGGGCCTGTTTTTATCAGAAGTGTGAAAACAATGAATAGTATAACATTTGTTTTTATCCACTCAATGGATCTCGAATTTTGGCTTCCCTATGTCAATCAGTCTGCAAGGAAGAACATATTTTGTACAACACTTTCTGGATCACGTGATATTATTCAATGTTGCACAAATAACCACTATTCTTAAGCTCATATTCTTAGGCACATTTAAAAAATGCATAGCTTTTGTTTAAACCCATTTTTAATGAATTCGATTTTTACCATATGAATTGAAGCATGGTCAGCAGGCTAGGGAAAAGTCATTATAAGCTTTTGCTTTGTTTGTGGTGCCAGGTATCTCGTGTTTTTGGATATCCAGCAGTGTAGGTCCTTGCGACCAAATGAGTCTGACCGATGTAACGGTATATGACTTTTGTAGATTGGTCTTCAGTACAAATACAAATTGCAGATGAATATATTGTCACCAATTTCTATTTTTCCTACTTAATTTTGTTAGTTTTTTATTTCAATAATTCATTTCTTTGGGGCACTTTTTACGATTTAGACAAAGGACCCCTTGATGAATTTATCATTGTGTGTAGTTCTCAGAAATATGTATAGATTTCTAGATTCACTCATGGATTTTTCAACTCTTTCCCTCACAAATGCAGACAGGATAAAAACACATTCATTGGAGTTATTCACTGCAGCTTAAATTGAAATAACTGACAACAAAAACCTTTTTTTTTTTTTCTCTTTTTAACAACTCTATTTCCGAAAGCTGAGAAGAGGACTATCTGAGCACAGCAAATAACCTTTTCTTATGCTATGGTTATAAAAAAAAAAAAGTAGACTTCTTCCTTTCACAGCACTTTCCCTAATTTTTCTCAAACCCTCACCTCTGCCAATTTTGCTGATATGCTCCGTTCCCTATAAGGGAATTGACGACCCTGAGTACCTTAAAGTCACTAACATGTGAGGGAATAAACGGACAGCATGGCCAGGAAAACTTTAGTGGCAGAAAGGAGATGAAGGCTCAAGCAAGACCTGCACCAAATGTAAAAAAAGACTTGGCATTCCGAGGCAAAAAAGGTTAGCAGTGAAGTGTTTCACCTTTACCTATTTTTGTTACTATTTTAAAACACTAAGGATTCTCTGGAATCCATTAACTATACCGACGCTGGAGAATTATTCTTCTAGGTAAGTAGCTTCTTTCTTATGCTCACACATCCTTTTGTAAAGCTTTCTAATATCCCTTTAGATCGGGTCAATGCTATAGAAAAAAACAAATATATACAAAATACTATTTTTTTTTTTTTAAACACATTTTATTGGTCAAGCGGCACATGTACAGCAGAGCCCTGTAACCTAGAGGCGTCTGCACAATGTGAGCATATAAAATTGACTTTGATATTTTTCAAAACTATACCCAATAAAACCTTAAAGGAAATACAATATCAATCTAACTGCCCTTGATTGCCCCTCCCCCAATTGCACCACTCATCCACTCTAAAAGATCTTTTCGGATATTTACAGTCAAACTACCCAGCAGGGTCTCAACTCCCACCCCTCTACTGGGATCCCCCCTAGCAAGCCCAAAGTTTATAATCGCGGGTCCCGACCTACAGAACCCGGGTCTCGGAGCAATCCAAATAGTCTGCCCACCGTTTCCATATTTTGAAATGTTTTAGAGGGCACCCCCTGGCAATGAAAATAGGTTTCTCGAGGCCCATACAAAAGTCCAGGCCATTCTTCCATGTGGCCACTGCAGGGGGCCTCTGAGCCTTCCACGCCCTCGCTATGTCCCCCTTTGCCAATGTGAGACCCAACAGTAATAAATGGCATTAATAGATGTTGCCACCTTTCCCTTCCAGGATGTGCAATAGAGCTAGTTTCGGTGAGCGGGGAAGATCCCAGCCCAAAACCTCCGATAAGCAAGTGTAGACCCCCCTCCAAAACCGATCTAGGGCGAGACACTGCCAGACTGTGCATCAGCGTACCATCCTCCCTGTTACATCTGAGGCACACAGGGGAGGCAACCAAGCCCGCCCTCCACAACCACATTCGTGTGTAATAGACCCTGTGCAGATATTTAACTGGACCAGACGCACCGCTATGGCCTCCCCGGGTGGGGCTGCTTCGACCTCCATCCAGTCCTCCTCTTCCAAAGGTCCCAGATCGCCCTCCCAATCCTCACGGAATTCTGTAGCGTGGAAGAGCAGTGGGTAACTAGGGTTTGATATAACCTGGATATTTTACGGTCCTGGAGTTCACCCATAAAAACTTTCACCACCAGGGGGCTGAACTCAGCTACTGACTCCAATCCCACCAGACTGGGCAACAATGCGTGCCGGAACTGGAGGTACTTGAAGAATTGGGACCGTGGCATATGGAATTCTGCTTGAAGGTCTTGGAATGATTTCAGTGCTAGACCCTTTATAACATCCCCCAGGACCAAGATCCCTGTACTAGCCCACCCTCTGAAACCTTGCAAAGCAGCTAACTACGGCAAGCGCCCATTATCCCAAAGGGGGGCTCTCCTGTGTCAGCTTGTTCCACCACCCCATTCCACGCAGTGCCTGCCTCCAAACCTGGAATACCACCTTGGTTGCCGGAGGCAGTGGGCCCGCAGCGGTGCTGAGTAAGTGCCGTATGTAGCGAGCGATCTCCTATACGCCGCCATTCCACCGCTTATGCCGGGTCCTCCCGGTTGCCATACCACCATTCGTTCAATACGAGTAGGTGAGATGCTTGATATATGACAGGATATCGGACAACGCTAGTCCCCCACAGTAAGTTGATAAAAAACACGTCCGCAGGGCCACACGTACCTTGCCCCCTCTCACAAGAACTGCCCAAGGGCCCCTTTTTCTTGCCAGAACCTACGGGGGGGGATTGGATATGGGTGAGTCTGCAACTGATAGAGAAGACTGGGGAGTGCAACCATCTTGAATATGGCTGATGTGCCATAGATGATCAGTGGCATATGGGATCAAGTCTTAATATCATCTCGTACTCGCTCCCAGACCGGAACTAGATAACGCTCCCAGGCGACTGTGGGATATGTGTTATAAAAACACCCAGATATTTCAGTCCTCTTGTCGCCTGCTGGATCGACAAGGCCCAGTCGCCCAGAACAGTCCGACCTCCAAGCCTCCACAGCGTAGATTTGCGGGGATTCATATATAATCCAGAGGTTTCCCCAAAGATCTGCAGAATATGCAGGAGCTGTGGTCCCGTTCTATCCACATCTGTGAGGAAGAAGAGGACATTGTCCGCGTACAAGGCAATCCTATCCGACAACCCCTGAGCCCATTCAAAAGCCGTGAACCTGCACGTCTACACGAACCCAAACGGCCAGCGGCTCCATTGCGAGTGCGAACAGATACGGAGACACGGTGCAGCCCTGTCTCGTTCCCCGACCTATGGAGAACATGGAGGAGGATGCACCCGCCACCCGCATTGAGGCAGTGAGGTCGGTATATAGAAGGGTCAAATACGATCGGAACCGTGGTCCAAAATTCAACCGACCAGGTTTGTGAAAAATCACCACCTCCGCATGCCTCCAGTCTGGGGGAAGGAAGCCGCGATCCTGCGCCTCCTCTACCACTGCGCGGTAGTGAGAACCTAGCTGCAAAAAGTATTGTTTATAAAATTTGCTAGGAAACCCATTGGGCCTTGGAGCCTTCACGGAGTTGAGTTCCTCTAATGCGACACCCAGCTCCTCGTCTGTCAGCGGGAGCTCCAACTCCTCTCTCACTGCATCCGATAGGGCCTTGGGCGGGAGGTAGGCCAGAAACCGATCAATCATGTCAGCTGACAGACATTCTTTAGGGGTGTATAAGTCTGCATAATATGTAGCAAACTCTCCGCCAGGACCATTGGCTCCGTGAGTGGCTCGCCTGTCGCGCCCAAGATGCCCGGAAGGGTCTGCTGATGATATATCCCTTGGCAGAGCCTGTGGAGCATCCTACTGGATTTGTCACCCCATTGATATACTCTACTGTGCGTCGCCAGCCAGGCCTGCCGGGCCTCATCCAGTAGGAGCGCGGCTTAATTTTGTTGGGCAAGCAGCAATTGCCGCCTAGACTGCTCGCCCCCTCCTGCACGACCCCGAAGCTCAAGATCTTCAATGTCCGCCTCTGCCTGAATTAGCACCTCACCATGTGCTCTGCGAGCCGCCGCGCACCAAGATATGTCTCTTCCCCTCAAGACAGGCTTCATTGCCTCCCACACCGTATCGGCCCCAGCAACGGAGCCAACATTCACTCTCAGGTATTCATCTATGGTGTTCACCCATACGTTCCCTATGTTCATCATTCATGCCTCTACCCTGTCCACTTGTATTTGAGGGACAAATATGTAATTGAGTCTGGAGTAAGAATCATGCACGACGATAGGTACGTGAACTCCCGATCGTCTCGATCCATCTATCCAGTCAAGTCCCGTCACTAAGGAATGCAGTTTCGTGGTGCCGCCCCACCGGAGCCCCACTCTCCCTCCAACGATCTGCGGCCATGTCCATCACGTCATTCCAGTCCCCTCCTACTGCAGATACCCCGTCCGGCACGTCCACCCAGACTGTAATGAGATGCTCCACTAAGTTCCATTGTAATGGGGGGGGGGGGGGGGGGCATATACGCTGCCTAGTACTAGGGATTCCTCCCTAACCTTTCCCTGTAGGAATATGTATCGCCCCTGGGTGTCGGTCAATGCTTAATATGCACATAAGGGACACTCCGATGGATCAATACAGCCACTCCTCGTGATCCCCTCACAAAGCCGGAGTGAAACACCTGGTGGTACCCATACCGCTGGAAGCAAAGGGCCTTATTCCCCAAAAGGTGTGTCTCCTGCAGCATGAGGACGTCCGCCCCAGCCCGTTTGGCCTGTTGAAGTATGGCCCCACGTTTAATTTTATCTAAGGCACCCCTCATGTTCCAGCTGATGTAGTGAAGCAAACCCAGGGTCCTACTCTCACCACGGGGAATTCTGCCATGTGGTGCTGTGTCTGCGATTGCCAAGATGTGGATATGAGCCCGGCGGGAATATGTAAGCCTACTGTCAGTGTGATGAAGTGCAATCAACCAACCCAACAACCCCCCACCCAAAAAAAACCCCACCCAATACTTCAGGAACAATGAAGCATCTGTCGCGGTGGGTACGACCCAGGCCCTTCAATGGGAGGGCCCGAACCGCCCCAACCAATGGATCCTTAGCTCACAACCCACTCAACCCTAGCACACACTGTCAGCACAGTTCCACTAATTGAACCCTGCCCATCATTAAGTCTCTCCGATCTGAACAGCTGGAACTGCTTCACAACTACCCCTCATTGGTGTGCCAGTCAGGGTGCAGGAGTCTGTCGGCCCAGGGCCGAGCCAGACCGGGACGGTGCATCGCGGGACATGGATCGGCATCTAGAGCATGACCTTCTGGTGTTCTTCAATTTCAGCGGGGACCCCCGCCAAGTTACCCCTGACGATGAGGAATCAGACACCCTTCCAGGCGGTGTATGGGCCCGCACCCTTACCGTTTCATCAGTCCATTTAAACCCCTCTTCTGGCGAGTCAAAAAAATGGGTGCGAGAGCGGTACACCACCTGCAGGTGAGCAGGGTATAGCAGGGCGTAAGGGAGCTTAATCTCGCAGGTGGGTCTTGGCTGCCAGGAACGACTGTCGTTGCTGCTGGACTAGCTTTGTATAGTCAGGAACAATGAGGAAACGATCATTATCATATTGTCTGGGTTCTTTGAGCCGTCCTTGCTTCAGGATAGCATCGCGGCGTAGTTCAAAAGCTTTGCGATGACTGGCCTTGGACGGTTCCCTGGCGGAGGCTTTGCATAAGCGCTCCATTGGCGCGCTCGATCACAAAGCAGCGAGACGTAGATTCTGGTGGAAGCCAACTCTCCAGCATTTGTGTGAGGAACTGTTCCATGTTTCCCCGTTTGCATCCCTCCGGAAAGTCAACAAAGCGGAAGTTATTAAGTCTTGCCCTCCCTTCCGCATCCTCCACCCGTAGCGCAAGGCCCCGCTGGGTGGTCTCCATGGCTGCCACCTTTTTCTTCAGTGTGGTGAGATCATCCTCTACTCCGGAGACACGAGTCTCAGTCTCAGTGATGCGGGATACAGCATTCCGTAGGTCCTGCCGCAACAGCATTACATCAGAGTCGACCTCCCCTATCTTCGCATCCAGCATGTCCCTGGACTGCGTGATGGTGGCCATAAGCGCTGCATTATCCGGCATGGCTCCCTGTGATTCCCCAGAGCACCCGGCAGCTGCTCCCGGGCCCGTGAATTTATCAATAGGGTCCTGTTTAGATGGTTCACTCACACCCCTGTCCCGCGTCATGGCAAACCTCGACTGTTCCCAGCCCGACGAGACTGCCGAACGCGAGCCGACCCCCCCCCCCCAACCACCAAAGGATCCCCTCGGGACATCTGTAGCCCAGTGAAAGCAGCACAGTCTAGGGCCACAGGACAGAGCTTCCACAAGGATCTACATGCAGCAATGGACACTCAATGTTCGTGACTCCAACACTGGCGAGCAGGTCCGCTCCTCTCTGGGCAACAGCTCACAACAAAGGTCCCATCAAATGGCCCTCGGATCGATCCAAATGCCGCTCTGCTGACCGCCGGGCACCACACCCGGTGAGGTAGAAGGTTATGGGGGAGCCCAGAGCAACTGCTGTGAACATCGCAGGAGGGGTGCAGCACCCCAGCTTTCAGCGTTCTCCCCTCCAGAGAACACACACACGGCCCGACACCACCACCGATGCAGGCGTGCCCCCGGAGCCCAACAGGGACCCCCAATGCGGTACGACCGACCGTCGAGTACACCCTCACAGAGTCTATGATGAGGAGTGGTGGGGGAAGATCTGTGCCACTGCTGGTTTCTCGATACTAGGTCAGCCACCGATGCAATAGGTCTCCCTGTGTGTGCAGGACACCGCTGCGCCGCCGCCCGTACTCCCCTGCAGTCCGATATAACCGCCGACACCCCCCAGATGTGTGTGCAGGGGGGTGGAGAAGAAGAGGGGCCCTAAAGTCCTCGGGCCACAGCTTTCACTCCTGTCGCTGGTCGACCCTCACTCCTGAAGAGCCGCGCTGGGGCGCCCGACCCACCACCAAGCCAAGGGGGGAGCGAGGAGGGTGGGAGAGAGAAGCGTGCGCCTCCGTCCTTACCACCCTGTCCGGACACTGGCCACTGCTAAAGAAATGGCGGCGGTCAGGCTCTCGCCGCTACCACCGTGGCCTGACACGACTGCCGAATTGCGGCCCACACCCACAGGAATCCTCTTTGGAGACCGTCCGTCTAGGGGCACACCCCGGCTCAGACAATGCCATGGCCCCACTATGCGTGGGCCCCGCTGCCGAGGCTGCGCCACCTCAAGTCTGCAAATAATTCAAGCAACGCACCCTGCGTCACCGGAGGGCACTCTGTCTGCAGGCCCCAAGGCTTAACCTGCGCACACTCTCCTCCCGCGGCACCCACAAAGCCCAGATTCTCTCAGGTGAGGGCCGCCGATGTCCGTCAGCAATGGGGTGACACTGGATTACAAGAAGTCTTCAGAGAGAGAGGATAATGAAGGATAATTACCTGGGAAGGACGGAGCGCTCTCAACCCATGTCTGCCATGCCGGCTTGCCTAGCCACGCCCCCCACAAAATACTACTTTTAACTCTCAAATTTACTTATCTTTTATTAAGTTCCGAATTTTCTTTGAACTTGTACATATGACTAAACATTAAGTACATTACTAAGTAATGCAAGTCAAAAGGCATTAAGTATTTTGACTGATCACAAGTTGTATTTCTTCTTCCAATTTTAATTGCCTAGTTACAAATTTTGTATCCTGACAGTAAATATTTGGGAATTCAAAACTATGGATGTGTTTAACCCGACATGTTTTAAAATTTCAAAGAATTTGTCTAAAAAGGTAGTGTCTGAATCTTGAAGTTTAGTATCGCTGCATTTGTCCATCTATTATTCTTTCCAATGTTCCTTCTATCTATTCATCCTCCTCTCCATTAGCCATTCAATCTAACCATCCTTGTATCCATCAACTCATCCATCAACCATTCTCCCTCCTTTCCATCTTTTCCTCCATTGATCCTCCATCCCCCTCTCAATCCATCTTTTCTCTTCATTCATCCTTGTCTTCATCCGTCAAGCCTATCTATCTTTCTCATCCTTCCTCGTTTTTTCCATTTGTTCTTCCGTCCTACAGCTCCATTACATAACCTCTTATAGTGGTATTTAAGAACATCTCTTTGGAGATTGGCTTTTCCAATCAAAGTTTTAAAGGAGCATAAACAACAGTTTAAATGCTTTGTTATTTAGACTGCCCAGTATTATCCACATCCTTTTAGGTTTTCTAAAATGAGGGGCTCATGATGCCCCTGTACTCAGACCCTGTGAGTGGGGCAGTAAGGAAAGCTAAGCGATATTTGGGGGGGTATATTTGTATTCTGAAGTTGAGTGTAAACCTAATTCTGTATATTTTTCCATAGCTATTGCTGCAGTTTTGGAAGAAGCTTTGAACCATACTGCTAATGTTACACTTCAGGCAATTACTGCCCAGGATACTGCAGTGCATGCGGTCAATGCTCATGCCCGGAAATTGAAAGAGGCCATGGACGACTCTGAGGTAAACTATAAACAAGTAATGGCTAAGCAACTCGGTCTGGCTCTTTGTTTGAGAAAATGTTTGGTAATATTTGGACAACTTGGTGTATGTAGTGTTCCACTGTCCTAGGTAGACGGTCCTAGACTATAGCAAAATTTAGGCTACAACAATGTAGAAGCTGGCCATCGGGCTCCTTTGTCCAGCATGCTGAATTATCAGTGCGAAGCTGTACTCTCAAAGACTTGCATCATGAAAATGAGTCGGATAGTGAATTCTGAGTTGCAAGTGGTTATCTTAAAAGGCACATAAAGAAAACTAATGCCTAATGGATACTTTTGCAGAAAGGCCAGTATTTCTTTTGTAGCTGTAAAATAGTCTACATACATGCCTGTCTTTTTGTTAACAAAAAAAATGTCCATCAAACAACATGTTATTATGACAGTGAAGTAAAACAAATGAACATGCAAGGGTATCTATTTATACTACCACACTTTAATGATGCATTTCTGTAGATGCTAAACTAGCTGTAAGAACCAGAGCTCATAGGCATCACTTTAAGGACCTCTCATTGTTCATCCACAATATTTATCTGGTGTAGTCATTGGGCTGCATGGTTTTCTCAATCTCTGTTCCAACCACTTTTCATAGCATCTCCATATGTTTGTTCTCCTTTGAATTGCACATTTAAAAAACATATATAAATATAATTAACTGTTACCGATTTAAAACTGGTGGGAAATGTGGGTTAGATCCAATACCGGCAGATATCATGTCTTACAATAAACCACAAATAAAACCGTACAGATGTGTTCCCTCTCTCCAATATAAATGTATCCAAATAGAATAAGAATCTAGTTTCCCTCGTTTGGCTGCTGTATTGTAGCAGTTAAAGTCTTACCTACTCAAAGAACGTTATTAGACTTGTGTAGCTTACAAATGTATGAATATCATTGGATTGCGGTGGTTAAAATAAAATCCAATAAAATCTGTGGAAGAGACATTGTTTCTCTTTTTTTCCTTATAACCAATTGTCTTGGTTTTTTCAGCGATACAATACCATGAATATGACCATCTGACACAATAAAGATGGCGCATAATCTTAACAGTAATGGTAACAACCCGTTAATTCCCACATCCAAGCAGTAGAAAGCCGACCACTTGCTCTAGACTTGGTCCAATTTGCAAGGGCAGCCCCGAGCTTCGTAGAAGGGATGTTTCTGTTGGGCACTCCAACCCATCCCCTTCCTACATTGCAATACTTGTGAGGTTGTAGGGGACTTCCAGTTACGGGCCACGACCGCTTGAATACCAGAGTAGCCACTCCAATAAATATATGCTCCATTCTCTGCCCATCTGCATCCTCCAATAGTCCCAATTTGGCAGATCTCTGGGTAAGGTTGAGGCTCCATTCTAAAGCAGCGGAGAGTTCCCTTCCAACCCCCTCCTAAAAGGGGACCAACCCCAGCCAGGACCACACCCTCTGAAGAAACCCTCTGCAATCCGGTGGAGGCGTTGAAGAGTAATGTAGGCCTTTGAGTTGGACATTCTGGAGGCGTGCCAATAAGGCCAGCTCCTTAGGAGCCATGCGGGCCGCGCACCATTCCTCATTTTTAAGTTGACCCAACAAGGACTCCTACCTCCTGCACAGGCTCAGAAAGCAGACGGGGACATTAATAAACAAGGAACAATAGATTTGGGAAACAGCTCCTCTGCCCTGTCTCCCCATCAACAGGGGGCTGAACTCCAGAATCCGGGTGCTCGTGGGAATGTTGGCCACAGGGCATGACACAGCTACATGTATTTATGAATTTGAATGTGGGTGAGCTGGTACTGGTCCTGCAGGACCGGGAACACGTGAATACCACTGCCGTGCCAAACATCTCCAAGGTAGGAGTTGCCTAGCGCCGCTTTCCCACACAGCAGTGTCACCCAGGTACAGTCAGGGAGAACCGTCCAAGCACAACCTTGCCACTCAATCAATCAGGGGTTTGTTAAGCCCAGGTACTCGCCTGGAAGGGTCTCAAGGCGCTGGGGGAAGTGGGGGGGGGGGAGGGAGGGTTCGTAGCTCCTAGGCACTCATGGAGTGATGTCACATGTTGCCAGCTACACTTGGTAGGTTGGATCATGCCACAGTCCTTTAAGCAAGTTGTTGATTGTGAACAGCAATGAGACCAGGTACCAGAAGAGATCAGGTGTTCCCATCCCTGACGGCTATTGACAAAAGCTACTCGATGGCGGCCTCCTGCCAAAAGAAATGTGGTTACTCCAGTATTGGAGCTATCACAGATTCACATGCTTGAATCATTCTCCGTTGTCATGATGGGAGTCCCTGGTACATTAAACAGTAGTAGTAGTAGTGATAAAGGAAGACTGATGGGAATTGACTGGAACAGACCTAGGCCTCAGTTTATTAACCTATCATAGTCCTTATTAAAAAAGAGTCCAAAGTTTTCCTTTAGCCAATCCGCATCAATCACCTGCTAGAACACCCTGAGAGAAGCTCAGAACCTCAGATTTTCAAATGCACGTTGTGCTAGGGAGTCTCCTTTGAGCTCTGCTTAGTTTTCTCCAATTTTCAAGAAGATTTTCTGCACTTCAAATCACAGGAAAGTGACTTTATTTGTTATATTCTCTCAACAGATATATTTCTGTTATTTATATCTGTGGTTTGCCACAAATCTGACTGAATCATGTCAGGGAAGGCTAAGAAGGCTCTCTTCAGGGAGTGTGCCACTTGTCTGAAAAAGAGACTGTATGTGGAAGACTCTCACAAAGAGTGCATTCATTGCTTATACCCTTCTCATAAGGCGTCTGACTGCAAGATATGTTGCACCTTCTCGAATAAGTCTCTCTGAGACCATAGGGAAGCCTTCCTACTTGGCTCCAAAAAATGAAAACCAGGTCTGATCCCGTGTCAGACTTGGAGGGTGAGCATTCTACATCATCAAAGATTTCCCTCAAAAGAAAAAGGGATTCTCTGCATGGTATCAAGGAACCCCACTCAAATGTGCCAAAAAACACTCTCCGGATGTCTCCCTCCTCAGGGCACAGTAAAGGGTCTCTCAAAAAAGCTCAGCCTTATAAATCTGTATCTGAGCCAAAAACTCCACCTCCAGACCATAAATTAACTTTTAAAAAGCCTCCTTCAGAACCATCTACAAGTTTTTTGCCACTCGAGGGATTTGCCGTCGACAACAATGGGATGAACCTCGGGGACGTCGACATCATTCTCTCGGCCTTATCCGTGTCGACGACATCTGTCGTCTATCCAGGCCCCGATTTCGTAAACTATCCCTCCGGCATCGTCAACGATAATCTCCTCTCTGTCAGAGAAGTTGCTGCTGATGAGATCATCGTCGTCCTAGTTGACGAAGACAGTACTGCCACCAACGAAGACTCTGTCGTCGACGAAGAGGTGGTCCACGAGGTCAACGTTACCGTCGACGGTACCAGGGCCGACGGACTCGTCGTTGACGACGAGGAAGAAAATGCCGCAGGAGGACGTCATATTGCTGAACCCATCGCGGTCACCGTTGACGCAGCCGTTTGCGGGGACTATCTCGTTGACGAAGGCTCCTATATTAGGACCAATAAATCACCATTGCCAAGATCGATGGCCTCACCAAGGGAGACAGATATTACCCCAGAGCATACATAACCAAGTAAAATTACACCTCTTTTACCCACTCATCTTCTGGAAGAAGAAGATTCAGAAGAGGATGGCCCCTTTGGATCTGCATATAGTCCATCAGAACTGCATGTCAAGTATCAGCCAGTTGATGATGAGGGGCAAGAACAAGACGGATATGGTCAAGTTTACCACTCGCAGCCTGAGCCAGGCCTGCAGGACTTTCATCAAGAGATAGTGACAGTGCCCTCTGCTTTAATTTCGGATCTTCAGTCAATGCTGGGAGATTACCGTTTCCCACCTGCAGTTCCAGTTCCTGTCTCTCACCTATAGTGGGGTCACCGGTGTAAAGATCCCCTCCTACCAGACTGTCACTCCCAAACACTCCGCAGACTGTGCCTCTCCAGGAAACCGTTTCTTCGGATGAAGAACGTGAAGAAAGAGATCTTTGTGACAGGGACGCAGAATGGGATAATTATTCTATCTCTCTGCCTGCCTCCGCTAGACCTGCTCTGGTAGACTCCACCAGAGGCTATAGGAAGATTTCATTATCTTTTAGAGCGAGCATCAAAACGATTTGCCTTACCTCTTCCTTCCAGGCAATCCGACTGTTTCCTTTACGATTTTAAAGAACCATATCGCAAATACAGATTACATCTGGCAAGAGGGGATCTGGATTATGAAGACTCGAGTATCCATACCGGCTGTGCTTCCACGCCTCGACAAACAATATGAAGCTAAAGACAATGCACCAGCATGCCTTAAGCGACATCCGAAACCAGACTCTGTGATTATGCAGGCAGCTCAGCGCTGCTCAAAGAACCTGGTAGCACCCCTTTCGGCTCCTCCTGATAAAGATGGCAGGCTCCTAGATTCAATTGGTGAAAAGTTTTCATCAATGTTCGCATCGTCAGTGAGAGCCTGAAACTCTGACGATTTTAGGGCGCTACGATCGCCGGATGTAGTCTGACATTGCTTCCTACATGGATCAACTCCCAGAGGATGCTAAAGAAGAAGCGAAAAAGAGATCACATGCACGCTGCCATCACTGGTTTCAGGCAGCTGGCAGGAGCTACGGCTCTCAGAAGGCTTAAAGCTTCCTCATTCCGCTATGGGGTTCAAAATCTTAGACCTCCCATACGACACAGAAGATCTTTTTGGAAGTCAGGTGGAAGTATCCCTCAAGTCAATAAAAGACACGGATACCGCCAAGTCTTTGGGATCACTCCAATTTTGGAAACCTCCTTTTCGTGGTTCCTGTGGGAAAGGACAACAGTCATATAGGGGAGACTATCAGCAATATCGATACCCTTTGTACTCCAGTCACCTGCCTTACCGTTCCCACTTCCAGCGAAAACAGCCACCTCAGACATCCTATGTTAGACTTAACAGAGGATAGGCATCCGACCAGGCAAGGATGGAGGCCGTAGACTATATCTCACAGGCTCTGCCTCCAAATCCGGAACAAGAACGAACCTCTCCTAGGTATCAAATCACTATTTTGGTAATATATCCATCTTACAATATCTATATCAACATTGTCCCAACACAGAGATTATTTAGAAAAACATATTCTTATTTATTAATTGCATAGCCAAGAAATTCATAACAAAAGGACATCACCACTATATACAATACATTCAATAATACACAATACTATCTACAACAGCCCCACAAAAAAAGAAAGAATGTCATTCATACATATAATCATACCAAACATCCAAACATTCATCCAAAAACTACCAACCACAACTCGACCACCATACCATGGAAAAAACATTACAAAAAAAATACATAAAATCATACACATAACAAAGCAACAAAGGAAAAAAGGGGCTCCGACGCGCGTTTCGAAAAAGGACCCGTGTCCACAGTTCCTTCGTCAGGGCGCAATTGATAAAATTCTTGATAAACACACTTCTTGATAGACGTATTCTTTTTTCAATATTGTGAAATCAATCCACCAAAGGAATTTAAACGAAGGGGCTTAATCTTGAAGTAACATCTCAAATATTAATGTACATCTGTAGGGGACATAACAAAGCATATTTAAACAATTTCTCACCACAAATCCCTCACCACATTCATCCAAAGCACAGAAAATATCTGAGTTTTTTGGTAGCAGGACGCCATTTTCAGTTCAAGGTGCTCCGTTTGGCACCAAGTCGGCACCCAGGATTTTCACAAAATGCCTTGCGCCAGTCGCAGCATTCCTCAGTCAAAACCAGCATCAGGTCTTCCCTTATTTGGACGCCTGGCATCCTCCGAGTCAGCAGCTCTACCAGCATCAACACAAACCTGCACAGATCTTTTCCGTCAACTAGGTCTCACCCTCAAACTGGAAAAGTCCCAACAGACGCCATCGCACGAGATTGTATTTCTAGGAGCAAAGCTAGACAAGGGGTGCTTAAAAGCATATCCTGCAGAGGAGCGACAGTGACAACTTCTCAGTATGGCGGCATCCCTAAACAGAAAAAAGTTTCTTTCCGTCCGACTGTACAAGTAACTCTTGAGAATGATGTCTTCATGCATATTTCTGATCCCATTTCGTTGCCTGAAAATGCAACCTATTCAAGAGGAGCTGGACAAGCAGTGGGCACAGTCCAAAGGCTCATTCGACAACATGGTCCAGGTAACCCCACAAATGCTAAAGGCCTTGGAGTGATGGTTAGACAAAAATCATCGTCGGTAGGGCCATCTCTCAAGCACACGCAGACACCCTTCGCAATCCCCACGGATGCATCCCTGGAGGGCTGTGGATCTTACCTCCAAGAACTGCAAGTGAACAGCAAGTGGCATCGCACTTCAAGTCAATCGCACATAAATGTCCTGGAATTGAAAGCAGTCCATATAGCCCTTCAAGCTTTTCTTCCCAGAATACAGGGTTCATTGGTGCTAGTCTGAACGGACAATACCACAAAGATGCATTACATAAACAAACAGGGCGGCACACGATCTCATCTACTATCAAGAACGGCGCAGAAGCTATGGGAATGGGCCATAACTCACAAAATCTACATCCGAGCGGAGCATGTTCCAGGAATACAAAACACAATTGCGGATTCACTCAGCCGACTCACAACACTGTGCCACTAGTGGAAACTACACCAGCAGACTCTTCACGACATCTACAGCCGCTGGGGCACCCCAGAGTTTGATCTATTTGCAACTCTCCAGAACTGCAAATGCTGGTACTATGCAAGCTGGCATCCCCAACTGGGGTCATTGGGGGAATGTGTTTTTGATTGCATGGTCCGGCATCTTTGCCTACACCTATCCCTTCACTCTACTCCCAAGAGTCATCAGGAAGATGAAGAATGAGCCCTGCAAGTTGATTCTCATTGCTCTAGCATGGCCTCGGCAACACTGGTACACGGAAGTGCTTCTCCTCTACCAGGTCCCGCACATTCGTCTACCAGTAATCTTCAACCTACACACGATGTACCAGAGAGAGATCCTCCTTCCGGATCCCCGACACCTTCACTTATCGACATGGCTCCTGACTTCAATGAGTTTCAGTATTTAGAGATTCCTGATGACTGTCGAGCTATCTTGGCCAGAGCAAGGGTGGATAGTACTAACAAAACTTATCGCTTCAAGCGGAAGCCTTTCTGCACCTGGTGTTGTCAAGCAGAAATGCATCTGTTTTCCTCATCTCCAGAACAACTCTTGTCATTCTTCCTACCATTGGCGCAATCCGGTTTGGCACACAGATCTATAAAAGTCCATCTAGCAGCCACTTCTCGTTACAGAAGGACACTTTCCTCTCCACTGTTGTTGTCCTTATGGATAATCAAAGAATTCCTCAAAGGTTTGTTGAATTTGAATTTAAAAGAATTTGTAAAGCGCACGTCTACCAAGCGGTTTCTTGGCGCTGGAGGGATGCTGAAAAACCAAGGACGGGAGCGCAAAGGACTAGGATGGGAAGGCTTGTAGAAAAAGGAACGTTTTAAGGGCCCTTCGAAACTCCATGTAAGAAGAAGCAGATCTAATAGCAGGGGGGAGTGCGTTCCAAAAAGTAGGGGCGAGGACAGAAAATGTCAAGCCTCCCGACCTGCTTTTCTTGAAGCGGGGTACAGAGAGAAGAAGCTTGGTAGAGGAGCGTAACTCTCTGCTGGGATGGTAGGCCTTAATAGCAGAAAAAATGAAAGCGGGGGCGGTCCCCGCCCAAGCCTGAAAAGTCGTACAGCCCAGCTTAAAGAGAGACCGTTCTTTAGTGGGTAACCAGTGTAGTGATTTGAGTATGGGAGTAATGTGGTAGGATTTGGGTAGCCCATGAATCAGGCGGGTAGCCTGATTTTGCACTAGCTGGAGGCGTCGAAGGGCATAGGCGGGAATGCCGTTGTACACAATGTTCCCGTAGTCTAGTCGCGATAAAACCATGGCCATTAGAATCAATTTTAGAGCAGGAAAAGGAAAAAATCGGGAGATTTTCCGAATGGTGCAGGGGGTAAAAAAAACAGGAGGAAAATACAGAACTAATCTGGGAGTGGAGTGTGAGGTGTTGGTCTAATGTGTTCCCAAGTGTTTTGACAGAGGACGACGGTGACGGGGGGGGAGACCCAGGGAGGGAGGCCAGAAAGTGGGGGACCAGGGACTGCGACTGCCACCGGTAATGACTAGCTCTGTCTTATCTGGGTTTAATTTCAGATGGTTGTAGTTCATCCAGTCCCGGGTGAACAGCATGGCAGATTGAAAATTGTGAACAGTAGCTGAGGAGTGGGAGAGATTGAAAATGAGCTGGAGGTCATCGACATAGTTGTATACCGTGACCTCCATCTCCTGTTGTGCAGAAATAAGGGGGAAGATGTACAGATTAAACAATAAGGGGGAAAGGGACGATCCTTGAGGAACACCGCACAGCACCTTGCACGGAGAAGCATAAAAATCGGCAAGGTGGACGGCCTGGCTGCGATCACTCAAGAAGGAGCTGAGCCAGGCCAACACCGGGCCCCCAATGCCCGCCGCCTTGACATGGGAGAGAAGAATAGAGTGATCAACCGTGTCAAAGGCGGCGGACAGGTCTAAAAGAATGAGGGCCTGAAGGGTTTTGGAGTCCAGCCCCTCCCTGAGTTCGTCTATGACAGAGACGACCACCTTCTCGGTGGAGTGCCGAGGGCGGAAACCCGCCTGGCACGGTGCGAGGTAGCCGCTGTCTTCCACGAAGGAGCTGAGCACCTTGGTGACGTAGGACTCAAGGACCTTGCCCAAGAAGGGAAGGAGGGTGATAGGGCGATAGTTTGAAGGGGAAGCGGGATCGGCGCCAGGCTTTTTTAGGATGGGAATAATGGTGGCCGCTTTATAGGGGGCGGGGACGGTGCCCAGTCTAAGGGAGTCGTTAAGAAGGGTGAGGGGGGGCAGATAGCTATCTGAAAAGATCTTACGTAAAACGTGAGCCGGGCAAGGGTCGGCGGGGGATCCTGACTTGACGCGGGCTAACAGGGGGAGAAGGGTTTTTTTGGTCAACGGTGGTATGTAGGTCAGGCCGGACTAGTTAGGTGACGGCTGGGAGTCACAAAAGGTAGGGGAAGGGGGGGCGGGGGGGGGTATATTGGCCTTGATAAATGCGACTTTCTCAATGAAAAAATCATTGAGAGAGTCGCAGAGAAGCTGGGAGGGGGGGATTTTGGAAGATGTCCTGTCAGAGGAAGCCAGCTCGTGAACTGTCGCGAAGATTTCTCTTGGCTGGCTCTCAGCTGCGAGAATCCTCCCCGAGAATTATCCGGTCTTGGCGAGGAGGATATCTTTTATATTCATTAAGGGTGGAAGTATAGTGAAGTTTGAGAGTGGGACAGTAGGCAAGCCTCCAGGCTCGCTCTGCTTGGCGCACTTCAAGTTTTTTTGCTTTGAGGCCAGGGGAAACCACTTGTTAGCATGATGGGCCCGTCTGATTGTGACACGCTTCATGGAGGCCACTTGGTCACAGGCCCTCGAGAGCCAGCTGTCCTTGGGTGGCTGTTTGAGATGGTAAATTGAGACCTGCTAAGTCAGGACAGGTGGCTGACAAGGAGGCGCAGAGGGAAGGGATATCTACTCTGCTCCAGTTCCTGGCCCAGGTATTTTTGGGGAAGGAAGGTTTTTTTGCAAGGCTGAGGTCCAGAAAAAAAGAAATCAGGAAATGGTCGGACCACACGCAGGGTGCAACAGTAGGGATGGTGACTGGTGATATTGAGGGTCCAAATTTGGTCCAGAATGTGGCCTCGGGAGTGAGTGGGGGTGTGAACCTGAGAAACAAAATTGAGACTAAGAAGAAGCTGGGTAAAATCTCTAGACATGACGTCTTCCGCCGGGTCATTGGGCCAAAAGTTAAAGTCCCCTAGAACCAAAACAGATGCATTGTTAACTACCAGTGTGGCAAGTAGGTCATGGATGGCTGGGATAAAACATGGGCTGGGCTGGGGTGGGCGATAGATTAACACACACATGATGGGGGTCTGAAAGGAAGCGGAACGCACAACTAGGTAGTCGACCGCTGATATGGGAGGGGAAGGAAGCACCTGGAAGTGGAAACCGGCTCGGACAATCAGGGCGACCCCGCCCCCCGTCTTCCCCTCCGGCCGATCAGCGCAGAGGATGAAGTAGGGGGGAGGAAGAGCTGCTAGTACACTAGGTAACGAGTCAGTACGGAACCATGTTTCCGTCAAGAACAAGAGGTCTGGTTTATGAGAATCCAAGAAATTAAACAGTTCAAGCTGATGCTTGACCGCCGACCTGGTGGTCAGAAGGAAAGCCGAGATAATAGGTTTTAGGGTTGGAGAAGGGAGGAGGTTGGGAAAGGACAGGAGAGGGGGGGGGGAGAGAGAAGACAGGAAGGCAGGAAGAGTTCATGAGGGCCTACCTCGAGCCAAGCCAAGTTCTGTGACCCTTGTGAGAGAGGCTGGCTGAAGTGGCCAGGGAGCCTGATAAGAGCAAAGTTGTGCGGCAGAGTAGGAAAGAAAATGGGCATAGTGAGTTGCCCCTAGCCCCGGCCGGCCGCGGACGGGAGCAGACGGGCTTGCCTTTGGCGACCGACAACCCCGTCAGCCCTCTGATCAATCGGCACTCAGCCGTGTCGGACCGGGGCTAGGGGGCTAGGGGAGCGGGAGCCAGGCAAGACAACACAAGATAAAAATAAGGTAAGGGTACCATTTTAAAATAGGGTTTGTGCAGCCAAAAGCCAGCTGACTAGCTGTTCCGTGTCTACCCTCCGGTCCGGTAAGGCCTCCACCTCCGACATGGCAGTTAAATACGGTTCTTTCGCAACAGAGATGAAATTACTACCGTGGAAGGTTGTGTTGCTTCTTGCATTAATGTCCGCCAGGAGAGTAAGTGAAATGCAAGCTTTTGTCATAGAAGAACCATTCAAGGTGGATGGTCTTCTCCTCCGCATAACTCCCAAATTCATACCAAAAGTTCCTTCGGACTTCCATTTTAATGAGCCGGTGGTATTAAAGACTTTCTTCCCAAACCCATCAACTGCTGTGGAAAGAACCCTCCATTCGCTAGACGTCAGACGTTGCCTTAAGTTCTATCTACGAAAATCAAAACCCTTTCACAAGTCTTCTGAATTATTTGTAGCATATAGCGCTCCAAGGAAAGGTTTCCGCTTTCTAAGCAGACTTGGGGCCAGATGTAGGTAATTCCTAGTTACCGACTCTTAAATACCGACTCATACCGAATCGGTATTTAAGAGTCGGTAAATAGGAAGGAGGCAGATGTAGGTAAAAAATTACAGATTCTGTAAGAGTCGGTATTTACCGAATCTGCAAATACCGATTCGGTATTTCACATTGATTCCTATGGGCCTTGAAGCCCATAAGAATCAATGTGAAATACCGAATCGGTCTTTACAGATTCGGTAAATACCGAATCCTGCAAGGGGGCAGGGGGTGTCACTTTGACACCCTCTAGCACCCCAAGTACAGGCATGTGTGCCATGTGGCACACAGACATGCCCTAAGGGCATGTCTGTGTGCCACATGGCACAGGTGTGCATGCACAGATGTGCATGCACACCTGAATTCGGTATTTTACCACCCAATAGGATACCGACTCTTAAGGGCCTGTGGCATTCTTAGGAGTGTCACCTACATATGGATTTACAGAATTTGTATATTTACCGATTCGGTAAAATACCGAAGTGGTAAATTTACCGAATCGGTAAATATACAGATTCTGTAAATTCAGACCCACCTACATCTCAAAAGCCAAATACCGGTCGGTAACTGCCGAAATCGGTATTTGGCGACCTACATCTGGCCCTAAATCTAGATGGATATCCAGTGCTATACTATTTTCCCATTGCCAAGCTGGCAGACAACTATCCTCAAGGGTCTGGGCCCACTCAACGAGGGCTGTGTCTACGTCCACAGCATTGTTTGCAGGAGTATCTCTACCAGAGATTTGCCGTGCAGCTACTTGGAAGAGTAGACACATATTTACAAGACACTAATGTCTGGATTCTACAGTCCTAAATGACGCAGCGGTGGGACAAGAGGTGCATCGCAATCTGTTCCATTAAGGTGAGCCATCCCTGTATACTATCCTACCTTTAAGGACTTTAGCACATTTTATATTATAAAGTATTTACACTGTTAAATGGGTGTAGGAAGTTGTTTCCTGAGTATTAGTCCTACGATTGTGACTACTAGGTGACCTGATATTTATCTATTTAAAGATTTGCTGTAGCATTGTCTTGTTATGCTGTTAGACATTATAAATGTGCAATAACTGCCAGCTACTCTGATTCAAACATGTGAATCTATGAAAGCTCCAATACTGGAGTAACAAATAAGTTACTTACCTGTAACTGTAGCTCACCAATATTGGAAGCTTTCATAGATTCACATGCGACTCACCTTCCTCCTGTGGGGACAGCTCACCTACCTCTATTTCTCTAAATGAGAGTCTGCACTAGAGCTCGAAAATCTGAGGTCCTGAGCTTTTCTCAGGGGTGTTCTAGAGGGTGATTGATGCTGATTGGCTACATGAAAACTTTGATTTCTTTTGTAAATAATGACTATGATAGGTTAATAAACTGAGGCCTAGGCCTGTTCTAGTCTATTCCTATCAGTCTGCCTTTATCACCAGTACTACTATTTAATGTACCGTGGACTCCCATCATGACGATGGGGAATGATTCAAGCATGTGAATCTATGAAAGCTTTTAATGCTGGAAAACTACACTTACAGGTAAGTAATTTATTTCTTATCTTTGAGATCAGGACCTGAAACCAGCATCAGGGGATGGGGTAGGAAAAGTTTGAGAAAATATAAAGGAAGAGAGGACGAACCATCATTTTCAGAGAGGGCCACTCTCACAAGGACATTCAATGGCATACAGCCCCATCTCTGGAGGTCACTGGTCATCTGGGTGACTAGAGGAGTCAAATTCTGGTTCCAGGCTAGCTCCAGGAAGTGGGACACATAGACACCCAGATATTTAAAGCACAGACAGTGAATTGGAATTTCAGCTCACCAGGAGCTACAGTCTGCATCTCAATCTGTGTGCAGGGATTTACATTTGTTCACTTAAAGGCCAGACGCTTCCCCATAGAGTTTTAAGATCTCAATGCAGCATGGACCCAAGCTTTGAGGGTCAGCCAGAAACACCAAAATGTCATCTGCGTAGAGTGCAATACATTCTTCCTTACCCCATCCCATGACCACCCGCTTATGTGAGCATCACAGCAGATGAGTCGTGCCAATGGCTCGATCACTATGGCGAAGAGGACGGGTGCCTCTACGGATCAAGAATGGTGTAGACCATGTTCTGTTCACTCAAACTTGGGCGGAAGGGTTAGCGTAGAGGAGACACACTAGCACAGAGAAGTGCAGTCCAAGGCCAGCCCTATGCAGCACCAGATCCAGAAAGGGCCATTCGACTGCCTTGTCAAAATCTACCAGCAGGAGGGCTGAGGGACCTTCTACGCTAGAGACCTGGGAGAGGGCCGTCTGGTACAATATTGTGTGTTTCTGCATGGCATGAAGCCACATTGTTCGGGGTGGACCAGGTGGGATAAATCATGGGTTAATTGGTTGGCCTGGATTTTGGCAAATACCTTAACGTCAGCATTGATAAGGGAGATAGTCTGGTTGCAATGATAAGGGAGATAGTCTGGTTTGGGGATCACGACGATCATCGCTGTGTCCAGTCCTGGGGGAACAACCCTGGGTCCACCACCTCGGTGTAGCGTGCCAGCAGGTGGGTGAGGAGGATGGATCGGAATCGGCGAAGGTACTCAATCGGGAAGTCGCCAGTGCCGGGAGTTTACCCAGTTTTATAGCGGAGACCGCTTTTCCAATCTTTACCACCATCTTTGGGTGGTCCTGGTCCGCTTCCAACAACGAGGGGATCTGAAAGAGACACGTTAGTGATAGGTTCCTTACCTTAGAATATCCCCAGGCGTCAGACTTGATCTGTAAAGTTTTGCTTATCAGTACCCCTGAGCGTCAGTAGGTGGCGTCCTGCGGCTCCGCGTCCGTTGCTGGCGTCGTATGCGCCGAGATGGCGTCACTGAGGCTACTTAGGCCCCACCCATGCGCACTGGCGTCAGTTTTTTCTTTTTCTGTGCCAGTAAGTGCAGATCCGGTTAGAGCACGTACCCTAGTCATTGTTTTACTATCTTTTTGAGACTTTTGTCTCGTGTTGGTTTTCTCTTGTGCTAGTAGGGATGCCTGGTTTTAAGTCTTGCAGGATCTGCCGTCGCAATATGTTGGTGGCGGACCCTCATGACGTCTGTCTCTACTGCCTGGAGCGCGACCATGACTCCCGGTCCTGTCTGGACTGTAGGGCTATGGCCCTGAAGACCTTGAGGGAACGGCGCCGGAAGTTGCTTGAAGTTTGGCATTCGTCCCCGCACCGTTTGAGATCATGGGGTCGTTCCCTTGACCGCTCTCTGAGCCGTCACCACCACTCCTCTTCACCCTCTGATTCGGGTAAGAGACAGCACAAAAAGAAGTCGAAGAAGCGTTTTCGCTCTCAAACTTTCACCTGCTGGTCCTCTAGTGCGGACGAGGGGGCAGGGGCTCCGCCCATGTGGCCCCTTTGGAGCCTGTGAGTCCCACCGCCTAACCCGCTTTACCCGGGTCTGTCGGCGACTCCAGCACAAATGCAAGAATTTTTTCCTGCCATGGACCGCCTGTTTAGGCCTCGGGCTCCCGCCGGTGCACCTTCGGGCCCGTGGTCCCGTGTCTGGATCCTGCTGGTCCCTCGACTCATGCGGCGGATCCAGCCCCGGTGCTGCCAGCGGCACCGGCGGATCCTGCGCCCCTGGCTCCGGCCTTGGCACCAAGAGGTCCCATGCTTCCGGCCCCACCGCCGGGGCAATGGATACCGCTAGGTCCTGCCTCTGCCCCGGAGGGATTTGTCCTCCGCCTGGGACCCGAATTGCGAACCGGCGCCGGCTCAGCCCCGGCCAGCATTCCCGGCGTTGTTTATTTCTTCACCGGTCCCTGCCCCACTGCCTAGGCCTGTGCCTACGGCACCGGCAGAGGAGGATGACTGGGGAGGGTCTGAGGACCCGCTTGCTCGTCAGAGTGATTCTGAGCAGGACTGATCCAGGCTTTGCCTCTCCTCCGCCCACTATGGAGGAAGGTGCCTTGTAAACAGTGCTGCTACGTCGGGGTGCTGAGATCCTTACCCTCGATCTCCCCAGGATAACCCTGAAGACCAATCTCCTCTACTAGGTGCTCCAGCCGGCGTCCACTTCATCGGAGCCGCTGCTGCCCTTTAATGATGCTCTCACCGAAGTCTTGTTGGGCACTTGGTCACGGCCTGCCACAGGGGCCCCTGTGGATAAGAACTTCGCCAGGCATCATCACCCGGCGCCGGGTGACCCTGCCTTTATGACTACTCATCCTACACCCGAAAGTCTCTTCATTCAAGCATCCACGTATCAGAGGGCCTTTCCCACGGTTCTGCAGGATAAGGACTCTAGAAAATTGGAGCAGTTTGGCAAGCGGTTGTTCTCTTCGACCCGCTTAGGACTGCGATCAATGAACACTGCATGCCTCCTGGGCCGCTATTCCCACGCGATGTGGGATTCCGTGGCAGAGGTGTTGCCTCGGTGCCTGGAGGAGGTGCAGACTGTGCTGTCTCGGGGTGTGGCTGAGGGTAAGGACGCGGCTAGATTCGCCAGTCGTTGTGGCTTGGACACCGCCGACTCCCTCGGTAGGGCAATTTCCACGACCATGGCGCCACGCCTGGCTGAGATCCATTGGGTTCTCCCTGGATGTCTAGAGCTCGCTCATGGACATGCCTTTTGATGGCACTCGCCTGTTTGGTGATGAGGCTAACACGGCACTGGAGCACTTAAAGGACTGTCGAGCTACGGCCAAGTCCTTATGCCTTTCCACCACCTTTCATTACTTTCGTGGCCATGGCAGAGGCGCCCCTGACAGTTTGTTCAGTCAAAAGCCTGCGCAGAACCAGACTCGGCATGCCCGTGGGCGCGGATGCCACCGAGGTGGCTCCGGGGGCGGCGTGAGGCTCTGTCCACCTCCGCCCCACGACGTCTACCTCTAAGCCTTCCTAGTCTGAGCTTCGGGTCGCACCCCACGCCAGTTCAAGTTCACGTTCGGACATTTGTATAGCGCACTACTCACCCAGAGGGTCTCAAGGCGCTAGGGGGAGGGGTACAATATTTGTCGAATAGCCAGGTTTTGAGCTCTTTTCTGAAGGAGATGTGGTTCTGAGTAAGGGGGAGTTGGGTGGGGAGTGAGTTCCAGGTCTTGGCAGCCAGGAAGGAGAAGGATCTGCCACCCATGGTGGACTTCCGGATGCGCGGGACTGCGGCGAGGGCTTGATTGGACGATCTTAGTTGACGGGTGGGTTTGTAGTTGGACAGTCGAGTGTTGAGGCATTCGGGTCCTAGGTTGTAGAGGGCCTTGTGTGCGTGGGTGAGAAGGCGGAATGTAATTCTTTTGCTGACGGGAAGCCAGTGGAGGTCTTTTAGATGTCCGGTGATGTGATCTTGGCGCGGGATGTCTAGTATGAGTCTAGCTGACGCGTTTTGGATGCGCTAGAGTTTTTTCTGTAATTTTGTTGTGATTCCGGCATAAAGTGTGTTACCATAATCTAGTCGACTCGTGACCAGAGCGTGGGTGACAGTCTTTCTTTTTTCGAGGGGGATCCAGCGGAAGATCTTTTTGAGAATGCGAAGAACGTTGAAGCAGGAGGATGAGACAGCGTTGACTTGTCTGGACATCGAGAGAGAGGAGTCTAGGATGAAGCCAAGGTTACGTGCGTGGTCTGTGGGTGTGGGTGCTGTGCCCAGAGCGGAAGGCCACCAAGAGTCGTCCCAAGCTGAGGGGGAGGATCCTAGTATGAGCACCTCCGTTTTGTCTGAGTTGAGTTTTAGGCGGCTCTGTTTCATCCATTCAGCCACTTCTTTCATGCCTTCGTGAAGATTGGTTTTGGCGGTATTGGGGTCATTGGTGAGGGAAAGGATTAGCTGGGTATCATCGGCGTAAGAGATGATGTTAAGGTTGTGTTGACGCGCGATGGAGGCGAGAGGACTCATGTAGACGTTGAAGAGGGTGGGGCTGAGTGAAGATCCTTGAGGTACGCCACAGATGACTTCAGTGGCCTCTGAGTTGAATGGGGGAAGACGGACTCTTTGAGTTCTCCCAGCGAGGAATGAGATGATCCAGTCCAAGGCTTTTCCTTGTATACCGATGTTGTTGAGTCGTTGTATAAGGGTGCTGTGGCAGACTGTGTCAAAAGCGGCGGAAAGGTCGAATAGGATGAGGGCCACTGTTTCTCTGTTGTCCAGGAGTGATCGGATGTCGTCGGTCGCTGCAATGAGGGCGGTTTCGGTGCTGTGTTTGGCTCGAAACCCGGATTGAGATGGATGAAGGGAGTTGTTGGATTCAAGGAAGGCAGCGAGCTGGCTGTTGACGGCTTTCTCTATGACTTTGGCCGGGAATGGGAGGAGGGATATGGGTCGGTAGTTTTTAAGTTCAGAAGGGTCAGCTGTGGGTTTCTTCAGGAGGGCGCTGAGTTCGGCGTGTTTCCAGCTTTCTGGGAAGGTGGCGGAGTTGAAAGAGCAGTTGATGACATCGCGGAGATGGGGTGCAATGATGTAGTCAGCTTTGTTTAAGATGTGGTGGGGGCAGGGGTCAGAAGGCGAGCCAGAGTGGATTGAGTTCATGAGGCGAATGGTGTCTTCAGTGGTGATTGGGTTCCAGGCGTTGAGGTTGTTAGTTAGTGGAGTAGGATCTGAAGGGGGTGGAGAGGGTTGATCGCTGGGAGAGTTCTTGAAGCTGTTGTGGATGTCGGCGATTTTGTTGTAGAAAAAGGAGGATAACGCGTCGCAGAGGTCTTGGGAGGGGGTGATGTCGTTAGATGCTGCGATGGGGTTGGTGAATTCTTTGACAATGTTGAAGAGTTCCTTGCTGTTATGAGTGTTGTTGTCGAGACGATCCTTGAATGCTGATTTCTTGGCGGATCGAATCAGTTGGTGGTGTTTGCGAGTGGCTGTCTTGAGGGAGACCATGTTGTCTGAAGTTGGGTTTTTTCTCCATATCTTCTCCAAGGTGCGGCAGAGTTTCTTGAATTTTTTTAGTTCATCCTTGAACCAGTGGGCCTTTTTGCTGGCTGATTTCATCTGGTGCTTTTTCAGGGGTGCTAATTCGTCAGCACTGTGGGTAATCCATTGCTTGAGGTTGGTGGCCGCTTGGTCTGGGTCCATTGAGATGGTGGGAGGGTTTTGGTTGAGTGATGTGAGGAGTTGGTCGGTGGTGATTTTGTTCCAGTTTCTCCGAGGAATAGGTTGTGGACGGTTGTGGGTCAGGGAGCTTTTGTAGCTGAAGTGAACACAGTTGTGGTCTGTCCAATGGAGAGCTGTGGTGCGATCGAAGGAGATGTGCTTGCTGGAGGTGAAGATTGGGTCGAGCGTATGTCCGGCTATATGGGTGGGGGTGTCAACAAGTTGTTTGAGTCCGAGATTGGCCAGGTTGTCCAGAAGGGTGGTGGTGTTGCTGTCGTGTTTGTTTTCAAGGTGGTAATTGAGGTCTCCTAGAAGAATATAGTTCTCGGAGGCGAGGGCGTGTGGGCTGACGAAGTCCGTGATGTCATCGCTGAATAGAGTGCGGGTGCCTGGAGGTCTGTAAATGAGGGTGCCTCTGAGTGTGGTCCTAGGGTCGGTGTGGATCTGAAAGTGGAGATGTTCGGCGGTTGTGAGATTGTCGTCGGAGCTAGTTGTGATTTTGATGGTGTTCCTATGAATGATGGCGATGCCTCCTCCTGTCTGAATGGTGCGGTCTTTGCGGATAATCTTGTAAGAGTCCGGTATGGCTATGGCGATGTCGGGTGCTGAGGATGTGTTCATCCATGTTTCTGTGAGGAAGGCTCCGGGATATTCAGTCTATGATTCCGATCTTTCAGCCTCTATCCTGGGTTTCAGTCGGGATGACCCTCCGGCTCCTGGGCCTGATGGCCTCCTGCATCCTGCTGGTACCACATGCCAGATGGCCTATGCGGGCTCTGCAGTGGGACCCGAAGTTCCAGTCGGTACAGCATCAGGGCAACCTGTCCGATCACATCCAGATTCCGGAGGGCACTGCACGGCACTTGCAGTGGTGGCTCACGAATCTCGATTGGGTCAATGGCAGATCCCTCTCTCTTCCCCAACCGGAGCACACAGTGGGGACGGATGCATCCCTCCTGGGATGGGAAGGCCACTTGGGAGAGGCGGAGATCAGAGGCCTCTGGTCTCCGGCCGAGTCCTGGCTCCATATCAACCTTTTGGAGCTTCGGGCGATCCGGCTTGCACTGAAAGCATTCCTTCCCTCTGTCCAGGGTAGTGTAGTGCAGGTGTTCATTGACAACACCACTGCCATGTGGTACTGCAACAAACAGGGCGGGGTGGGGTAGTGGACCCTATATCGGGAGGCATTGCGCCTCTGGACATGGCTGGAACATCAAGGCATTACCTTGGTGGTTCAACACCTGGCAGGTTCTCTGAACGCCAGGGTGGATAAACTCAGCAGCCGGTGCATGATGGATCACGAATGGCATCTGAACTCTGACGTGGCGCAAGGTCTCTTTCTGCAGTGGGGAGAGAATTGGTTAGATCTATTTGCCACTGAAGAGAACTCGCAATGTCATCAGTTCTGCACATTGGAATTTTCAAGGCGGCATCCCTAGGCGATGCTTTTTGTCTCGAGTGGAGCTGCGGTCTGTTGTACGCCTTATCGCCTATACCACTTATGCCCAGAGTGCTGAAGAAGATCAGGCGCGCCCGGGTCCAGGTCATTCTTGTGGCTCCAGATTAGGCATGAAGGTACTGGTATCCCGAGCTACTCAATATGTCGTTCGTTCCGACAGCCTCTTTGGGAGGATCTTCTGTCGCAGCAGCAAGGGACAGTCCTTCACCCGAACCTGTCCAGCCGCCACCTCCATGCGTGGAGATTGAGCGGTGACAGTTGACCGCTTTCGATCTTCTTCCGAAGCCTGTGATGTAATTCTGACAGCCAGGCGTCCCTCCACAAAAATGGTATACGCCTGCAGGTGGAACAAGTTTGACATTGGGCACAGATAAGTCTGTGGATCCCCTTTATGCCCCTCTTTCTGAGATTCTTCTTTCCTTGGCCCAGCAGGGCTCCACTCTGGGCACTGTCTCCCATTCGACGGAGAAGATTTGTTTGGAAGGCAAGTAGATGAGGCACTTCAAGGTATGAAGAAAGATACAGATACTGCGAAGGCCCTTGGTACATTACAGTACCGTAAAGTACCCTATCGAGGTGCCCGGGGAAGAGGCCAACCATCCTATAGAGGGGGTTACCGACAGAGAAGATACCCCTCTTATTCTTCATCATCACAACCATACCGCCAACAATATGGGCATAAACAGTCAGGAAGCTATGCTAAGTCTGCTCCTACAGGACGAGGAGGTCATCCAGGTAAAGGCAACGGCAGAAGACAATGACAACCTCCGGTATCCAGCTTCATGTATTCCTTCCCCTCCACAAGTTCCCCTGGGTCGAAGAGTTGCTTCCCATCCGCATCATTGGCAGACGATAACGACGGACAGATGGGTCCTCAATATAATACAATTCGGACATACTCTGGAACTCCAATTCCACTCTTGTACTTCACCTACAGGTCAAGAGATCAAACATGTATCTCCGATGCGTCGGGAGATTCGGACAATGCTCCGAAAGGGAGCAATAGAACCGGTGCCGATTTCCCAGAAAGAAAAGGGATTTTATTCCCGTTTCTTCCTGGTCCGGAAGAATGCTCATCAATGTCGTCCGATTCTAGACCTGAGATCTCTGAATACTTATCTCAAGAAACAGTCTTTCCGGATGGTGACCCTCCAAGACATTCTGCTGCTCTTAAACCCAGGGGATCACATGAGCACCCTAGAGTTACAAGATGCATATTTTCATATCCCCATTCATCCTTCCCACAGACAGTATCTTCAGTTTACAGAGGCCGAAACCATTACCAGTTCAAGGTGCTACCATTTGGCCTCAAGTCTGCCCCGAGAATTTTTACGAAATGTCTGGCGCCAGTGTCAGCTTTTCTCAGAAAACAAAAACACCAAGTATTTCCATACCTGGTCGACTGGTTAGTAAAAGCGCCATTGGAAACTTCAACCCAGGCTTGAACAATGGCATGCATACAGTTGTTTGCCGAAGTGGGTCTGACTTTCAATATGGAAAAATCATCCCTTCAGCCTTCAAGGAAGATCGCGTCCTTGGGAGCAATTCTGGACACCTTAGTAAACAAAGCATTTCCCTCCACAGAGAGGCACATGGGGCTCATATCTCGAGTTCTCAAGAAAATAGTGTCTTTCAGTACGCAAGTACAAGTTGCTGCTAGGGACAATCATCTCTTGCATTCCTCTCATTCCTTTTTGCCGACTAAAAATGCGCCCATTGCGGGAAGAGCTAGATCCACAATGGCACCAGGCAGAGGGATCCTCCGAAGACAAGGTGAAAATCACGCCGGCTATGGACCCAAAAAATAAACATCTCGGTGGGTCTTTCTTTTCTGACCGAACCAGCTCCATTGGTAATTACCACAGATGCATCTCTGGAAGGATGGGGAGCAGTCCTTTGGGATCTGCGGGTCAGTGATCGGTGGAAATTACAAGAACAGCAACTTCACATCAACTTGCTGGAGCTCAGGGCTGAAGGCTTAGCACTACTGGCTTTTCTACTAAGAATTCCGGGAGCGTCTGTTCTAGTGAGGACAGACAACACAACAGCGATGCACTATCTCAATAAGCAAGGAGGCACCAAGATCACTCTCCCTGTCGCGAGAAGCACAAAAGATATGGAAGTGGGCTGTAGAGCACTGAGTAACTCTAAAGGAGGAACATCTTCCAGGACATCTGAACATCAAAGCGGACACCCTCAGCAGACTGAAATCGACCTGCCACGAGTGGGAAATCAACCAGGACATATTACAAAGCGTCTTCTCCAAATGGGGAGTTCCAATAGTGGATCTGTTTGCGACAGCTCAGAACAAAAAATGCCGATTCTTTGCAAGTTGGCATCACCAACGGGGGTTTTGTGGGGAATGCGTTTTGATAGCATGGTCTGGCGTCTTTGCCTACGCCTTTCCTCCTATTCCCCTCTTGCCACGTGTTCTCACGAAGATAAAGAACGAACCGTGCAAAGTGATACTGATAGCTTCATGGTGGCCCAGGCAACACTGGTTCACAGAGTTGCTCCTCTGGTCGGACGATCATCCAATTCATCTGCATCCGATACCATCACTCTTGACAATGTCCCCCGCACAAGTGCTTCATCCAGACCAGAAATCGCTGCGCTTAGCGGCCTGGCTCCTGAATACTGCGAATTTCACAACCTCGATATTTCTGCAGAATGCAGGGATATTCTAGCAAATGCCAGGGCTGAAAGTACAAACAGAACGTATAGGATGAAATGGAAAAGATTGTTTGTGGTGCCTGGAACAGAATATCCATCCTCTAAATTCAGCGGCACATCAGATTATTCCATATATTCTGATGCTAGCGAAATCTGGTTTGGCACACGCTTCTATTAAGGTGAAACTGGCGGCGATTTCTCGATATAGAAGAACGTCTTCGGGTCCATCATTGTGGTCTGAAAGAGTTATTAAACAGTTCATGAAGGGATTGTGTTGGACTTTTCCTCCCATAGGATCTCCACCACCTCTCTGGCAATTGAACATTGTTCTATCTCAATTGATGAATCAGCCCTTCGAACAAATTCACAGGGCGGATCTAAAAATCCTATCCTGGAAAGTGGCTCTTCTAATAGCTCTCACTTCAGCCAGAAGAGTTAGTCAAATACAGGCTCGCACAATACAAGAACCGTTTTTGCGATTCAGGGAGGACAGGATCGTTCTCAGGACTAATCCCAAAATCATTCCAAAAGTGCCAACAGATTTTCATATAAATGAACCGTTGATCCTTAAGGGGTTTTTCCCTCAACAGCAGCGGAAAAAGCTCTCCATTCATTAGATGTACAACGCTGTCTGAAGTTTTACTTGCAAAAAACAAAGCCTTTCCAAAAGTCTTCCCAATTATTTGTGGCTTTTAGTGCCCCCAGGAAGGGGTTTCCGTTGGCAAAGAGGGGAATTACCCGACGGATTTCAAGTGCAATACAGTACTGTCATCAGGCGGCTGGGAAGCCGTTGAATGCACATGTACGTGCCCATTCTACAAGAGCAGTGTCCACCTCCACTGCTTTATTTGGGGCGTACCTATCCAGGATATCTGTAGGACGGCTACCTGGAAGAGTATGCATACCTTCACCAGACATTACTGCCTCAATGCACCTGCAGAGAAAGATGTGGCAGTAGGACAAGCAGTACTGAGGAACCTTTTCCAGTAACGGTGAGCTCTCTTACTTTCTTGGTGATATAAGCACATTTTATTGTTGTATGCTATATTATATTATATTTAAAAAAAATTGAAGATTTATCTATATGCATTGATATATGAATGCTGCTATTGTCAGATTACATATGTTGCCTAGTTGGAGATCTTGGGTAACAAAAAATGTGCTATGATTTACTGCTCGCTATTCTGATTCAGGCATGTGAATCTATGAAAGCTCCAATACTGGAGTAAGAAAACCAGTTACGTACCTGTAACTGTAGTTCTCCAGTATTGGAAGCTTTCATAGATTCACATGCGACTCACCCTCCTCCCCTGAGAGGCTCACCTTGGATTTAGCACAAAAGGGTGTCTATGGCACAAGTGCACAAAAATCTGAGGGACAAAAGTTTCTCTCAGGAGTGTTCTAGAGGGTGAGGAGCTCTGATTGGCTCAGAGACCAGTTTGGTCTCTTTTACATAGTGAAGGTTATAGGTTGCATAAGGGAAATGGGCCTAGGCCTCTTTTCAGTTTGCTATACAACTAAGCATTGCTTTTTTATATACGACGACTGGGAATGATTCAGGCATGTAAATCTATGAAAGCTTCCAATACTGGAGAACTACAGTTAAAGGTAAGTAACTTGTTTTCATATGTTCTGGAGCTGCATCAGGAGGAACACCAGAACTCCTTTGTTCCCCCTCTCTTCCATCTGCCACACCAGTAAGGTGATAGTCAATATAGGAATAGGGCGATACAGCTTCATAAATGATTGACTGTATTTTGCAAAATGCCTTTTCTCTGACGTTTTGTCACCTATTCCAGCTATTCCTTGAAAGATTTCTTGTCAATTTCAACTAGACAGGCTTAAGAAGTCAAAATCCTTCTTAAAAAACAAACTGTGGAACGAATTCCTCCTTTCGAACATGGAAAGGGAATGTATTTGGTCAATCTTCTGGTTAGGAAAAAAGAGATCAAAGCAATGAATTTGGACCCATTCTCGACTTTAAACTGTCAAACAAACAGATGAACAGAGAGAAATTAGGAAACTAGTCTTTTATCAAACGTTGCCTCGTCTCAATCTAGAAGACTGGATGTGTGCAATAGACATTCTGAATGATGATGATAATAATACAATTTATATTTGATAGTTAACTAAAACCATTTAAATCTTAAAGACGTGTTGAGTCCATGCATCTAAACACACAGTTCATATAAACCAAGCATATGTCGAGCTTTTAGGACTTAAAAAGGGGATTCTAAAAATATTAACCAAAGTGCAGGACCAAATATTCTTCTATAAGAGGTTGTGGATGTGCTACTTTTCAGCGGGGCAGGGTTCACTAGTGAGGTGCTTCTAGTGGCCACTGTGTCCATAAACTTCACAAAGCGCACTGTAAGCCTACAATCCATTTCCCTCATAACAGTGGTTGATTGCATCCTGCCATAAGCGAATGTTTCGTTCTCGAAAAAACGGCTTCAGCCAAAATTGTCTTTTCGATGCAAACCCAGAACGGGAACACAATACGCGGCCCAGTTATTCCTTCTGATAAGGGCAGAAGTGGCAGGAATCTCCTGCCCGTGTAAGTTTCCCCTCTTTGGACTATTTCCCCCACATCGAATGGGCCCATTCTCATCCTTCTAAACCTTAATTTATAGGATTTTAACAATGGGAGTCGCTTATACGTTTGCAGGTACGACTCCCCATAGTTTACTTCTACAAACCGGTTGTGACACGTAGATTATAGTGTGAGGATATCATTTTTTTACTGACTGGTTTTTAATGGGCTTATGTAAAAGGCTTTTGAATGAATCATATGAGATGCTCGGAGCCCAGGGGGAGGACATTTGTAGGTGGGTCAGAGTCATCCGAATCTCTTCTTGCCAGTGTTAGGAAGATAGTTTAAGCATATTTTGGCCTTTGTGAAATTTGAAAGTCCTAGCATCTGCTTGTTTTAATTGAACCAACAGTTTCAATAGATTGGCCTGCTGTTCCAATATTTGGGTTGAGAGGCCGAATTCTAAACAGATCTGAGATTCCCTGAAAGAATTCGGCCACAGGAATATTTGTCAACATAGTATTGATTGCTGCTGATTTAGCCAGTGCCCAAATTGGTCAGGGAAGGCTTTATGGCCATATACGAGCGAGGGAAGAAACGTGGGTTTTATAACTTAAAATAAAGGCAGTAATGAAGGGCTTGCGGGAGTAGATGCAGCTTTACACAACCCAGCGGCTATTCCTGCAGCTCGTTTTTGCTGGGCTTCCTTGTGGACACTGCTGACGCTTGAGGCCTGGAACTAAATGCTAAGATGTTTATAAGCATGTATCTTGTCGAGGCTATTCGTCTCCAAGTTTCCACAACCAAGAGTGCAGTTTACGCAGCCTTGTTAAAGAAACTCTTGGTTTTTCATGGATTTATTTTTAGTCTGTTGGTGCTACAGTCAGGTAGTTAAGTCAAGATTGCAGGCCAATAGCAATTACATCTAACAAAACAGTATCATTGGCCTACTGCCATACAGATAGCTGTTGGTTAAGTATCGAAGGCCATGATTTTGGGTTTGTCAGAGTCCATGCTATGTCAGCTTTTTAAACATGTTGAAAAGAATGGAGACTAAACACATCCCTGTTTTAGCCCTTTGTTAATGGGGACTGTGTGGGACAGGGTGTCATCCACACTTAATTTGACATGCACCAAATTGTTGGACTACTGTGGTGGTAAGTATTTTTGTCTGGGGACCCCTGGTGCATAGTTTCTGCCACAACCTTGACCTGTCAATGCTATCAAAGGCTTTTTTATACTCCAAGCAGATGTGAATGCATATTTTCATATTCCAAATATGGATCCGCATCAAAACGTTCTGATTCCTTGTCGAGAAAGACTGTTACCAGTAAAATACCAATAATTTCGCTTTACAGATGCACCCTTCTCCAAGTGTATGATGGTGTTCACCCCACACCTGGGAAGAGAAATTGGTCTTCCCATATCTGGACAGCTGGCTGATCAAAACTTCGACTGCTGAGGAGGTTATGCATCCTTTGTAGAGTACACTGTTTATTCTAAAGTGACTGAGTTTTCCCAATCCAATCCATTCATCTGTGAGCATTGCTTGATAGATGTTAAAGTGTACTCATCGGGAGAGAGCCTACTGTCTGTCCGTCTGGATTGTCACAAATTTCTCACCCTTATTGGGATCATGGCTTATTGGGATCATGGCTACTTTCAACATTTGATGCCTCATGCACTCCACCACATGCTGCCTATTGAGTACTACAACAGGGATGCATACTGATTCTAAATCTGGCTGCGATTGTCTGTCTGTTAGTCGTGCAAAGTGAAGTATCAATTGAAAGAGATCATTTTTCACACATACCTTTCAATGCAGACCATTGTGATGAATACCTCTCAGTTGCTTAGCTCATATCGATTTAAAGGACAAGGGACATGGTCTTAAAAAGAAATGCCCTACCGCAACAGTCTACTGAAATTGAGAGCAGTACACCTGGCTCTTAACTCTTTTCTTCCAGCAACGAGGACTAACTCTGTGCTTGTGCTGACAGACCACACAACAATGATATATCATCTGAACAAGCAATGAGGAACAAGAGCCATGTTTTTGCACATGGTCAATAGCCAGATACCTGATACCTTCATTTTACAGCACTTTTCATGTGTTCAGAATGTAGAAGCCGATTAACTCAGCAGAATGCTTCTGGAGGATATCAAGTGGGTTATAAATGATGAAGTTTTGCTTAAAGAAGCTTTTTAACAGAGCTTTATCAGTTTCCAATCATATAAGGCTGCAGCCTATCCAGTCAGTTAGTTATCTTCATTGCTCTCGCGTTTCCTTTAATATCGTTTTTTAAACGATTGAGCGATAGTTTGAATTTATAATTGCTTTCTTTTTTCAAAAATATAACATTGTGTCCAATGTAGTCACAATAGCTTGCCCAAAAATGTTTTTTAAATGTTTTGTTTTTAGATTGCATTTTCTAAAGAAAAGTTTCTTGTATATTTATTTTGTAAAATGTTCTCTGGGGTCCTCTGAGTGACCAGTGCAATTTATTGCTCATGATTTTGGTGGAGATTCCCCTGAATGAGAACTAGAATTACAGCTAAGTAACGTTTCCTTCTTTAAAATTGTGCTTTTCCTGAAACTATTTTTATTTCTATATCTGCTTGAAAATAAAGATCCTGTTTAAATATGAATGAGCTGAAACTGATAATTTTCTAGGTTCCAGCAGAAAAGAAATCTGCTCAGTGGCGTGCTTTGGATGATGCCCTGTCTGTACGACGAAAGGCTGTGGATGAAGCTGCTGATGCGCTTTTGAAAGCCAAGTGAGTAGCCTTGAACCACAGTTGACTACCAGACAGCTGCAGTTTTTAAGAAAGACTGTTTCAATGTATTTTGTAGTTTATAGTTGGCACTTTGGCATATCAGTCACACACATCTAATTGTACATTTTCTTTGTCTTGTATGTTTGTTCACCCTTTTGTGTAACTCGTGTAGGCTGGGCTTGTACATGCCCTTGAAGATTACTTGGTAAGGGCCAACCTTCCACGAATAGTACAGCACTAACAGACTTTACATTAGACTTCATCACTTGGGACAGAATCCTCGGTATTCTGTTGTTTGTTCCTGTTGAAGAATGCATTTTATAATTGATGTAAATGCTCGAGCACAAGGTTTACGGTGTCTCTGGTACAACACTATGACCTTCTGCTAATTATGTGACTATTGATGGCTTTCAATAAGGTTTTTTTTGATTGCTCACTAAAGTGCTTCATGCGGAGTCAAAACATATGCCACTTCAGAGCGCTTTGTTCTTCACATACGGACCAAGACTTTTTTTAAATTGTATTTATCGGCATTTATGCAATTAACCATAGCAATGTAAGTAATCACATACGAGAACCAGCATTGGCATAGCCAATAGGTCCCACCTTTGGGACCTTATAACTGTTTAGCCATGCAACACTTGATGTTGTTGCACCAAGCATATTGTACTCGATAACTAAACACTTACAAGGTCCCAAAGGCGAGACCTATTGGCTATGCCAATGCTTCTTTTAATGAAGAGGTAGATGAAATTTGACAGATATCCAGTAGCAGAGAGTTCCATATCTTTGTGGCAATACCTGAGAAGGCTCTGTAGCTCGTTCTCTTTTTTTTGGGAAAATCTCTGGTTTCAGTAGCAGTGAACTTGCACTTTGTGAGGATCTGCATCCCCCTGATAACTCTATAGCTTTCGTTCCCGATATGTGGGTGTCTTGAAATGTAGGACTTTGTGTCATGCAAGCAATCTTTAGCTGTATTCTTGCTTCATATGGAAACCAGTTTAGAGTTTTTAGGGTTGTAGATATGTGATTATTTCTTTTTGTACTGGATATCCATCTGGCTGTAGCATTAAGGAAGGCCCTTAGAGGGGCCATATTGTATTCAGGAAGACCGCGAAGAATGGAGCTTTCCTAGTTTAATCTAGGCAACACAAGAGCTTGGACCGCCAGCTTAGTCGTCCTGTGGTAGGAAGGGTTTGAGTTTTCTTAGTATACTCCTCTGGTAATTAGCTCCTTTGGTGGCATTGCTAATATAATTCTGCATATTCAAGTGTTTGTCTAGTGTAATTCCCAGGGATCTAGCAGAATTCATAATGTGAGGAGAACAGTTGAAGGTTGTTAGATGCTTCATCCAGAGGTCGATCTTGAGGGTATGATTAGGAGGAACAATGAGGAGGACTTCTGTTTTGTAAGTGTTAAGTTTGCGATGATTATCTGTGAGCTAGTTTTGAGTGTTCAGCAAGGTAGAGAGCAGGGATGGTAGCGGGGTGGTGGGATGGGAGTTTTTCTTTATACGTCTGCATTTGCTACTGAACTGTTTCCTCAGTTGCACTTCACGTTTAATAATGTTGCTGCCACTTCAAAAACATTGTCAAATAGAACAATATGTCAACTATAGATAATTTACCCACCTATTCCAACCTAAAGCTTATCACTTGGAACGTTAGGGGGTGGAATAATGCAAAGAAAGGGAGGAATATTATGCACTACTTGCGTCACAGAATTGACATCACGTTTTTGCAAGAGACCCATCTCCCTAGGACAGATACCACTTTGTTTGCTACAGCCAGGGGTCCACATAGATATTTTGCATGATTCCCTACATATGCATGAGGCACTGCGATCCGCATACACAAGCGGCTGCCATTTCAACCACATACAGTACACAATGACACGGGAGGACGATACACCATTGTAACAGGGCAATTAATGGGTCATCGCATAACATTTGTGAACATATACACTCCTAACGTAGATTGCCCGGAATATTTCCATGATGTGCACTCCTACATTCTGCAACTAGGTGCTGACTTTATCTGCATGGGGGGCGATTTTAATTTATTGTTGGAACAAAATTGGACCGCTCGTCCGCTTCCTCAGATACCAAACCGCATTCCCGGCAGGCTCTCATTGAACTCTGCGATTCCATTGGGCTATGTGATGCTTGGCGTCATCGGAACTCATCTACCCGCAATTACACCCACTATGCCGCTTAGTATGGCACATGGACTAGGTTGGAGTATTGGTTATTCACGTCCAACTTGTTTACATGGTACAAATCTATCAAACTTACCTTGAGGGCAGGCAACAGCTGGTGTCGCTTCCACCTTTCAGCTCGGAGCCAAGGAAAATCGGACAGGGGGTGCCACAGGGCTCGGCCATCAGCCCGTTATTGTTTAACCTGTACCTCCGTCCACTTGTCCAGCTAATAAAATCTTTTGGGGTCTCGGCATTTAATTATGCCGACGACACTCAGCTGGTGTTTTCCTTGGAAGGAAGCAATGCAATCTCGCTGAACACCTTCCATCGCTGCATGGCAGCTACAGCGGATTGGCTTCAAGCAAATTCTTTGCAACTCAATAGCTCGAAGACGGAGGTGCTCCACTGTTCCACTGATCGGATCCCGCGGGCTTTACCCACCGACTTCTGGCCCAGCACTTTTTCCGAACCAGTGTCGGCATCGGAGTCAGCCCGTAATTTAGGGGTCATGTTCGGCCCTAATTTACAACTTGACCTACATGTTAACAAAACCACGGGAACATGTATGATGCTGCTCCGTATGCTCCGCAGAGTCTTGCCTCTGCTTCCTGCTCGTTCCAGGCCGGAGGTAGTCCGTGGGACTATTTTAAGTCGGCTGGATTACTGTAACGGCCTCCTTTTGGGGGCCCCAAAAAATCTGATTGGGAAACTGCAGAGGGTGCAGAATATGGCTGCTAAACTGGCCCTTTCACGTCCCAGATCCAGCTCTTCTACTCTGGCGCTTCGTGACTTGCACTGGCTCCCGGTAGAACTACGGGTCCAATTCAAAGCGGCCTGTTTGGTATTTAGAGCGGTTCACCTCTTAGGCCCCCTTCCACTACAAAACATGTTTGCATGGTATTCGGCCCCACGGCTTCTGCGGTCGTCATCGGCTCACCTTCTGGTGGTACCCAGGTTTCAAAGAGTGAGGATGGGCGGCCGCTCATTTAGAGTGGCGGCAGCTAAACTGTGGAATTCTCTCCCACTCACTCTCAGGAGCTGCAAGGACTATCTTCCATTCAGGAAAGCCTTAAAAACTCATCTCTTTCCTAAGTAATGGCTGCGCGTCTGCTCTAGTCTTGTGCGATGGGTTCTCTGATCAAAGCGCCAGGATGCCCTCTGGGTGACAGGTTTGCGCTATAAAAGTATGCGAAATAAATAAATAAAATAAATAAAACTGCTCCCTAGAACGTATTTAGACCACACCCCAGTGGTTTTGGAGCTGATAGCTCCTAGTCCGGAGGCAGTTGAAAGACCGTGGAGATTCCCCGGTCGCACATTACAAGACAGTCTCTTTCACTCGGGATTTCAAACTGCCATCGAAGATTGTTTTGAACTTAACATAGGCTCTGTCACCACTAAGGCTACGCTTTGGGAGGAGAAGGCTTACATTTGGGGTGTATGCATCTCTAAACACTCACGGGTACTGAAAGACCTTGAAGCCATGTTATCGAACATTGAGAGTAAGTTATATGCATTAGACAGAGATCAGGTTGTGCGTCCGGACTCCGCAAACTATACCACACTCATGACCCTCTTGACAGAATTTAAGGAGGCTACCGAAAGGGAGACACTTTTCCTCACTAAATATAGCATGGCCCGCCTCTATGGGGAGGGAGACATAACTGGACTGGCCTTGATCTTACTGTCAAAACCCCATGCTGGTCGATCCTACATTACCGAGATCCAGACCCCTGAGGGCGGGGTCCTCACGACTACTTCGAACATCCATGATGAGTTTTTCTCATTTTACGCTAACCTGTACACCTCCTGCAGAAACGACAATGACTTGGCTCAAGAGTCTTACCTTTCTGAGACCGCAGTGGTCTGGCTGGAGAAATTCATGCAGGACTTCCTTGCTGAACCTTTTTCTAGGGAAGAGATCTCCAGTGCAATAGACGCCATTAATGGTACCACTGCCCCTGGGCTGGATGACTTTTCGGGAAGGTTTTATAAAGCCTACAAGGACTTGCTGACCCCACATTTACTGGAAGTCTACAGTGTGGCCCTCGAACGGGGCAAATTGCCCCCTACACTGTGAGAAGCAGTAATCATTTTATTTCCCAAACCAGGAAAAGACCTGCGTTCCTGTGGATCATATCGCCCCCTTTCACTCCTCAATTTAGATTACAAAGTATTGGCCAAAATGATTGCGTCCCGATTGGCCCTTCTACTAGACTGCATTATTCCCCCAGCCCAATCAGGATTCGGCCCACATAGGTCAACCGCCCTTAATTTAAGGACCCTATTCACTGTACTACATAGAATATCGCTGGAGGTCCCAGCTGCTGCAATACTAGTTGACATCGAAATGGCCTTCGACTCTAAACTCTAAACGGTGGGATTGTGAATCCCCACTTACCTGGTCCTCAGACACGACTCGTTATTTGGGGATCCACATCCACATTGACTCAGATGAGATCATCAGATTGAACTATGGCCCTGGGATACATACCCTTGAAGAACACGTTGAAAGATGGTTACACCTCCCTCTATTAATAGCATGTCGCGTAGCCTTGATTAAAATGATCGTTCTTCTAAGGTTCTTGTATCTTTTTAAAAATATTCCGATCCCACTCTCAAATAGCATCTTTCTCACACTCTGATCTCATCTTATTAGGTTAACATGGGGCGACAGGAGACCCACGGTTAATTGGGATGCCATGACACTACCTTATAACAGGGGAGGACTGGAGTTCAGAATCTTCAAGTATCACCCCAACGGCAGACTTCCTTATTCAAACCTGAGCGCCAGCTAATACTGCCCGCGTCCTTGCATACAATCTTACCCCAAGGGTTCCCACCAGACCTCGGAGATATCCATACAGACTCTACCACCAGCTGGACTTGGCAGAAATTGGTCCGGGTCACAGCTGCAACTGCACTTTACTCCCCTTATACCAATACTGAATAATCCTTGGATCCCCATTATGATGGAGAAAATAGTACAGCGTACATTAACCAAATTTGAAATAAGCAAAGGTGGTAACCTATTTCCTGATGGACCCTTTTTTCCGTAGAGGAAGAAGTTAGATTTAGCAATGCTACATTCATGGACAGCTTCATTCTCAGTCAGCTACGAAGTGCGCTTAGGGCAGCAATTTTCGAGTTCCCTTTGGCTCCGGCTGAATTCGGCCCGCTGACAACCGTAATCTCCACTCCTGACAGTGAGGGCCTGGTCTCCAAAATGTATCGAGCATGTATGTTACTTGTCTCTGGCAGGAATATCGGGGTGTGGGAGGCGTGGGAGAGGGATTTAGGGCATCCCATTTCAGACTCACACTGGGACTTTTGCTGCACACAAATTAAATAAATGTCCCTAAATAGTAAGCACAGATCTGAAAGAGACACGTTAGTGATAGATTCCTTACCTTAGAATATCCCCAGGTGTCAGACTGGATCCGGAAATTCTTTGCGTAGCAGTACCCATGCGCGTCGGTAGGCGTCGTCCGCGTCCGTCGTCGGTGCCATGATGACGTAGTCAGAGTACTTAGACGCCGCCTCCGCGTGCTGACGTCAGTTCTTCTTTTTTTTTTCTCGCGCCAGCTAGCGCAGATCTGTAAAAAGTTGTACCGTAGTCACTTTTTGACTAACCTTTTGAGATCCTTTTTGATCTATTTTTGAAGTTTATTCGACTCCCGACAGTGCCGGTAGGGATGCCCGGTTTTAATCCCTGCGCCGACTACAACCGACTGATGTCGGTTCCCGACCCCCCTCGCCGGTGCCTGCACTGTTTAGACCTGGACCACGACGACAAGTCCTGCTCCGACTGCCGGGCCCTGACGTCTAAGGCTAGACTGGAGCGGTCCCGTAAGCGACTCGAGCTTCGGCAGTCCGCCCGTGCCGCTCGAGGTCCTGGTCCGGAAGGAGGTAGAAGGGCCGGTCGCGGGGCTGGAGCCACCACAGTTCCGGGAGTCGTCATCGGTCTTGGGGCTCGAAGTCCTCAGGTAAGAAGCACAAGAAGTCGAAGAGGCATCCTCGCTCTTCTGACAACCCCCCCGACGCTCGCGCGACGCGGCTGGGGGTTCGGGCGACGCTGGAGCCGCAAGTGTTGCGGCCTGCTCCACACCCGCCGGTCCCTGGGCAGGACGCGACGGCGGGGAAGATTGCAGACTTCCTCATGGCCATGAGGTCGCTCGCTCCTCCGAGTGGGTCCCGATGCGGGCCGGGCGCTTCTGCCCTGGCGCCGTCGGGTGCTTCGGCGCCGTCTGCAACTTTGGTCCAAATGCCGCAGGACCCCTCTGGGTCCGGTTCCGGATCCGGGTCGCCGCCGATCGACCTCGCCGGCGTCGGCCCCGCGGGTGTCGCCCCCGGCGCCGTCCCAGGACAACGTCGTCCCTGGTCCTGCCCTCGATTCGGGTCCGGCGCCGCTTCCCCGGCGCCGATGGGAGAATTTCATTTCTATGACCCGACCCCATCTTTTGAGCCTGAGTACCAGGCCGTGGGTGATGTGGAGGATTGGGAGGGGTCTGAGGACTCTCTGGCACGTGAGTGTCGGTCTTCTGCGGACTCGACAGGAGAGCTTGGGGAGGCCAGTGGTCTGGACACTTCGCCCGACACTGGTTTTGTCTCCCCTCCTAGCGTGGCTACGGAGAGGGGGCTGCTTATAGCGTGGTGCTGATGAGGGCGGCCAAGGCCCTGGGCCTTGAGCTCCCCGTCGCAGCCGTGAGGACTAACCTCCTCACTGAGGTCCTTAAACCACAGTCAAGCTCGGCCGAGCCTCTGCTGCTGTTTAATGAGGCCTTGTCTGACGTTCTTTTGGGCACTTGGTCCAGGCCCGCCACAGGGCAGCCTGTGGATAGGAACGTGGCCATACACCACCGCCCAGCTCCGGGTGACCCTTGCTTTCTGTCTACCCACCCCACCCCTGAGAGCCTGGTTATCCAGGCCTCCAATTCCCAGACCGCATGCCCGTCGGCTCCCCCCGACCAGGAATCCTAGAGGTACGAGACTTTCGGAAAAAAGGTATTCTACTCCCTGAGTTTGGGATTGCGGTCAGTCAATACCGCGTGCCTCTTGGGCCGCTACACCCACTCTCTGTGGGACACGGTCGCGGCCGTGCTGCCAGAATGCCTGATGGAGATGCGGGCTAAACTCGGCCAGGCCCTTGTGGAAGGCCGAGATGCGGCACGGTATTCCATCCGGTGTGGGCTGGACACTGCCGACTCTCTAGGCAGAGCGATGGCAACGACGGTGGCGATTGGTCGTCACGCCTGGTTGAGGTCTGCCAATTTCTCGGCCGATGTCCAAAACACACTTATGGACATGTCGTTCAATGGCCGCCGCCTCTTTTGCGACAAGGACTCTAGGGCTACTGCCAGGTCCTTGGGCCTATCAGCCCCGCGTAGCAAACGGCTGCCTTTCGTGGACAAGGAAGGGGAGCCCCCACACGTTCTGCAAGCCACGTGCCGCAGACTACCATCCAGCGCGGTGGCGGACGTGGAAACCGCCGTGGCGGAGGTCGGGGACAACGGCGAGGCCAGTCCACACCTGCCCCTGCAGCATCCGCCTCAAAACCCTCCTAGTCCGTGCTTTCCGGCCCATGTGACCCCAGTGGGGGGCAGGGTTCCCCATCACCACTTCCACTGGCGCACTGTCACATCGGACAGGTGGGTGCTGCAAATCGTTCGAAGGGGCTACTCCCTCCCCTTCGAGGCGACCCCTCTAGCCATGCCACCGCAGTACCACTGCGCGTCGGGGGATCACTTGCAACTTCTGCAAGAGGAAGTTACGGCCCTCTTGGCCAAGGGGGCCATCGAGCGCGTTCCTGGGCCAGAAGTAGGGTGTGGTTGTTACTCCCACTACTTTCTGGTACCCAAGAAGGGCAAAGGGGGCCTACACCCTATCTTGGACCTAACGGAACGTCAACGGCTTCCTCCGGAAGGAGAAGTTAAAGATGCTGACGTTGGCTCAGGTTTTAGCTGCCCTAGACCCTGGAGACTGGATGGTAGCGTTGGACTTGCAGGACGCATATTTTCACATCCCCGTCCTGCCGGCCCACCGGCGTTACCTGCGGTTCACGGTAGGCCACGAGCATTTTCAGTTTACCGTGCTCCCCTTCGGCCTTACCAGCGCCCCATGGGTGTTCACGAAATCCCTGCGCCGACTACAACTGACTGATGTCGGTTACCGACCCCATCGCCGGTGCCTGCACTGTTTAGACCTGGACCACGACGACAAGTCCTGCTCCGACTGCCAGGCCCTGACGTCTAAGGCTAGACGGGAGCGGTCCCGTAAGCGACTCGAGCTTCGGCAGTCCGCCCCGCGCCGCTCGAGGTCCTGGTCCGGAAGGAGGTAGAGGGACCGGTCGCGGGGCTGGAGCCACCACAGTTCCGGGAGTCGTCATTGGTCTTCGGGCTCGAAGTCCTCCGGTAAGAGGCACAAGAAGTCAAAGAGGCATCATCGCTCTTCTGACTCCCCCCGACGCTCGTGCGACGCTGCCGGGGGTTCGGGCGACACCGCCCACGCGGCTTCGCTGGAGCCGCAGGTGTTGCGGCCTGCTCCACACCCGCCGGTCCCTGGGCAGGACGCGACGGCGGGGGAGATTGCAGACTTCCTCATGGCCATGAGGTCGCTTGCTCCTCCGACTGGGTCCCTACGCGGGCCGGGCGCTTCGGCCCCGGCGCCGTCGGGTGCTTCGGCCCCGGCACTGTCGGGTGCTTCGGCCCCGGCGCCGTCGGCGACTTAGGTCCAAACGCCGCAGGGCCCCTCTGGGTCCGGTTCCGGATCCGTGTCGCCGCCGATCGATCTCGCCGGCATCGGCCCCGCGGGTGTCGCCCCCGGCGCCGTCCCAGGACGACGTCGTCCCTGGTCCTGCCCTCGATTCGGGTCCGGCGCCGCTTCCCTGGCGCTGGAGCGGCGCCACTCGGCACCGATGGGAGAATTTTATTTCTATGACCCGACCCCATCTTTTGAGCCGGAGTACCAGGCCGTGGGTGATGAGGAGGATTGGGAGGGGTCTGAGGACTCTCTGGCACGTGAGTGTCAGTCTTCTGCGGACTGGACAGGAGAGCTTGGGGAGGCAGGTGGTCTGGACACTTCGCCCGACACTGGTTTTGTCTCCCCTCCTAGCGTGGCTACGGAGGAGGGGGCTGCTTATAGCGTGGTGCTGATGAGGGCGGCCAAGGGCCTGGGCCTTGAGCTCCCCGTCGCAGCCGTGAGGACTAACCTCCTCACTGAGGTCCTTAAACCGCAGTCAAGCTCGGCCGAGCCTCTGCTGCCTCCAGAAGAAGAAGTTAAAGATGCTGACATTGGCTCAGGTATTAGCTGCCCTAGACCCTGGAGACTGGATGGTAGCGTTGGACTTGCATGACGCTTATTTTCACATCCCCGTCCTGCCGGCCCACTGGCGTTACCTGCGGTTCACGGTAGGCCACGAGCATTTTCAGTTTACCGTGCTCCCCTTCGGCCTTACCAGCGCCCCACGGGTGTTCACGAAAGTGATGGCGGTGGTCGCAGCTCATCTGCGCAGGCTAGGGGTTTCAGGCTCGCCCCAGACAGTCGTCAGCCACCTCCAGACTACGGCCGACCTCCTGCACCTGCTGGGGTTTTCCATCAATGTGCCGAAGTCACACCTGTGTCCCTCTCAAAAGCTCCTCTTCATCGGAGTGGTTCTGGACTCTGTGCAGTTTCGGGTTTATCCTCCCGAACAGCGGGTTTGGGATATTCAGGCTCTGATTCCGATCTTTCAGCCTTTATCCCGAGTCTCGGTCAGGTTGACGCTGCGGCTTCTGGGGCTGATGGCCTCCTGCATCCTTCCGGTGCATCACGCCCGGTGGCGGATGCGGGCTCTGCAGTAGGACCTGAAGTTTCAGTGGGCCCAGCATCCGGGCAACTTGCCCGACCATGTCTTGATCTCGGAGGGCACTGCAAGACAGTTGCAGTTGTGGCTCACGGACCGCGATTGGGTCAGCGGCAGATCCCTCTCCCTACCCCAACCGGAGCACGTTGTTGTGACGGACGCGTCCCTCCAAGGCCGGGGGGGCCGCATGGGAGAGGCGGGGATCAGAGGCCGCTGGTCTCCGGCGGAGTCCCAGCTCCATATCAACCTTTTGGAGCTGCGGGCGATCCAGCTTGCACTGAAGGCATTCCTCCCCTCTTTCCGGGGGAGTGTAGTGCAGGTGTTCACGGACAACACCACCGCCATGTGGTACTGCAACAAACAGGGTGGGGTGGGGTCGTGGACCCTTTGCCAGGAGGCTCTGCGCCTCTGGCAGTGGCTGAAACATCAGGGCGTGACTCTGGTGGTTTAACACCTGGCAGGTTCTCTGAACGCCAGGCCAGGGCAGACGAACTCTGCCGTCGGTTCATGATGGATCACGAATGGCGTCTGAACTCTGACGTGGCGCAAGGCCTCTTTCAGCAGTGGGGAGAGCCTTGGTTAGATCTATTCGCCACAGAAGAGAACGCACAATGTCATCTGTTCTGCGCGTTGGAATTTCCAAGGCCGCACTCGCTCGGCGACGCTTTTCGTCGCGAGTGGAGTTAAGGTCTATTGTACGCCTTTCCGCCTATACCACTTCTGCCCAGAGTGCTGAAGAAGATCAGGCGCGACCGGGCCCAGGTTATCCTTGTGGCTCCGGACTGGGCACGAATATATTGGTATCCAGAGCTACTCAGCATGTCTGTCCATCCCCCGATTCGTCTGCCTCTTCAGAAGGACCTTCTGTCACAGCAGCAGGGGACGGTCCTCCACCAGAACCTGTCCAGTCTCCACCTCCAAGCTTGGAGATTGAGCGGCGACAGTTGAGGCCATTTGACTTGCCTCGTGAAAGTCTGTAATGTCATTCTGGCAGCCCGGCTTCCCTCCACAAAGTCGGTATAGGCCTGCAGGTGGAACAGATTCGTGGCATGGTGCACAGCGAAGGCTGTGGATCCACTCTCTGCCCCCCTTTCTGAGGTTTTCCTCTTCCTTCTTTCTCTTGCCCAGCGGGGCTCTGCTCTGGGCACTATCAAGGGCTACCTTTCTGCTCTTTCTGCCTTCTTGAGGCTACCTGATCAGCCATCTTTGTTCAAGTCCCCAATTGTAAATAGGTTTTTGAAGGGCATCACACACGTTTCCCCCTGTTCGATTCGTGATGCCCCAGTGGGACTTGAACCTTGTACTCACTTATCTGATATGCGCTCCTTTCGAGCCACTTCATAACTGTCCTCTCTGTCTTCTTACCCTTAAGACTGCTTTCCTGGTTGCCATCACCTCTGCCAGGAGGGTGATTGAGCTCCAGGCTCTTTCTTCAAAACCACCTTTCCTTTCTGTCCATCCGGACAAGGTTGTGCTGCGGACAAGACCCTCTTTCCTGCCCAAGGTAGTCACAGCCTTCCACATCGGGCAGTCCATCACCTTGCCCACCTTCTTTCCGCCTCCGCATCCCTCGAAAGAGGAAGAGAGGCTTCACCGTCTGGACCCAAAACGTGCGCTCTCATTCTATCTGGATCGCACACGCCAATTCCGGGTGGATGACCGACCCTTTGTTGGTTACGTGGGTGCTAAGAAGGGACGGGCGGTGCACAAACGGACCATCTCTCGGTGGATCGTGTTGTCCATCCAGGCTTGCTACTCCTTGGCTAAAAAGGAACCTTCTGTTGGGCTGAGGGCCCATGCCACTCGGGCCACGGCGACTACTACTGCCCTGGGCCAGGGAGTCCCCTTGCAGGACATTTGTCAGGCAGCTACGTTGGCCTCGCTGCACACGTTCGCACGACACTACTGCCTGGACAGCCAAGTCCGGAGGGATGGCTTCTTTGGCCGTTCCGTCCTCCAGGACTTTCTGGTGTAAACATTGGTTCGCAGACCCACCACCGGGGTTGGTATTGCTGGGGTATCTATTCTAAGGTAAGGAATCTATCAATAACGTGTCTCTTTCAGATGCACAAGTTACTACTTTTGTAACAATATTTCTGTAAGAGACATTAGTTAGTGATAGATTCCTTACCGACCCACCCATCCTCCCTGTTCTGCGAACCGATATCTAGGGTTAAGGTCATCCCCTTTCAGGGCCCTAGTTTTATGGCACCAGTGTTGGTTCTATCATGGCTCTGCGTTTCTGGCGCGGAAAAGCTGTGTATAAGAACTGACGTCAGCACGCGGAGGCGGCGTCTAAGTACTCCGACGACGTCATCACGGCGCGGACGACGGACGGGGAGCCGCGAACGACGCCTACCGACGCGCATGGGTACTGCTATGCAAAAGATTTCCGGATCCAGTCTGACGCCTGGGGATATTCTAAGGTAAGGAATCTATCACTAACTAATGGCTCTTACAGATATATCGTTACACAAGTAGTAACTTGTGCATTTTGTGTCGCTGCTGTCAGTCAGCCCGCTTCCAATGCTTACAGGACCCCCTGTATGTTGGATAATACTGGGTGGGTGGGGGGCTGCTCCTGCCCCATTCACGCCAGCGGGAGACTCCCACTTCCATGAACTACAACTTAGCCGCCCCACCCGTGCCCGATGAGTCAGCAACCAGCTACACGTGTGTCAGAGAGGGCACGGGTGGGGCCTCAGAGGGAGCACAATTTTGTTTTGTAGTGAAAGTAAAACAGTGTATCCTACTGTGCATGCCCACGTTACCGTACGAGTATCCTGTAGGACCAATTGCTTTTCAGGCAGAGCAAAAGTGCATAGATTAAGCGCTGCACTTCAGTCTTGTTTTTCTGAGCACCACATGATCCCCAAAGCATGTCAGTGCTTATTATGTGCGACTAATGCATTTTATTGTGGTGATGCAGACACCAGCATACAAATGTTAGTTTAACCCCTGATACGTGGTACTTGGCAGAAATATGTATAATATAGTGACTGTATAATATCGTATAGGAAATCAACATTTCAGAGGACTGTTCACAAAATGTATCTTTAAAATATGCTCTATCAAAGAACCCTCTGCCATTTATCATGGCAAAATCTTCAAATTTGCTGCTTCTGCTACTTTGTTTTTTATTTAACCGTAATGAGGATAAATAACTGTCTGTAGCTGATCACTCCAGACACATGTGAACAGTAAGTTAATTACAGCTTTCTAAACCTTCAGATTGTCCGAACCCACTGAAGCATTCACTACAGGGTGATAGTTGTACTTATTTTGTATGTTTTTAACAATTATGTTCTAAAGTATGACTATCTGATGGTGCTTATTTTACCCCTACACTCACTGTTGCTTATACTCACCGATTTATTTTTAAGGGAAGAGTTGGAGAGGATGAGGGGTGTCATTGATAATGCCAAGAAAACACCAGTTGCTGGAGCAAAGCCTCACATAATAACAGCAGAAGAGAATCTTCATCACATGATTGTTGATCTGGACAACGTTGTCAAAAAGGTAATATTTGGTTACTGAAAGCATATTTTTTCGTTGTTTCAAAGATGCAGAGCATATTGTAAATGTCATTACAGTTATGTGAAAATAACTTCAAAATAGCAGATAAAGCACTCAAAATAGTTGTGTGTTGATCTAAGCTTGAAACCTGTGTAAAGTCATCATTGTGTTTTACTCGATAGATCCACCTACCTTGCTGGTAAATATTAGCGTACAGCGGTGCACTGATAACTGAGCATAGAGCAAGCCACTTGTTTGAAGACTTTTTGGGTAAGCTTTTCTTCTATCTCCTTCAGGTCAGAAGGAAAATCTGAGCAAATACAATCTAGAGGATTCTTGTTTGATCAACATAATCTGCAGTTGTTTAATTGGTTGACGGGTGTACCCAGCAGCCAGCGGTGTTGCAGACTGGTGTTGTAGAGCAGGAGGAGTGCACATAGGCTCTGCCTGTGTGGGACTTTGCCCTATCGAGTCTTGCTTTGGTGGCTGGAACAGACACCATTGTTTTGCTGTAGAGACCCCACATCCCTCTGGTTAGGTCTGAGCGTCCAACCAGGAAGCAGTGACCAGAACCAATAGGATCTAAGGGCTAGCCTACCAGACATTAGACCTTTTGATCCAGAAGTTGGCTGATTACCCTTTAATCTCTGCATCATTCAGCCCCACTCTAGCGAGGTGAACCAGGACACCAAGGGCAGAGTATTTGCACAGCCAGCTTCCTCTAAGGTCAAGGGGGATACACGCTTTAGATAACCCCTGCTCACCCCCTGGGTAGAGCGCGCGAGCAGACAGGCCATTCCAAAGGCAATGTGCTAAGTATTTGTACTCAAAACACACAGTAATACAGTGATAACACCACAAATGGACAGCATACCAGTTTAGAAAAAGAGTATCTTTATCTAAACTCAACAAGACAAAAACGACAAAAAATCCAACATACATGTATTAAGAATATGGCTTTAAAAAGGTTTCAAACAACTTGGTCCATAGAAGACTATGGATGCGTGATTTTTCTCAAAGTACCTGTAGTTGCAACAAAATTCACACGGCCAAAGAGCCACAGAGATTGGAAGCGTTGAGAACACAGAGATGCGTCAGTTTCTGAGACCATGGGGAGGCAATGCAGCAGTTCTGCTGCATGCAGGAGAAGTGATGCGCCGTGTTCGGTCTCTAGGAGGAAGTGATGCGTCGACTCCAAGACTATTCTGGTCCACGAGTGATGTCAGGAAAACTTGCCGCACAGGTGCGGTGCATGGAAATCTGGGGTGCGTTGGCGATCGATGTAATAGCATTGAGCGGCGCGGCGTTGGTTTCTTCAGCCGCGATCCCTCAATGCGTCAGTTGTTGCAGCGCCGACAGGCAAAGCATCTGTTTCGGCAATGGCGCAGCGATGCAAATGTTTTTTTCTCACCACGGTGCTGTGTGAGGTAAACGGCCGCAAGAAGAGCGATGCGTCCAACCAGGAAGCAGTGACCAAGAGTCACAGGAACATCCTGTTTTTCGGGTAGACTGGTACACAAAAATGGGCAGCCTTTAAGTGTAAAAATGCTGGAAAATCATTCTTGTTGATGGATTGCAGGAACACTAGCAGTGTGTCCATCCTGAAACACTGAGTCATGATAAACTTGCTGTATGCGGTTAAATCCAGAATCCGGTGCCATTCTCATACTTTCTTTCATACAAGGAAGACCCTTGAGTAGATTCCCTGATTGCGATGGAACTTGGGCAGTAGCTCAATAGTCATCTTTTGACATTTTGTGCTCACTTTCTGCAAGCCTTCGGAAATAGATAGTGCTCCCTTCTCTGAGGTGTTGGAAGCAGTCTAGAAATCATTTGAACTTGTTACTATGCTGGATGATATCCAAGACCCCAGGGCCAAGTAAGTTATAAGCCACCATGGTAGGAAAAAATCCCATAATGTCCTCGCTAACGGCATGGATATTGAGGGAGGCGGGTGTCCCCAGAAGTCAGGAATGTCACCATGGTCTTTGGACTTGCTGGAACAGAAGGAGCATTAGCCTCTTCACTGACATCACAGACATTCTTCTGATTATCATCCTATACTATATTGATAAGTACTGGATGAGGATCGCTGATGTTAAATGGTTGAATATTTCCTAAGGAGAAATTCTTTCCCTTATGAGTCCCATCAATTAGATTGCAACCCTGCCTGAATTTCAAGGTGTAAAGTGAACAAGTTGTATGTGTATCCACCTATGTAGCTTGTAATGCATTTTCAACATGTTTCCCAAAATGCTGCTAGACCTCAAAAAGCATGTTAAGCACGTTAGATTTGAAGTCCGTATGGAAGGATGCTCTTCTGAAAGAAACCGTATAAGACCGCTCCTGGTGTCATTTGCCTGAACTTGTAGTTGGAGGCAGGCAATGAAGCATCAAAAAAAGCACTGCCTCCTAAAGGAAAGCTATGGCCTTTTCCATGCAATCAGAAGCTAATTTCTCCACCTAGTCTCTGGGAACATCAGAGTAAATCTAACCCCTCTTTTAAACCAAGTTTTAGAGTCTAGTATTTACCCCTGTGCCAGGAAAAAAGCATGCATCAGGCCTAGCCTTAAAAAGCCGGCCCTTGACACAACTGAGACAAAAAACTATTGTCCAATTTCAGGACTGCCGGTAGCAGCCAAAATTCTTGAAATAGCTGTTAACTAGGAGCTAACCCAATACCTCGATTTCAACAATCTGCGTGACCCGACACAGCATGGCTTAAGGCCATGCCACTCCACCGAGACGGCCCTGATAATGGCTACAGAGGAGATACAGAAAGTGATGGATGGGGAGCGGGCTGTTCTCATTCTCTGAGACCTATCGGCAGCATTTGACAGTGTGAATCACACGCTGTAAGAGCAGCGGCTGAGGGCACAGCTCTGACCCGTCTCTCCTCCTTCCTAAAAGTAAGGAAGTAGAACATACATTGGGATAGCCTACAGTCCGACTCCTTTCATCTCCGGTGCGGCGTACCACAAGGTTCGGCTCTGTCCCCAAAGCTTTTTAACATGTATGTCACTCCTCTGGCCAGACTTATCAGAAAGCACAGCTTCACCTTGGTCTTGTAAGCTGATGAGTCCCAGCTCGTAATATCTGTCTCTAACCAACCAGAGACAGTCGATTTTGGATTCCATGTATGTCTTACAGAAATTATGAGCTGGATGAGTCGAAACTTCCTTAAGATAAGCACCGACAAGACGGAGGTACTGGAATTCGGCAAGGGCCCTTCACTGTGTAACAAAACCTGCTGGCCGATAGAGGCAGGTGATTGTCCTTGTGCCACCGCGAAGGTCAGGAACCTTGGAGTGATCTTTGATGATCAGCTCAATTTCTCGGCCCAGATCAATCGTCTGACCTCCTCCTGCTTCGTCCTACTAAAGTGTTAATGGATAATCTTCCCTTTTATCCTAGAGGAGCTTAAAAAAACTGTAGTAGTAGCGCTCTTTCTCTCGAAATTAGACTACTGCAAAACTCTCTTTATGGGCATCGATAGGTCACAGACCAGGAAATTAAAATCACTCCAAAATGCAGCAGCACAACGGTTATTAAATATTCCCAAAGGCCATTTCACCTCGGCAGGCACAAGGTCTCTCTATTGGCTCCCTGTCCAGCAACGAGTGGAATTTAAGGCCCTCTGTCTGGTGCACAAGGCCCTTTATGGAGGAGGGTCGGTGGAGATCCAGAAGGTGTTTTCATGGTACTCTCCCACCAGAAAGCTTAGATCTACAAACACTGGCCTCATGCATACCGCTAATCCGTAGAGCAAGATGGCCGGGGTTCGGAGTCTATCATACTATGCAGCCAAGCTATGGAAACAACTGCTTTCTTGCAGATGACTTCAACTCAATCGGTTGATGTTTAGGAAAACGCTGAAGACCTGGCTGTTCCCTCCAAACGAAATCTCCGGTTCTACAGCTCAGTCTCCTCCCGTTCAAACCCAGCGCCTAGACGCCACGGCATTCGAGCTCTTTATAAATTACTATCCTATCCTGTCCAACAAGGGAGAAATGTCATGCCATTTAGGGTCGTAAATCTGGAGAATGGCACTGGTGTTTGAAATAATTAGAGGCATCGATGCAAAACCTCCTACCACTTTGGACATGTTAAAAAGTTAAAGAAATTAGATTTGGGGTGGTTTACTACCAACCTCCAGGAACAATAAAACCCTTGTCAAGCTGAGCTCTCCAAGTCGGTACATTAACCTGTGCTCAACATCCCGGTAGTTCTGGCACAGAGCAGACCGGCTTAACTTAGGGAAATCTTTAAGTTAGTTATGCAGTGCAAAAACAGCAATAAAGTCAAAATGCAATACAATAAAAAACCCAAACCGAATTAGAAAAATAGATTAAAGTTTTAATAAACTAAAGGACATCAAAATGACTAAATCCAATGAAAAACTGGAAAGATGAAGTCTTTTAAAGAATCAAGTAGAAATAGCACCAAAACCCACAATTTGCCAAGGGTCACTGTAGACTGGGACCTGTGTGCAATTGGAGGCTGACAGCGATGGAGCGTTGGGTGGGTCAGATACACCATCCAGGTTCATCCCGGTCAAAGATTTGACCTTCTGACTTAGGGCCAGGTTACTCTGTCACAACAGTGACTGATATCGCATCCGCCCAAAAAATAAATACCATTATATCGTATGGGATTTATTTCAGCAAATGGAATATCCATCACTGTTATGACAGAGTAACCTGTTTGCTGATAGCTAAATCAAGCCCATATTCTTTTTGGTTGCAGTCCACCACAGTAGTACACATTTAAAGTCCCCCAGGTCCTCAGGAGAGGCACTTAAAGACTCACAAGATGTCAGGCAGAGGCCACCAGTAGGTCTTTGTCGAGGTCAGAAATAAGTCCACAACCTTTAGTGGCGTCTTCACCGCAGGGTCAGCAAGAAGACAGGTCTGCGGCGGGTCAAGAGACAGCGCACCAGGACTCTTCTGTGGTGGCATATTCTGGATCAACCTCAGGGCAGGTGTCAGATGACAGACAATTGGTGCCCAGACAACGGACTCCATCTGGCTCATCGAACTCTGAGCAGAGTGTAGTCTCCAGAGCCTCCAAGTCTTCAGCAGGGCTGCATATTGTGCAGGTTTCACCTGAGGCTTCACCTGAGCGTGCAGAGCGGCCTCTTAACATGTCACCGAGGTGGCTGGAAAGCCTGAGACATTGGAAGATGCGTCCAGATGCAGGACTGATGGGGATGAGGGCTCCGGTCCCTCAGTGGGAGCTGCATAGAAGATCACGATCGAAATCCCGAGTGAGAGAGCGTTCGAGGGAGCGTAGGAGGCAGCGATCGGCAACGCCTGAGAGACGGCGTAGAACCCCTTCACCATCTTCTACGTCATCTGCGTCCTCTTCAAGGTCTTCATATAGAGACTATTCTCCCACTATATCATCTACTCCACCTTCCAGAGTGTCTCCCGTAGATGATTTGAGCACATGATGATGTACTATGTCGTGGGGCGAATAAGTTCAACATCAAGATGGCAGTTCCCCAAGTGACATCGTCAGTCATCTTTGAAACCCTACATCACAAGACGTCTGGCAGACCTCTTCTGCCGTTAGTGCCCGGTTTGATAGAACCAGCAATGAGAACATTCTTGACTCCGGCCCCGGTGGGTTCAGGTCCTTCTAGGATTGCAAAAAAGTACAAGGCTCCAGAAGAAGATCCACTATTTTTGCTCTCTGACCCACCTCCAGACTCACTTATTGTGGCGGCAGTCAGAAAAGCGAATTCTGCAGCATCTACCTCTTCTGCTACACCTGAAAAGGATAGCAAGAGTATGGGTTCCTTGGGGCGAAGAATGGCTAACACCTCTGGGTCGGTCATGAGAGTGGCCAGTGCTGCAGCCTTACTGGGCCGCTATGATCGTCTGCTATGGGACTCGGTGGCTCGTTTTGCGGATAAACTCCCTAAGGAAGATCAAAAGGATTTCCTGGAGATTGTGGAAGAAGGCGGACTGGTGGCTAACCAGAGCATTAACGCGGCTGCTGATTCGGCGGATCTGGCTGCGCATGGCTATGCGCACGGTATTTGTGCTAGGCGTTTAGCTTGGCTGCGCCTTACTGGCTAAAGCCTGAGACCCAGAGGAAAATAGTGAATTTACCGTTCAATGGTTCGACTCTGTTTGGATCTCATGCTGACGATGAGATGTCCAAGATGAAAGTGGAGTTGGACACTCTTAAGGCCGTAGGTCTAGAAAAGAAGAAAGAATTTAAACGTCGGGGTAATTTTCGTCCCTTTGACAAGAGATCTTTCCAGCAGAGGAGCCAACAGACTAATTGGTCCTCGCAAAACCAAGGCCAGAATCAACAGAGGTGGCAATTCCAACAGCGGCGACCTGGGCGAGGCAGAGGAAATGGAAATAGGCAGCAGTCATCCGCTACCAAACAGCCTCAAAAACAATGAACGGAGGCTTCCTCCACAACCGTGTGCCACTCCGGTTGGAGGAAGTATTGTGTGGTTTCTGGACGAGTGGAAACAGATCACAAAGGACAGATGGGTGATGGGTATCATTCAGAGCGGGTACCTTTTGAGATTCAAGAAGCCCCCTCCTGTCATGCATCCTCTAAAAATGTTACAGTGGAATGTGAAACGTTTACAACAGGAAGCGAACATCCTTCTGAAGAAGAAGGCCATAGAACTAGTTCCATCTCAGCAGAGATATCAAGGCCTGTACTCTCGATTTTTTTCTCGTAAAGAAAAAAGGTCCAGCTACGGAGTTCAGACCCATTCTGGATTTGAGACTGTTGAACAGATTCATTCTAAAGGAGAGGTTTCGAATGCTGGCTCTTCATCAGATCTTCCCCCAGTTACATCAGGGGGATTGGATGTGCTCCATCGATCTGAAGGATGCTTATTTTCATATTCCGGTATCCAGAAAACATCGCAAGTTTCTCAGGTTTCAAGTAGCTGCTCATCACTATCAGTACGCAATACTCCCATTCGGCCTGAGATCAGCTCCCAGAACATTTTCCAAATGTATGGCGGTAGTTGCGGCTTATCTTCGAAAGAGACGGATTTTCATATATCCGTACTTAGAGGACTGGCTTCTGAAGAGTTCATCCCCATCTCTACTGGAAGAACATCTATCGATATGCCTCCACCTCATGTGCAAGTTGGGTCTTCAAGTCAATTACAAGAAGTCCATAATGAACCCCACCCAGAAGATCCACTACCTGGGTGCTCAACTGGACACTGAAAAAGAAAACGTGTGTCCTTCGGAGGAGAAGTGGTTATCCATCAAGGCGAAGTGTATTCTTCTCCTTCAGTCTGTACATCCGACAGTTCGGCAAGTGTCCTCTCTCCTAGGGTCCATGGCATCGTGCATCTTCATCGTTCCGAACGCACGTTTGCATATGCGTCCTCTACAACAGTGTCTGGAAGATCAGTGGAAGCAGAGGACGGGATGCTGGGAGTATCGAATTCATCTCCAACAGTCTGCAAGAGATTCCATCCGGTGGTGGATGAAGAATACACACTTGATGAAGGGAGTTCCTTTTCATCAGGACCCACCAATGCAGACTCTGATCACAGACGCCTCTCTCCAAGGTTGGGGGGTGCATATGGGCCCTCTGCAGGTACAAGGGCTATGGTCAGACTTCGAGAAAGGATATCACATCAATCTACTCGAACTCAGAGCGGTCCATCTTGCTCTCAAGTCCCTGGCTCCATCTCTACAGACTCGGTCCCTCCTGGTACAAACAGACAATACAACTACAATGTATTACTTAAACAAGCAGGGGGGTTTAGGTCCAGGAATCTGTCCATAGAAGCCCAGACCATCTGGCATTGGTTGCTAACAAGAGGCCTGTCGATAACAGCGGTTCACCTGCCAGGGAGTCTCAACTCACAGGCGGACGACCTCAGCAGAGACTTCGTCGAAGCGCACGACTGGGTTCTCAACGAGGACATCGCGCACAGCATTTTCCAAGCTTGGGGAACACCAGACATCGATCTATTCGCAGACGCGGCAAACACAAAATGCCCTGTCTTTGCGTCCAGATTCTCCCAGAGAGGGTCTCAAGGGAATGCCCTTTTGATAGACTGGTGTCACAACTTGCTGTACGCCTTTCCACCGACACTGTTGATACCTGCAGTGATCAACCGGATGTACAAGACCGACTCCAGAATGATACTGATTTGCCCAGAGTGGCCACGCCAGTGGTGGTTCCCAGATCTCCTCCAGTTGTCAGAAGTGCCACACAGGAGATTGCCTTGTCGCCCGGATCTTCTGTCCAAGCAGGAGGGGCGAGTGTTTCATCCCAATCTGCCCTCCCTGCGCTTGGCAGCATGGCTCCTGAAGTCATCCAGTACGGGCACTTGCAGCTGAATCCGGAGTGTATGAACATCCTTAAGGAGGCAAAGCGGCCTTCTACAAGAAAATCCTACGGATTTAAGTGGAAACGTTTTTACCTTTGGTGTCAGAGTAAGGGTCTTTACCCTATTCATGGTCAAGAACAGGTGATCTTACCTTATCTGCTTTACCTGGCTGAATCTGGTTTGCAGTTTAGTTCCATCAAGGTCCATCTTGCTGCAATAAATGCTTATAGAAAATCGCCAACACCGATATCTTTCTTTCGGATGCCTGTGCTGAAGGATTTTTTGGAAGGTTTAAAGAAGGTGTATCCTCCAGTCAGGTCTCCTTCTCCACCTTGGGAGCTTAATGTGGTGTTGACCAAGTTAATGGGTCCCCCCCTTCGAACCCATACATAAAGCGTCTTTACAACACTTATCTTGGAAAGTAGCGTTCCTGGTGGCCATCACTTCTGCTCGTAGGGTGAGCGAAATTCAGGCTCTGTGTTGCAAGGAACCGTACACTATTTTTCATGGAAACAGAGTGGTGCTCAGAACTCATCCTGCTTTCCTGCCTAAGGTGGTGTCGGATTTTCATAATAATCAAACCATAACATTGCTTATTTTCTTCCCAAACCCTTCGAGCCCGGCTGAACGGGCTCTACATTAGTTAGATCTGAAAAGGGTTTTGAAATTTTACTTGGACAGAACAAAGTCTTTGAGGCACACGGACTGTCTGTTTGTGAACTATGGTCCTACAAATACTGGTTTGGCAGCGTCCAAGAGGTCCATTTCTAGATGGATAGTGTCATGTATCCTACTGGCTTATCAGCTAGCCCACAAGTCTTTATTAGGTAGACCTAGGGCACATTCTACGAGGGGGAAAGCTTCCACCACAGCTCTCCTTAGGAATGTGGCTATGTCAGAGATATGTAAGGCAGCTACTTGGCGTTCAGTGCATACATTTACACGCCATTACTGTCTAGATTCTGATGCGCAGGTTGATGCACAAGTGGGACAAGCATCCCTCAGAAATTTGTTTGCTAATTCTAGCTGAACACTATGGTTTAAAAGTGTGGCTATGCACTTATCTGTTCGCCCGCTTCTGGTGGGTATGAGCTTGCTACTCTATTCAGTGCTTATGACTATTAATGAGTATCCCTGGAAGAGAAGGATTAGTTACTTACCTGTAATCCTAGTTCTCTTCTGAGGTCTGAGCCACAACCTGATTCGGTCATCGTCTCAGCGGCACGTAAGAATCAGACAGGAGCAACGTCATCCTCTGTGCCTCCTGATAAAGACAGCAAAGCTATGGACTCAGTAGGGAAGAGAATGTGTGCCACCTCTGCTTCCTACATGAAGGTCGCCAGCGCCTCCGCTTTACTGGGTCGCTATGACTGCGCACTATGGGATTCCTTGTCTCGGTTTGCAGAAAAAATTCCCAAAGAAGACAAGCATGATTTTCTTGAAATTCTTCGTGAAGGTGGGCTTGTGGCTAACCAGGTGATTAGCGCAGCTGCTGATGCTTCCTACCTGTCTACACATGGTTACGCTCATGGACTCTGTGCCAGGCACTCAGCTTGGTTAAGGCTTACGGGTCTTAAGCCTGAAGCGCAGCACCGAATACTTAATCTGCCGTTTAATGGGAAATCGCTCTTTGGCTCTCATGCTGACGATGAGATGTCGAGAATGAAGACTGAGCTTGATACTGTGAGAGCTGTTGATCTCGAAAAGAGAAAGGACTTTAAGAAAAAATACCGTCCTTACGATCGCAGACAGAACCAACAGAGGGTTCAAACCCCTTAATGGTCGTCACAGCTGAATCGGGGAAGATCTCAGTTCTCCCAGCGTCGTCCTGGTAGAGGAAAGGGTGGCATTTCCAGACAGTCTGCACCTGGAAACAAGAAGCAGCAACAAAAACAGTGAGTTTTTGCTTCCCCTGAGCCCGTTACCCACTCGGGGGGGGGGGGGGGGGGAGGGGGGGGAAGTGTTCGTTTTTGCCTGGAAGAGTGGAAAAACATCACAATCGACAAATGGGTGCTGAATATTGTACAAAATGGATATACAATCAGGTTCAAGTCTCCTCCACCTTCCATTTCTCCTCAAAAGACTGTGATCCATTGACTTCATCTTTTGAAGCAGGAGGTGTCTGCATTAATCCTAAAGAAGGCCATCGAGGAGGTCCCGAGGGCACAGCGTCGACAAGGCATTTACTCCCGATATTTTCTAGTTCCAAAGAAAGGTCCAAACAAGGAGTTTAGGCCCATACTAGATCTCAGGCGCCTCAATCAATTCATTCGGCGAGAAAAGTTCAGAAGGCTGGTGTTACATCAAATAATTCCACTGTTGCATCAAGGGGATTGGATGTGCTCCATAGATCTTCAAGATGCTTTTTTCCACATCCCCATCGCCCCAAAGCATCGGAAGTTTCTAAGGTTTTGCATACAAACCAGCCATTACCAGTTCACAGTCTTGCCCTTCTGGCTAAAGTCGGCTCCTCGCACCTTCTCAAAGTGCATGGCAGTCGTAGCGGCTTTCCTAAGGAAGAGGCATATTTTCGTCTATCCCTATCTAGATGATTGGCTGCTAAAGAGTGCGTCTCCGATTCTGCTTCAGCAACATCTCACGTTCTGCATACATCAGCTGCGGAGACTTGGCCTGCACGTGAACTTCAAAAAGTCTATCCTCAATCCCACGCAGAGGATATACTATCTGGGCGCACTTCTGGATTCAAAGGACGCAAAAGCGTATCCTTCGGAGGAGAGACTATCCTCCATTCTCCTCAAGTGTCAAACCTTACTAAAGAATCCTCAACCAACGGCCAGACAGATCTCGTCTCTGCTAGGGTCCATGGCGTCTTGCATTTTCCTCGTTCCGAACGCCAGGCTGCACATGAGACCTCTGCAGCAGTCTCTGGAGGATCAGTGGTCCCAGTTTTCAAACCGTTGGGAGGAAAAACTGTCACTACCTCTGTCAGTGCGGATCTCCATTCGATGGTGGATGCAGCGGAGTCATCTGGTAGTGGGAGTGCCTTTTCAAGAGGACATGCCCAGACGATCGCTGGTGACAGATGCGTCCCTTCAGGGATGGGGGCGCCCATCTGGGGTCCCTTCAAGTTCAAGGAGTGTGGTCAAAGAAAGAAAGACTGTATCTTATAAACATGTTGGAACTCAGAGCTGTCCATCTAGCTCTCAAGGCTTTCTTTCCTGCGATCAAGACATCCTCTCTGTTTGTTCAGACGGATAACACTTCAACGATGTACTATCTGAACAAGCAGGGCGGAACGAGATCCAGACCTCTGTCGCTGGAAGCGCAAGCAATCTGGAAGTGGCTTCTGGCTCGGGGTATAAAAATTTCAGCTGTCCATCTGCCCGGTGTCCTCAACATGCAAGCAGACGACCTAAGCAGACACTTCACAGAAGCACACAACTGGGTCTTAAAAGACGAAGTGATAAGAGATGTCTTCCAGGCCTGGGTGTCACCAGAAATCGATCTCTTTGCGGACGCCGAAAACGCAAAATGCCGCGTCTTCGCGTCCAGGTACCCACAACGAGGGTCCAAGGGAAATGCTCTATGGATAGACTGGTCAGAGACATTACTCTACGCATTTCCACCGATTCCACTCATTCCCTTGGTGATCAAGAAGCTGTCCAAGTCCAAGACAGACATGATCCTGGTGGCTCCGGATTGGCCTCGCCAATGGTGGTACCCGGATCTCCTGTATCTATCCAAAGTACCTCACAGGAGGCTTCCTTGCTGTCCGGATCTGCTGACCAGAGAGAACGGCAGGGTGTTCCATCCCAACCTGCCGTCCCTGAAGCTAGCAGTATGGTTTCTGAGTTCGTCCAGTATGGACATCTAGGCCTCTCGCAGGACTGTATGCACATTTTAAGAGAGGCAAGGAGAGCTTCTACAAGAAAGTCGTATGCTTTCAAGTGGAAGCAGTTTTTCATGTGGTGTGCTTCTGAAGGTCATGACCCTATTCGAGGTCAGGAACAGGTACTGTTACCATACTTACTTTCTTTGGCAAAAGCAGGTTTACAATATTCCTCTATGAAGGTCCATCTGGCAGCATTAACAGCATATCGAAAGTCCCCTACCCAGGTTTCTTTCTTTCAAATGCCAGTTGTGAAGGATTTTCTGGAGGGTCTCAGGAAAGTGTATCCTCCCGTGAGTGCTCCCTCTCCTCCTTGGGAGCTTAATGTGGTTTTGTCTAAATTGATGGGTCCTCCATTCGAACCTATTCATAAGGCCTCCCTTCAACATCTGTCGTGGAAGGTGTCCTTCCTTGTAGCTATCACTTCTGCGCGCAGGGTGAGCGACATTCAGGCCTTTTGTGCTACAGAACCGTATCTCGTTTTCCATGCGAATAGAGTGGTGCTTCGGACTCATCCAAGATTCCTTCCTAAGGTAGTCTCGGATTTTCACATTAACCAGTAGGTTACACTGCCTACGTTTTTTGCTAATCCGAACACTCCAGCTGAAAAAGCTCTACACTCTCTGGATTTAAAAAGAGTTTTAAAGTTTTATCTTGATAAAACTAAGAGTGTTAGAAAGACTGATCATCTGTTTGTGAACTACGGTCCTCTGAATACGGGCTTGCCTGCATCTAAGAGGTCCATTTCTAGATGTATTGTGTCATGCATTACGTTATCTTATCAGTTGGCACAGAAACAGCTCCCGGGCAAACCGAGAGCGCACTCCACTAGAGGAAAGGCTGCTACTATAGCAATGCTTAAAAATGTTCCTGTTAATGAAATTTGTAAGGCAGCTACGTGGCGTTTGGTTCATACCTTTGCTCGCCAATACTGCCGTGATTCTGATACTCCGGCGGATGCTCAAGTTGGTCAAACATCCCTGAGGAATTTGTTTGGGTAATATATATATATATATATTAGTATACTGTTTAGAGAGTCTGGTATTCGTCCGCAGGGTATGGGATTGGGCTTGCTACTCTATTCAGTGCTTATGACTATTGATGAGTATCCCCTGGAAGAGAAGGATTAGTTACTTACCTGTAATCCTAGTTCTCTTCCAGGGGTATACTCATCAAAGTCTTAAGCAACCCACGCTCCTCCCCGGGCGAATACCAGAACTGTCTATTTTACATGTTACCCATGCAGTTATCACACTGTTATACGCCGTCCAAAAGAACTGACCTAACTGTCACCTGTGGTGCATGATGGGAGCCTGGAGGCTCACAGAGGTCTTAAAGGCACAGCGCCAGATTTTTCTGTTACTATGCAGCCTATCTAGGCTAAAGCTGCCTCTATGATCCTGCCTGTTTTACCTTTGAAAACAAAGGGTGTGTGTTTCAAAGAAAACCAGGGTAGTGTTTTCTTCTTTGCATTGTCATATAATGTAATTTATGTCTTTATTTAGCAAATGTAAAGATTTTACAGGCAATAATGGCAGTTTTTGAGCCTAGTATGGTGTATATTGGGCTGCATATGTATATATATGCATATTATCTATATATATATATATATATATATATATATATATATATACATATATATATATATATATATATATATATATATATATATGGATATATATATATATATGGATATATATATATATATATATATATATATATATATATATATATATGCATATTATTGGCTATTGCTCCGGGGTCCCGCATGTGGGCGGGACTATTCAGTGCTTATGACTTTGATGAGTATACCCCTTGGAGAGAACTACACTGCTGCAATTAGCCTACAACGGAAGGCCACTGTAGTGGATGGCACAATAGGTGCTATAGTTCACTAGTAGTACAAAAGGGGGTGGTGATGGACGGAGCATCTGAACTAATCAAACACTCACACCCAGTCAACAGATCTGGGTTTAATCCATCACCGTTCTTTAGCCCACTCTGCCACCTCAGTTCAGACATGGCCATATGCAAATCAGTCTGACCCTGTGCCTCATGGGAACAGTCCAGCCCGAACTGTCAAGCCATGCCTTCCCTGGACTGGAAACCAGCTTCCGAGGACCGGTTTCTGGCATTTCAGACGTCTTCAGCCAAGCTTGCTTGAAACCAGTGGCAAAGTGAGCAAGGGGCTCGCGTCTGAGCATACCCTGCCAATTTAAGGCAAACAAAGTGGTACAAAAGGGGGTGGTGATGGACGGAGCATCTGAACCAATCAAACACTCACACCCAGTCAACAGATATGGGTTTAATCCATCACCGTTCTTTAGCCAACTCTGCCACCCCAGTTCAGTCATGGCCATATGCAAATCAGTCTGACCCTGTGCCTCATGGGAACAGTCCAGCGCGAACTGCCAAGCCATGCCTTCCCTGACTCACGTCTGAGCATACCCTGCCAACTTATGGCGAACAAAGTGGTACAAAAGGGGGTGGTGATGGACGGAGCATCTGAACCAATCAAACACTCACACCCAGTCAACAGATCTGGGTTTAATCCATCACCGTTCTTTAGCCCACTCTGCCACCCCAGTTCAGACATGGCCAGATGCAAATCAGTCTGACCCTGTGCCTCATGGGAGCAGTCCAGCCCGAACTGCCAAGCCATGCCTTCCCTGGACCGGAAACAAGCTTCCGAGGACCGGTTTCTGGCATTTCAGCCGTCTTCAGCCCGGCTTGCTTGAATCCAGTGGCAAAGTGAGCAAGGGACTCGCGTCTGAGCATACCCTGCCAACTTATGGCGAACAGAGTGGTACAAAAGGGGGTGGTTATGGACGGAGCATCTGAACCAATCAAACACTCACACCCAGTCAACAGATCTGGGTTTAATCCATCACCGTTCTTTAGCCCACTCTGCCACCCCAGTTCAGACATGGCCATGTGCAAATCAGTCTGACCCTGTGCCTCATGGGCAAAAAAACGATGGATTTATGCCCAGATCTCTGTACTGGGGTGAATGTATGACATTGTTCTGCATTCTGTCCATCAACTGTTGTTTTTGCATTTGTCACCCCGAGTGGGACGGGTATGCTCAGACGCGAGTCCCTTGCTCTCCACACCACTGGAGTCAAGCTATCCTGGCTGAAGACGGCTGATAGCCAGAAACCGGTCCTAGGATGCTTGATTCCGGTCCAAGGAAGACATGGCTTGGCAGTTCGGGCGGGACTGTTCCCATGTGGCACAGGGTCAAGGCTGATTTGCATATGGCCATGTCTGAATTGGGGTGGTGTGGAGTGCAAAAAACCATGGATTTAGGCCCAGATCTGTGTACTGGGGTGAATGTATGACATTGTTCTGCATTCTGTCCATCAACTGTTGTTTTTGCATTGTTCACTAGTGGCATTTACCTACCAAGCCCTGGGTATACTTTGTACCACATACTAGGTACTTATAAGCAAGTAATATATGCCAGATTGGAGTATGCTTATGTTAGAAGGCAGAGCACAGGCGCTTTACTACGCATAAATGGATAAAGTTTACAGATTTCTAAAGCGAGCAAAATGTTATAGGGTCCAGCAAAAGGCAAAAAATCTAGAGAGACTACGCAAAAAAAGATGGATTTCATACATCAAGGCATACATTTTATTTGTGTGGAGGCACTATGCAAAATGAGAAGGGATTGTGAGATCTCCTCTGGGTGGCTTATGACTTAGCTCTTCACCCATTATTTAGTCAGAATAGAATCAGCATGATGGATGCTTTCTTAATCATCGCCACCATTGACGTCATCATGACTGCTATGTGTTGGCAGAATTTGGGTGGTGAAGTTTGCTCTTCATAGTAGAGGCATAAACATTTGTCTGGAGGTTCAGTAGATTGTAAATCCACAGGTATCTATCTACTACTTCCCATTGTCATGTTAAGCAGAGACGGCACCACAGATGAAGGTTGTTGTAAAACTGAAGTGTTTGGCTGAGGTGAAGAAGATTGTAAAACTGACAAAGGTGGCAAAGGGTAACAGAGCTGTATGATGCATATAGTAACCTTATGGAGGTAGTGTAGTTCATAAGCTCTCCATTATATGTTTTAAAGACTCCAAGTCCAATGGGATTCGGACTAATGGAGGCAATGGATAGCCAAGTTAATCTAAGTAGAGGAGTGTTTTCTCAAAAAGCCAATTGTCCTCAGTCACAAGATTTTTAACCCCTCCCATGCTGGTGACGAACCCCAGCCGTCACGCTCCGCAGTGCTCGTGTGCGGATGACGGCTGGGGTTCGTCACGGCCCCGCCCTGTTCTTTTGTTTACCGCACAGGGGGGAAATCGCGGCCGCAGCGAAGGGGTTAATGAATAGCCATGTTATGAGGATCAACCACCTAGTCATCATTGTGCTTCCCCTCTTGAGAAAAACGTTTGAATCCTAGATGGTTACTTCTTGGTCAAACATCCTCTGCCTCCAGATAGGATGGAAATTCCTTGTGGATCTGTAGTGACAACATTATCATGATTTAAATCGTAGAAGTGGTCTACTGAAGGACATGCTCCTAACAAAAATACTCTAGGGCACCAGTTGAAATATAGCAGTCGAAGCAGCTCTGTTGTGCTTTTGATAGTTGTCAGCAGGGGCATCATTAAAGACATTGTTGCTGACTAGTTGATATCAATGTTAAGGAAGTTGTCAAAGTCACTTACAGGGTCTTACGGTAACTGTCAGCGTCACTGTACTTAAACAACAGGACTCGTTGAAATCCACTTTGCTCTGAAGTGCAAGCCAAGATCCTGAATATGTCCTTTAATATGGAGCTTTGTTTTAGAAAGCATGTCAATAATGCCCTCCAATCAATAGACCGACATTGCTTCTGCCTTAAGAGCCCTTCAGCACAGTCTATCGTTAGAGATGCTTCTGGTTAGTCTGGCATCCTGGGCAGAGAATATTATCTTTACAGACAAATTATGATATAATTACAAGAAACTGCTGGACGTTACAAATTATAGAATTAGGACACATGCTAGGATTTCAGCAGAAACCATCTCATCACCTTCTTTTATAGGAACAACACTTGCAAGTTCCTCTAAAACAGTATTTTTGCCACAGGATAAAGTTCCTCATGTCTGGATCTAGAGGATGCTGCAACTCTATATACTCCATACACCCGTACTTGATGTTCTTGGAGGGAGGGCAGCACTATTCAATTCAAGCATTTCCTTTCGTCCTGAATTCGGAGTAATCCTCGGAGTCACTACAGATGCCAAATAGTCACTGTCAAAACTTTCAAGTCATTGCTGTGTCTTATATCATCCTGTACAGGACTTGCTCTAGTTTGCCACCTGTAATTGAGATCAACCCAACAGTAGCGGGAACTCGACTGACAGCAACTGACGTGATTGTGGGACAATGTCCTAAGCATCGCTTGTCTCAGAAAAGCTCGAGTGTGGTGAAGATTTCGAGAAAATCTAAATGCAGGCCTCCTTTTTGAGCCAATGTCTCAAAGGAAGGTTGGGGGCTGGCATGCAAGAACTATCCACTAGAGGCTTGTGGTTGGAAGAATGAATCCCTCCACATCAAAGTCTTGGCGCTTCATACCATCTAATTAGGATTACAGGCATTTCACCTACATCTAGTGAACCATTCTGATATAATTCACATCTGTTAATACAGCCTCAATGTATCAAATCGCCAAGAAAGCAGGTACAATATCCCACATTGTCTCCGATGGCACTGCTACTATCTGACTGTGCCATCATGAACAGTGTAGATATCTTTGTGGAATCATCTGCCAGTGATTCAGAACAAACCAGCAGATGTGTTTGGGCCTACACACGAAGACTGAGTGCATTCGTATTGCGCGGAGACCGGCTTTCTGAGACATTACACTAATTGGGCTAGATCATTCCAATTGGGACTGGCAGAAGGGTACCCCCACATTGCTCTCACTAGTGTCTAGTTATTAATGATATTAGGAATAACCAAATTGGTTGAATTATTTGTATTTTTCACCATTCTAGTAATGCTTATAACAGTGATGCGTCTCATTTGTATAATAATCGCAGTTCATGTTTTGCTTGCATGGATCAGTCCTTATTAATAAACATTTGACAATATATTTTTGTCCCTTCTCTTTGTGAAACATGGGTCCTGCAGAAGTGATAAGCCAAAGGGTTAGATCTGTTTCAGTGAGTTCCTTGGGAATAAGGAGGGATCATGTTTGAGGATGCTGATCGCATCTGTAACTCTGGAGGCTTAGGAGTTTAGGTGCGCTACTGTGAGCTAGCCGGACCAACATTTACTAACGATGTAAGAAAACTCAGTCCTTGTATTATGAAGTTTTGTTGATCTAAAACACAGTCCTACTAAATTCGTAGGAACCGTATAGCTCTTCAGTTGTTCCTCCCTAACCCTTTGATGCTTAATGTTAGGACACTACACACACTGGATGCAGGCAGGTGCATCAAGTTGTACATGGACAAAACCAAATATATCTGCTCAGCATTTTTATCTAGTTTGGCTATCCAGGCAGGTGTTGCCCTCTGTCTAGGTACTCAAATAAATTAGTTTTTAGCTTTGAAGTCAGTTAAGGATGTCATTAGGTGACATTGTACATAAATTACTGATATTAATCTGAAACAATAAGTAATACATTACATAGACAGGCATATATGCTTATTAAATGCCACAAATTATATTAAAGGTAAACAAAAATAAATGATGGCGATCAATGATATTGTATAATACACTGACTGTGTTGTCCAATAGGGCTTTACACTGCTGCTCCTTTACATTCGAAAATGTACCGGATGCTCACCCTCTAGTGAAATCACGTTAATGTCCATCTTGTATTAAGACAAAACTGGTGAAGGTAAGAAAGAATTGTCCGAAGGAGAGATGGACTCTTTGCCGACATTTTGATCTCACCCAGTGTAAATCCACAAGACCATCTTCAGGACCACTTTATTTAATGGAGATACATGAAAGACCCCACTCTTGGAGAGAGACAACTTCAGAAAAGGAACTCCTTTATCTCAAAGTGGTAGTCCTATAGGCAATGGAGACTGCAAGGTAATTCAAACACCATGCTCCACTAGCGTGAAAATAGCTTATTATGTAGACCGTGACCAATTGATGAATCAATCAGACGATTTGGAGTGGGAGCGGCAACACTGCACTGCTTCAGACTGCTCGAGAAGTGAGCTGGCGTGTAACAGACCCCAACGTTTTTCAGCTGTCTCTATTGTCAGTATGATTGCCACTAGGAGATAAATTAGTTCCTTTCATGAAGCTGTCTCTCTCCATCACCACCCCCTTTTTGAAATTCTCTCCAAGAGCGGCATCTTTTGTGTATCTCCATGGTCTTGTGGATTTGCACTGTGTGACACCGAAATGTCTGCAAATAGCCTGTCTCTACTTTGGGCAAGTCTTTCTTACCGTCACAAGTTTTGTCTTAATACAAGATGGACCTTCATGTGTTTTCCATTGGTCAGAAAGGCAGGGGGAGAGATGTCTCCAAGTCTGAGAAGGAGATCTAGTATGGCTGCCTGCTTGATCCACTGTTCCTGCTACAGCCCAAAATCCTTGTAGCCCAAGGAATGGTAATTGGAGGCCAGCGGCATTCTGGGAGGTACTCCCCCTTTCAGTTCCTGAGCCAGAAGTGCACCTCGGCTGCCATCCATGTTTGGAACCCAGAAAAGTAACTTTGAGAGTAGCCAAAGAAATGTCAAAAGTGAATTTTATGTTTGTTTACAGTGTTAGATGAGAGCCATTGTGAGAGGCTGGCTTAGTATATGGTGCTCACTTATTTATGTGTAGCACCCTGCACGAATCCAGACAATCCTTATGGTGATTTTGGTGGTCTTAGACAACCGTAGAAAGCTCTCGAAGTGATAGCTGTGGATAGCAGCCTTCAAGCTTAGTCCAGAAGGAGTGTAAAGCTGCTTATTTTACCAGTACATAATCTTATGGTATAGGTTAAGTGAAAAATAATCAGGCAGTATAGTTATAAAACTATGTATTTTATTACAAAAACTCACTAATACATTTGTACTATATCCTACCTAGAGATAGAAACACAATACACATAATACTTAATACATAGATCACATAAGTAGCACAAATACACAGTGGTCTCCAGTGGGAGACCAAACTATATACTAAAATAGTGGAATGCGAACCACGCCTCTAGTCAAGAATGGACCCAGAGGACGTAGAGATGGTGGGGACCCAAGGAACCACCCAAGGTAAGTTCCCAGGAACCCCACGGAGGCTGTGTGCAGAGCGTGAACACGACCATGTGATTAACAAAAGGCAATGGGTAAGTTGTGGTTGCAGTTTCATACAAAAGGATCCTTCCCAGTGGACCCTGAAGAAACCGTGTGGAAGATGGGAGGTTGGAGTCACCCCACCCGTGGATACCCCAGAAACCAGGATACCTACACCAGGTGCATAGGTGTCAAGTGACGTTGTAAACCACAGTAGACCACAATGGAGGAAAGATGCCCCAGGAGAAGAAGATGAAGGAGTCCGGTGGAACCTAAAGATGGATTTAAAATGAGAGGTACCCTCAAGCAGAGGAGACAGAGTCTGTGCCACTCAGGAGTGACCAGGAGGCATGGAAGAAGAATGTCCACCAAAGTCAGAGATGCAGGTGAGGTTGATGGTGCCCTTGAAGTTGCAGCTGTGCAGACCAAGCGACGCTGTAGAAGACCTGGATCCGTTCTCAAGTTGTCCCACGTCTGATGTCGAGAGCTATGGGGTCAGTGTCTGGCAGGGGCTCCAAAAAGCCTTGTCAGCAGCAAACCATGTAGTCGACTAAAAGGGTGCAGTGTCGGGACCAGCAAGGTCCAAGTGACTCATGAGCAGTTAAGTCGGAGCAGGCTTCGAGCAAGCTGGGAAGCTCACTGAAGCCAAAGAAGACCCTCAAGAGGATCCACAGGCCGAAGGCACAGGAGTCGCAAGAAGACCTCGAGCGGCTCACCAACGAAGAAGGCCCACGGTGCAGAGGAAGCAGTGCGGGTGAAGATCTTGGCTGTAGGAGTTGCTTGAGGTTGGAGCTTCTTGCAGCCAGAAGATCTCTGGAGGAGATAGCCAACACCTTTACGGCAAGTCGATGCAGTGCACAGGGGTGCTGTTCCATCGGTTCTGACGAGGGATACTGGCCTCCAACTCCGTATGAAGACAGTACAGGCATCGAAGGTGCTGTAGAACCACCACCAGTGTTGCTGAGCCTTTCGGAGTCCGTGGAAGCCCAGGATCAGCAGACCGGTCAGCTACGTTGCGGTGCCTGTTGATTCAGGGGAGTGACTCCTTCACTCCAAGAGAGATTCCTTCGGGTGTCTTGGATGTCCACAGGCCTGGTGAAGTACATGTATGGAGAACGGGCAAACACAAGCAGGACAACAAGACCAGGAGCAGCAGGAATCTTCCTTGGTGCAGTCTCGGTTCCCAAAGCAAAGTCCAGAGTGTCCAGATAGTCGTTGAAGTGGTATGTGACCTGAATCTTGTCCCACGACTAATCTAGGGACCCACCCACAGGTATGCCCTTGAGGACCCTTAGGAATGGCTTGGGACGATTCAGCGGTCCCTCCCAGAGGAGGGCCTGGACGGTGGGGAGGATACTCCTATGTCCTTTGTCCTGTTTTGTGCCAGAGCGGGAGCCAACGGTTCCCTGAATTGGTTTGAACTGGAGTATGCAAGGAGGGCACCAAATGTCTCACTGGTGCTGGCAAGCGCCTCCACCCTGTCCAAACACACTAAACCCTGTCTGGGAGGTGGTCACACCTCCCTGTGACAGGATATATTTTGTTCTGCCTTCCCCTGCTCGAGCTTGGCTCACCAGCAGGAGGGCCAAATCGTGTCTCTGGCCGGCAGCAGCCCTAGCTTGCGGTCCGGTTCTGGAAAACTGGTTCCGGCAGCACCTGAGGACCTCCCGGAGGAGCTTTACAGCGCATGGAATCATACCACCCACATGGTTTATGGTGAGGGTATGATTCCAACAAGTTTGATAGCAAACATGACAGGGTTTGTTACAGACAGTTTACAGATGGTCAGCGCGTAATGAGGCATGACCCCTCTATATGTTACGATGGCTGATGCACTTACAACCTGGGATAATTGACAACAAAGGTATTGGGGGTGCCCTGCTCATGCAGGGGCACCCTCAAACCTAGGACCCAGCACCCTGCATTCAGGATTAAACGGCCTGCCTTAGGGGTGACTTATAGGTTTTAAGTGGAGAGAACTCCGATATAGGGAAACCTATATCTGTTGTAAGTGGTGCTAGCACCAGCTTACACAGGCTACAATGGCAGGCATGTAGTCACAATTTCAGTGGTCTCTCCTGGGTGGCATAATACATTTTGCAGCCCATGGGATACCCATTGGTGTACCTATGCCCAGAGTACCATATATTAGGGACTTGCATGGGTACACCAGTAGCCAACCTGGAGGGTACCTCGGTACTCACCATGCCCAATTTAGGGAAGAAGCCCAGAGACTGGGGTCCTGATTAGTATGACCCCAGTCAGGCTAGTCAGAAAAACATAATGACCCCAAGCAAAAAGTGGGGGTGACCATGAAAGCAGATCCTTCTTTTCTGCTGCCTGTCAGAAACATCCTGAAGGACAGTTAAGAAACTGTGAAAGTCTTGCAATAAAGTCTGCTTAGTTGTGGTATATGGGTACCCTAGTTCTAGGCATCGAAAGCAAAAGAGGCAGCACACTGCTGCTTTTTTAGGTCGAAGCCTGCGTTGCAGCGCATGCGCTGTTGCAGGCGAGAGTTCTTGTAAGCAAGAAGGGGCATGAAACCACGCCCCTTCTGCCATTGGCCGGCCTCGCGAAATGGAGGCAATGCCCCTGTTTAAATGATTTGTCCGCTATACTCCCTCCTTTTGAGGACACCGTGACCTGACTTCTGGTGTCGCAAGCTGATTTCCTGAAACATTGCTATAGCAACCATGAGGTTTGTCACGGAGTCCTGGAGGGGAGGGATTCAGTAGCTGTTTCCGCCCCCTTTTTTTTTTTTTGTGCGTGCGGTTTTCTGTCATTGTTACCTCGTTCTCCTTGCTGGAAGGAGGCATTGCAGTGGACCCTCCTTGTTTCTGTTTGTATCCTTTATGTAACGCATGTAATCCTAATTCCTTATGTTCTGCAATTGTTTCTTATGTAAAGCGCTCTGACCCCTTCGGGTAAAATTCGCGCTATAGAAAATCGCATTAAATAAAATAAAATTCCCCGCCCGGGCTCCAGGAAACTAAACTTTACTTTTTGATTCTCGAGTAGACAGGAAAGCGAAACCGCCGTGGGGCCTGGATTGAGGTCAGAGGCCATGCATTCTGCTCGCTCCCCGTCGGTAGCCTCTCTCTCGCCCTGTCATCCAGATGCCCCCAGGTTACCATCCTGTGATTCTGGACAAATCACTTCATCTGAATGTGTCCGTCTGTAATGCAACTGGTCCTTATGTAAAGCGCTATGACTACCTCCTGGTCGAGTTCGCGCTACAATAAACCTGCAAAACAATTAAAAAAAAAGACTGCGTACAACTGACTACCAGCCAACTAGAAATGTGTATTCCGGAGACCTGTTTGAATTAACCTATTTTTTTTCATATGAATTGTGTTTTTAACAGGTCACTTTAACCCCTTCGCTGCGGCGGCTATTCCACCGCAGCGCTAAGGGGGAGGCGGGGCGCGCGGTGCTCCGGTACTCTTGACGGAACCGCTCCGTCGCGGCCCTCGGGTGAGTTGTGCTTGTGAAGGAACGGTTCCGTCACGGCCCCGCCCGCTCTTTGTAACGTCAGCAAAGGCGCGGAATTCGCGCAGGCGCGGCGAGCGGGCCGTGACAGAACCGTTCCGTCACCAGCACAGCCCACCCGAGGCTCGTGATGGAACGGTTCCGTCACGAGCATGGTAGGGGTTAAACTCATCACAACACTCATGCGGAATCTAAAATTGGACCAACTTTTTTGAATGTCCGTGCCACAGGGCTGTGACGTCACTCTCCTCCAGGGCCATAGCCAGGGCCATTGGAATTAAACGATTTTGCAGCTGCTGTGTTTCCTTGTTATTATGAATTTTTTACTCTTAACATAGTAAACTGGCTGTTACCATATACAGTAACAGAAGCTTGGGAATATCTGACGGCTTCCTGCAGCTGAAATGACAAGACAAATGACAATGTCTAGTGCAAGGGCCTCGGCGAGGCTGCTAAGTACACTCCAGAATGTAGCCTTGTTGCTACACAACGCTGCTGTGCGGGTCCCACGCACTGCACTGGTAAGAGATACAACTCCGTTAATAACCAGCCTGTCGGCGAACATGGACGCTCCAGTTCTAGCCTCACCCAAGGGTTTAAGTGAGCAGGGTCCCTCCTGGTCTCAAGGCCTTTAGTAATTAAAAACGGACATTGAAACGGGTCCATAGCTTCATGTCCTTAACTTTAGTGACAAATAACACTGATCGATTACTGAACATTGATTGTAAAAAACGTTATGGTAATTCATACCAGCTATGTAGTTCCTGTTATATTTCACGTGATTTACATCAAAATAACAGTCGGGTTGCACACTATAGAGATTACAGAAATGTAGTGTGCATGTTGAAACCACACCCTTAATTACGTAGACCATGCACCTATTGAGAGAGAGAGAGACGGACACTCACACACTCTTATATCTCTCTCTCTCTCCCCATTCCATTTAAAGCTCTGGCCCCACCTAATACTTCGGGACAACTCTGAGATATATATATATATATATATATATATATATATATATATATATATATATATATATATATATATATATATATATATATATATATATATATCTATATATAGATATATATATCTATATATGTCCCCTTTTGGATAAGTGATTGCAGCCCTTTAAGCTTTCCATAGTCCTAAAGAGCAAAGTCAGCACGGGCCCCATACAACATGCCCCTCTATGGCGAGGGAAGAGAAAGAGAGGCAGTAAGAAAGTACTAAACTCTTGAGCCCTCCCAAGACCTCACTATGTTTGGTGAGGATTAGAGCTAAAAGCTGCCCATCTGTACAGGTCGGCCACCTTCAAAGTTAAAGTTTTCAGTGGGGAAGAGGGATAAGGTAGTTAACTATCTGATGGCCCTGATGCACTTGTGCTTTGTGAGAAAGGTATCCTGTAGTCTTGTAACATTTTAACCTGATTTTGGCCAGATTGGTGCAGAAATTCACTGCGCCCAGGGCACCTGCAGCTTGAAGCTTCACTATTTCAACCAGGCACTGGCGTAGTGAAATATTTTTCCTGAGGACTTACCCATTTTGGCAACCAAGGTTTTGACTGGGAATATAATCTTTCTCTCTACATTAGTTCAGCACCCACTTGGCGCTTGGTTGAACAAACTCTTTCCTCCACCAGGTCCCCTAGCATGTTTTCCTTTTTCATGTCCTCCTAACAGTTTTTGTGGTATTTCAAGTTAGTGATGCCAGTTGATTTGCAGATCCTCTTTTCCAGATGAGTCAAATTTTGCATTTGTTTCTGCTAAATACTGCATGAGTTAGACCTTCCATCAATGGCCATGCACACATGAGAGCTAAATTGGTATTCTCCAGACATATACAAGTTGGGCCTGAGGGTTGGCTACATTGCTGCTTGACAATTCATTGAACCATTGAGCATCCTCAAATGTATGCAAGTTGTTTTAGAATAAAAAATATTTTGTAATTTATGTAACCTTTTTTAATTGATGGTGTGCTTACTCTTCCCACCTCTGTTTCCTAGGTTCAGGCTGCTCAATCTGAAGCTAAGATTGTAGCTCAGTATCACGAGCTCGTGGCTGCGGCTAGAGCAGAGTTTCAGCGGGAACTGGACAGTGTAACTCCAGATTTGACATCCGGCTGGAAAGGAATGAGTAAGTCTGTGGTAGCACACAAGTACTCCTGTGAACTTTAAATTTGCACAATTTCTTGCATCACATTTAAAAACAAACAGAACCTGGCAGTGTATCACCTTAAGTATTGTGTGCACGAGTCACACATATTTTCTCCAAGTAATTGCCTTGCTCCTGTCTTAGATGTGAATTACACCTGAAAATGTAAGACTAAGGTGAAATTGTCTATGTTGTGTCTTACTCCAGGCAAAAGTGTGAGTTACAAGGTGATTCAGAGTAGTGTAGGAGAGTCCCAGCCACAGCTTGACCAAAAGTGTGTCCACTGACGTGGTAGCACCTTTGGCAAAAATACTCTTGCGCTACTGGCAGACAGGTCTGGCTTCATTTTTTTGCTCTCCAAAAGCAGTCGTAGCATAGTTTGTTTTGTGAAAAAAAACAATCTGTTTCTGTTGGGTGGACATTGGCTTTCAGCATGCCTGGTGTCAAAAGGGCTTCAATAAATAGTACAGTTCTGCTTATACCATTGTCATCGGACAGTTTCTCACCTCTAAATGAGACTGGGAAACCACTAGGGGGGCAGTGTAAATCCGCCAATTTGTCACCTTGTTGACCTCCAAGTAAGGTCTTTGCTAATACATTACAAGGAGTAAAACAAGTTTACTCGTGGAAAACAGTTTTGAGATTAGCACCGTTTTTTTCAGCACATTTTGCTAAGACACACTGCTCATAAAGATGGTGCATTTGAAATATATAAAATAACTCACACTTTTACCATGCTTGTGGCTGCTCTCGTGAATAGGAAAAGCAGCTGGACAGTGTGCCAGGTGACGCTTGGAGAGGTTAATCAAGTCTTTAGTTCTTGCATACAGGCAGTGTAATGGAGAATAGAATTCATGTTAGAGCAGTGCCTTTGGCAGGTAAGGTCTTTTTCTCACACTCTATAGATGGTTGGAGTGTCCGTTTGAAGAGACTACCAGTGGGGGCTCTGCAACAACATCTGTTGTTGGTTTGATGTTTTATATTTAGATCGTTTTTTCCAGCATTGGAGCGTTCATAGATTCACATGTGTGAATCATTCTGCATTATTCAGCAAAGAGTACTCTAGTACATTTACACATCAATGCCCATGGGGCCAAACAACTGTGTTTAGTTTAGTAACTCATTTCCCTTACTTGAAATGACTCCAACTCTGGCCATTGAGGAGAAAGTGTGCAGCACCTTAGCTCGGATTTCTACCATATGGAGGGTTGTTCTCCATCAGAGCTCTGCTCTGTCTTGACACATTGATTGAATTTAACTGGATTTTTACCTTTTCTTCAATTCCCCAGACTCTTGTTCAAGCCTAACTTCAGCTGTGCTGTACAGTGATCCGTGTCTCAGGGGTTATTTCACCTTTTATCATGGCCCAGAGGAAAATTGTTAATCTTGTGAAATGATCAGGTCCATGCGAGTGAACTCAAAGGGGAATATACTGCTTGCCCACAAGCTGAAAGCATCTTTCTGCGAAAGCTTCGAAATGTGACCGTCAAAGAGGATGGCGATGGGCTCATCTTCTGAAAGAGAGAAAAAAGGATTCTGCATTGTAGTATTGCCATTGATGGCCATAAATGGTTGAATGATCACCGTGGACTGTGGGCTGACATATTTTAAAACTACTTATCAGAATCTTGGGTGCAAAGGGAGGTTAAAAATAAAATCAGATACAAATGTAACTGTATAGACTTCTAAGGTAAAAGAGAGTGAGAGGAGTGTTGTCACTTTAGGACCTCCAGATGACCCCTCTAACCATGAAGATAACCGACGGACCAGGCACACTGCCAGCCAAGTGTTAGTCCACACACACTGCCAGCTGCGCTCAAGTCTACACACACACACCACCAACAAAATGCCGGTTCACACACTGCCAGCCAAACACCAGTAAACACAGACCGTCAGCCGAACTCCAGTTTATATACACACACAAACATTCGCTAGGGTCTAGTGGTTTTCGGCCCCCTTCAGATCAGATGTGACTAAAAATATTGCTGAACTGCCCCAAGGGGCTGCAGAAGCATGCAAAATGTGTTCACAAAAAAAGGGGAGCAACCCTTGCCAAGGTGTCGCTCCAGGACATGCCCATCAACATATCTCTGGTGCCTAGTGGACTTTCTGCCCCCCTTTTGTGTTGGGGGGGTAGTGGCATTGGAATGCCCATTGTGGGCAGCCTCCATCCCTCTTTAAAAAGAAAAAGAAAAAAAGCATCCTTGGTGCCTAGTGGGCTTTCTACCCCTCCTGCCGGAAGGGCTAATCAGGGACTGTCCCTTTTATTTTGAAAGGGGGTGGACATTGGCCTGTCCCTAGTGGACAACCCCTCCCCTTGAATATTTTTTTTTTAACCCCTTCGCTGCGGGGTGTTTTTCCCCTGCTGTGCAGGGGGTAGGGGGGGCCGCGCGCAGCGCCGCCGTGCTGGTGACGAGCTCAGCTCGTCACGGCCACACCCGTTTTTAGAACGTTCAGCACAGCGGGAAAATTAGCCCCGCGTGCGAACGTTCCAACGGCCGTGACGAGCTCAGCTCGTCAGCAGCTCCCATGAGGTTAAAAAAAACTTCCCTGGTGTCAAGTGGGCGTCAGCGTGCAATGTGTGCGATCGTCATTACATCGAAGGGAAAAAAAGCCTCAGGAGGTTGGGGAAGCTCTTCCCCCACCTCCTGATGCAGAAAAAGGAAATCCCTCTGCTGTTTTCAGCAGAGGAAGTGGGAGGTGGTGTACCTTGGACGTAACAGTTACGTTCATGGCACCATAGCGCCACAGCCATGGACGTAACGGTTACGTCCATGGCACCGAAGGGATTAAAGACAGTCATGTACTTTGTCTTCTGTCTTTTAAGATGGTGAAACTGTAGCAGATAATTTGGCAAAAGAATCTTGTTTAAAAGACTTTGAGATACTCAAGTACTCATGGATAAGGCCCTCTAAGACATCAATGTTCTTTTTTTGGAGATTACTGTAAACTGCATTATCTCTCTTGAGAGGGCTTGGCTAATTCTTTTTTCTGGGGCCCCTCAGCGTAATTGCCCTCTGCAGCTCTTTTGACATAGTTTTGACGTTTAGGACCAGGTTGACTTTATAGTGGGTCATGTGTTGGTCCGCCCGTCCTATATCTACTACTTTAACATCCAGTGGTTCGACATCTAGCCTCATTTACACTAAAATTTATTTTTCAGCTTCACATCTCACAGACCATTCTGCGGAACATTGAAATTCTTTTAACTTCCTCTCTAGATTTCAGGTCTAGAAAGATTCAAAATTGAAGCTTGCTTCTGTAAAGCTGCATGTGGATGTGCAGTACAGATGATGCCGAAGAAGATACGTACTTTATAGTAAGTTGTCAAGGATTCTCTATTGATCTAAAGAGGAGAATATTTCCTAACATGTACATGATTCCGGGAATGCATTTTCTAATATAAGTTGCATATACAAATATAAAATAAATGAAAATACACCAATGGAGGCAACATTCTTTTTTTTATCAAGCTAAGCAAATAACTCACCTCCTATATTTAACTGAATGCTTTTTGCCATTTTTAACGATGAAAACTGAAAGGAATATGTAGCCTCTGATAAAGCTGTGTACACACAGTCAAACTCAGACTACTCCTTTCATAATTCCTTAATCTACTTATTTCCCATCATGTTCCAGAGGCTCAGTTACATAGTTTTTTCTAGCTCACACAGAAATATCTTCAAACACAGCAGAATTTCACAGGGCACTGTTTTGTGAATAACAAATATACATGTTCATTCAGAAGCACAAGATGATGACCCTTCATGTGATATGAGATTTAATAAACATTCTAACTACTTAAAGAAGGAATAACCGAGGAGAGATGCCAAACCATGATTCTCCAGCTTTGGATCATTCATAGAGTCAAATACTTGCATCATACCTGGTCATCCGGCTGGGAGTCCCATAGTGAATTTTTCAATTGCATGACCAAAAATTGCATTTAAAACAGTATAACCAGTGTCACATTGGTAGCACAACCCCTTCCTTAGAAAAGACTCAACACAACCTAGTGAGTGAGGGTGCACTTCACAAAGCAACCCCCTTACTCTCGAGGCTTCTATACTACAGATTTCTACTGCACATTGTGTGGCTGGGATTCCCCCTCACAGTGCTGCTCTCACAAGCTTCTGTCTTAGCTTTGTCCTTTAGAGTGTTTTCCAAGAAGAAGAATTTGTTTGTCACAATGCCTGTAACTCAAAGGAAGCCATCCTTTTCAATTATCTGTGGACGATCCATATTCAGATTGCATCTATTTCCTTCACACACAACTGGGCGTTTTCTCATGTGGCTTAAGAAAAAGAGCAGTTGTTATGTGCTTTGAGGCGTTTGTTCCAGGCACTTACAAAGATGGTAAAAAGTCACGACCATTTGAGAAAGTAAAATTGGCTCAAAAAACCGCACCAGGGAAGGTCATTCCCTCTACTTCTGAACCCCAACTCCCCCATTACCCCCAACCTTGTAAGGCCGTGGAAAAATTCAAAGTCTCCTTCTGTGATTCATCTTAAATCTAAACACTGTCAAATCGTCCACCATGCCTCTGATAGTGGACCCAGCCATCTTTACTCTGAGGGTGACTCACTAACGACATCTCCAATTGAGATTATTCCGGCTGTCCTAGTCTAGTTTGCACATGTTCAATGGCAGATTAGGCTTCGTCCACCATTGATGACAAAACTGGTTCTACTGACAACACTGCTTAAACCTAGTGTTCTGTCGACAATTGGTGTATGCTCGTTATCACCACCGTCCACGACACCTGAAAGGATGGCTGTTCTCGACAAAGGTCATTGCTCCATAAGGACACATCACCTAGCAAGGTACATTCTCATTTGCTTGTAAATCTGCTTGACATTCAGGATGAGCTCTAGGATGAGGGACTATTGGGAGTCCCCAGCCATACTCCAATGACCGGAGTAGAGGAGGAGGGTGATGCGTAGGCACTATCCCGTTTTAACCTCTAGGTGAGGCCTCTCGTCAAAGAACTTGGGCATATAAATAGAATTTTACACAACTAAGCGGATAACTCCCAGATTCTTATTTGGCTGGAGGGTTCTACGGCCTCCTAGGAAAAATGTCAAACTTGTATGTGGTATGTTTGGGAGTGTGTTGGTAATAACTAATTCTACCTTAATGCTGGTGAGGCCAAAATGGTAATTTTGCACAACAAGGGCAGCTTATGTTATGTTAAAAAGAACTTATCAAGCGCTCGTTCACCAACGGCTTCTTGGCGCTGAGGGAGGCATATAGCAGCAGTACAGGGAGGAGACCTAGTTATTATATGCCTGATGGAATAGCCATGTCTTCAGCTGCTTTCTGAACGGTGCATAGAAGGAGACCGATCTTAAAATGGCCCGTTAAAATGGCCCGTTCCGCGATCAGGACTGGATGTGGGCTGCGTGAATTTGATGAGGCTGGGGCGGCAGGTTGGAGGCTGATCGGAGTTTTGAGCCCTTATAGATTACCAGGCGCTGCAGAGGTGTCTGACAAGGCCGGCTTGTCCTAGCCCGGCCCAGCGACAAAGAGAGAGGAGCCTGGGTGAACAGCAGGGCTGTCTGAATGCTGGCTGCCAGTGGTTTATACATCCCCCACTTGTGCTCCCTCTCCCCTCGCCTTGCTGGTTTAGTCGAGGGCTGAGATGACCCAACCCCTCGGCCCCATGACAATCATTCATCTGCTGAGAACGTCACGACTGGATGACTGAGGCACATGAGGTCAGGCACCCATTAGCATTTGGGAGGGGTCATACTTCCTACTGTGGAGACGACCAGGCCAGGTCCTGGTGCGGCTTGTGGCTGGGAGGGACCCTCCTGGCCTACTCCTGCAGGATTACGGCTGCAAATCTGCATAATTAATACATCCTCCAAGCGCGACTGAGGAACTGGACAGCTGTGGAGCTGCCTGGAGGTTGGGTTCCCAGCAGGCTATAGTGGAGTAAGCAGCCCTACGGGGAAAGGAGATTTGAGCATGAGAGGGGTAATTTGAAGCCGCTTCTGCAGAGCCTTGACTTTCATCCGTAATAAAACAAAAGGTAATGCTGAAAAGCAGAGCACACTGTATCATTTCACTGGGGCGGCGGCTCTCGGCCAGGACACACGAGTGAAAGACGCAGACGGATGGGCCCTTAGGAATAATCTGTTTTGTTGGTTTTCCTGAAAACTGCGAAGGGGAAGACCTGGGCAAATTCCTGATTGGTTGGCTTACCACGTGGATCCCGGCAGACACCCTGTCATCAGGCTTCATAATAGAACGTGCTTCAACGACCACACACACTGCCTCACCTCCCTCGCTCCTTCCCCCGGGGCCAGGCCACGACCAGTTAACGCCAGATTTCTGGACTATCACGACTGTGATGTCATTTTAAAACAGGTAAGGGGACAGGTCAAACTTTTATACGAATCTCACCAAATACAGATTATCCCCGACCACACTAAGATGGTGCAACAACAATGCTAATCCTTTCAGGCAGCCAAAGCTTGTCTCTGAGACCTTAAACTTCCATACATGCTCCTGCTCCCAGCTCAATTACGCGTAGTGTACAATTCCCACATCTTATTCTTCCTTACACCAGTTGCCGCCTTTACATGGACAGACTAAATACGATACTTGAAAGCATATACCCCTGTTGCACCGAAGTTCAGATTCGTCATCGGAAGAACCTTGTCGATCACTAAACAAACAAGGAAAAGCACAGGCACTGGTCCAGACCGACTTGGTGCTCAAAGGCCTGCACTGGGGAACAGACAGAAGCTCAAGAGGCTGGGGCTTCCAACATTTATGAATGATAGACTGGAAGACTACATATAGAAATGTCATACTTTCTATTGTATCCCAAATGATTCAGTATCTTGGCACTCTTATTCTTTTCTGTAAAGTGTGCTAGATGGGTAGGGCAATACATCAGGACCCTTTTCCACTGACACTATTGGAAAGAAACGTTTAGGGATCCATTGGATGCAGCCTATCTTGGCCTCCTGTTGAGGGTGGCAGGGGCCACCATCCGCAATAGATACTTTAGTTCCTTTGAACTATTGGGATGGGGGTGGGTAACTGGGGAGTGTTTTGGGATACCAGTTTATGTTGAAACTGTTTTCCCAAGACGAAGTCCTTATATATGGACTAAGCACGCAAAATGGCTCCATGATATTGAGGATGACTCGAGTGACTGAAGACCCCCCAGATAGTGAGTTGTAACATCAGGGGCATACTCGATGAGGTAAAGCGCGATGCAATGCTCCGCCAGGCAAAGTGCGCTAAGGCAGACATCCTACTCCTGCAGGAGACTCATTTGATGCTCACCAAAACTCCGTCTGGCCTGTCTTGCCTGGATACGCACATACATTCCATACATTCCACACTGGCTTTGTGGTGTAGGGAGTAACACAAGAGTCAAGGTTGAAATTCCTAGTTGAGCTGGTGGAATTGGAGGACACATGGGTGTTTTATCACCCCAGAAAGACAGGCTATACTGTCTATTCTCCAGTCCATACATCTTTCTATAGGCTTGATTACATTTTCGTTCCATGGAGTTTCATATACACAGTGTCAGACGCCACAATACTACCCGCGGGCACTCGATCATTCCTCGATGGCTATATGGCTTCTAATTAGCCCTTGCTGACACCCCATTTAGGTGACTGCTCTCCCCATGGTATTTGCAGGACCAGTCCTATCGGACACATATTCACTAGACCCTGCAGGAATACTTTACCTTCAAACTAGGGACAGCCTCTTCTGCGGCTCTGCTAGGGGAGGTGATGAAGCCCACCATCCACAGCTTTTACATTAGTTTTTATGCAGCAGAGCGAAAGCGACGCAGACACAATCTAATCCAAGTAGAGACCCACATAATGGCACTGGAAAAGCAGGGTTCGGAAGACTGTGGAGATGCTGCGCGTAGACAATTATGTCTTGTCCAACAGCAATATCGGGTGGAATTGATGGAAGAGGCTTGCTGCGCTTGGTTGGTCTCCCAGAAAAGAATCTACCAATGGGGCGCCAAATCCAGGAAGCTCCTGTACAGACTGTCGACAGTCCGCCATGCTGACCCAACCACCAGCAGTATGCAATGCCGCTGGAGTGGTGCTCACTGACTCAGACGCGCTAGCAAATAGCTTTGCCAAATTTTACGGATAATAACTGGACAGAGGCCCGGGCGTCCCCCAGAGTGGCTGCCATTTTGTCGTGCTTACGATTAATTTAGTTAAAACATCTGCCCAGGGTATACAACACCTGATATAAGTTATGGAGGGCAGGGCTTTTAACAGAGTGTTTATGCTGCGGTCATGACTGAATTGCAAGTCTATAACCGATATTTGGTTTAACTCCAATGTGCTGTGACAAATAATAAAGATTGGTGGTAACAGTATTGGCGTTTATTCAGTTTATTATGCGGTCATGACGAGGGCACCTTCCTACACAGTCTATCGACCTTCGCTGCCCTGGATGGGTTCTGGAGGGGTGTGATAGCATACCTCTCCGAGGTTCTGGGATGGGAGTTTCCCAAGTCTTCTAGATTTTATTTATTGCAGAGCACCGATGGGGAACAAGGGTACACGCGCCACATCTTATTTTTGGGCCTCACACTCTCCAAACGTGATATAGCTAAATTATGGAGGGCAGATACACCACCCCTGGTGGGTGTTTGGAAAAAGGGGATGGACTTCTGTTTGGAGCTGGAGGTATCTGTCTTTGGAGCACAGGGGTGCCCTCAGAAACATGTGAATATTTGGCAACAGTGGGCAGACTACCGGGGCCTCACCTTAGAATCTCTGAGGTTGATGGCTAGAAGTCTGGATGGGGAATTGCAGTCCTATTATTTAGAAATGTGATATGTTTTATGTTTGGATACTGTGTATCGGGCACTACCTGGAAATGTATAGAGGAAACATAGACAAGTTTTATTGCAGTATGTTAAACTGTTTCGATTTTATATCTTTGATTTATAATGTCATGCCGATTTATGCTATGATATCCATTAATATGTGCGGTCCTCTAGGGCCTTCCTATGGAAAGAAACTTAATAACATTTGTTGTGGAAAAAAAAGGTTTACAGATAGAATATTCATTTTTTTGGGCTTCGGCCCTGGTTAACAATAGCACAGGGTAACTAATTTAAAAGCGGATTTTATTTTGGGGGTTTGGTAAGCAGTAGAGTCTATATGATGTAATTAAAATAAGATTATGATCAAGGAAAGAGTAGTGTAGTTAGGTTTAAGGCTTGGGAATTTGGACGGTTTAGTACTAAGGATTAGGAGCAAAGTGGCGGATGAACAAAGTAAAATGGACTTAATAAGTAATTTTATTGATAGGTCGTACCAGTTAATGTAGGGCTGTGTAAAGGTGAGGAGGAAAAGGTATGAAGAAGTAAAAAAAATGCAAACCACCTCACCTTCTCATTAGGGTCTCTCTTTTGTTACGTTGGTCTAAAGAATATTGTGTGCATGGCCAGACATTTGTTCCCTTGAAGACAAAACTGTTGAAGCAGTTCGATTCTGGTCAGGTTGTCCTCTGTATCAAGCTGTATCAAGCTAGAGCATGACATACATGTAGAGGTTTCTGCAAGAAATTAGTCTTATTCCAGTAGTAGGAAAGTAACAACATGAACTCAAATATTTGGTAAAGTGGATACTTAAAGCTTCATCTATCACTTCACGAAATGCTATATGCTGGATTCTGATGCAGTGAAGGCCGATGTTGGACGTCCACTGTGCTGTTTATCGTTCCTCTCCTACTTCTTTTGGTTTGACTGACTTTGTTGACTCTCTACATTCAAATGTTTCCTACTTGTTTCTCAACGCATGTTTCTTTTTAAATCGTGGAGAAAAATTGACTAACCTATTTGGTGTATTTAACTGTACAGTAAGGGCACCAGGCTGGTGCACAGTTAAATGGATGTGTGGATTGCAGCACAAGGTTGTACTATCCACAGAGAGGGAGACCTTACTTCACAGCGCTTAGCTGGGACGCGCTCACCTCTGGCTGGTCACTGAGAGGAGGACTTTGCGAACAGCTCGCCGCACCCGCTCCGCGGGTGCCGCTTCGTCGCCAAGAGAGGAGGAGCGGGAGACCAACACCATCGGAGGGCTGCAGGGCTGCGAGCGTATCAGGGACTCCAATTCCCAGGAGTCCCTGAGAGACCGCTGACCACTTCCGGTCCGCTCTCCCTGCCGGCCCGCTCCCCGCCCACCTGAGGGTGTGTTAAAGCCCCACCAGCGGTCCTATCAATTGGGAGACCTTACTTCACAGCGCTTAGCTGGGACGCGCTCACCTCTGGCTGGTCACTGAGAGGAGGACTTTGCGAACAGCTCGCCGCACCCGCTCCGCGGGTGCCGCTTCGTCGCCAAGAGAGGAGGAGCGGGAGACCAACACCATCGGAGGGCTGCAGGGCTGCGAGCGTACCAGGGACTCCAATTCCCAGGAGTCCCTGAGAGACCGCTGACCACTTCCGGTCCGCTCTCCCTGCCGGCCCGCCCCCCGCCCACCTGAGGGTGTGTTAAAGCCCCACCAGCGGTCCTATCAACTGGGAGACCTTACTTCACAGCGCTTAGCTGGGACGCGCTCACCTCTGGCTGGTCACTGAGAGGAGGACTTTGCGAACAGCTCGCCGCACCCGCTCCGCGGGTGCCGCTTCGTCGCCAAGAGAGGAGGAGCGGGAGACCAACACCATCGGAGGGCTGCAGGGCTGCGAGCGTATCAGGGACTCCAATTCCCAGGAGTCCCTGAGAGACCGCTGACCACTTCCGGTCCGCTCTCCCTGCCGGCCCGCCCCCCGCCCACCTGAGGGTGTGTTAAAGCCCCACCAGCGGTCCTATCAATTGGGAGACCTTACTTCACAGCGCTTAGCTGGGACGCGCTCACCTCTGGCTGGTCACTGAGAGGAGGACTTTGCGAACAGCTCGCCGCACCCGCTCCGCGGGTGCCGCTTCGTCGCCAAGAGAGGAGGAGCGGGAGACCAACACCATCGGAGGGCTGCAGGGCTGCGAGCGTACCAGGGACTCCAATTCCCAGGAGTCCCTGAGAGACCGCTGACCACTTCCGGTCCGCTCTCCCTGCCGGCCCGCCCACTGTCCTCAGACTTTGCTATATCTGGGGCCACTCCTCCCGCAGCGCGGGACGCAGCCCGGAGCGAAGACCGGGCTAAGAGCGGGCCGTTTGAGGCCGTTCGAGGACGGCAGCGGACGGCCTTGGGCCACCCCCCTTGCTACTCCCAGCCCGCCTGTTGTTCTATCATTGTGTTAGGTTAGGCCAGCTCAATAGAGGCAACCTTTCTAGCAAGGTGTGTGAGGGCCCCACCTCATTATGAGCACTAGGATGACACGTAGCAAGGCCGCCAATGGCGGTCCACAAGTTAGTGGCCCTATGGATGACTTCATCACTCGCACTAATATAGCTATTGATGAAGAAATATCCAAACTTCAAACTCGGGTATCCCTAGAACTGGCAGCCGCACGTAGGTTGTCCGAGGTAATGGCCCATTCGAAAAAATCATCCTTAGGCCATATAGCCTCTGCAGTCACCCCTGCTCGCCCTGTTCGCCCAAATAGCATCATGACTCAGGCTGATTTACACCATCCCCCGATTACTCCCTCTCTCACTCCGCCCTTAGAGCAAACACGCACTTTAGAAGAGCTAAGTTTCTCTGCACTTCCCCATACTCAGTCCCCTAACTCTCCTGCCCAAGTAATTCCAACTACTTCCTGTGCTAGTGGCGCGCAACCCAAAAGAAAACGCCAATCATGCTCAGCCTACTCCCGCAAAAAGGCTAAAGTGGCAGTTTCTCACCATTTCACAATGGCTAATACTCAGGCATGTACTGTCTTACCTGAGGGTCCCCTAAGATCGCAGCCAGTATGCCAAAAAATGGGAGAGGGCCCAGCTACCATCACCCCAGAGGTTGAGGGGTTGCAGGTGCAGGACCAGGGACAAAATGAGAAGGAATTTATTGACCAAGTCTGGGAAACACTAAAAAAACTTCTCTCACCACTCGACCTAAGATTGTCTAGGATAGAAAACAATCTGCTCGAGATGGAGAAGAGCATTATTGCTCTGGCCACTCTTGGCCTGAGAAATCTCGAAAACCAGGGCGTGTCCCTATCCGACCCACAATTGCAAGCTCCTGCTGTACAAGCTGAGCAGCACCCCGCTCCAGTACCCGCTGTTGCAAGGCCTGTTCCCAAGCCGAGGACGGTGGCTGTGGACCAAATTTCCACGACCGCTAAACCTCAGGCTTCCAAACCGCAGGCTCCTGCACGGAATCCTAAGCTGCAAAAAACAAATCCAAATCTGGTACCACCCGCTAGACCCCACCCCACTGAAACCCAGGGCCCTCGCCCAAAAGAAAATTTTAGAGGAGGCTATATAGATCTTCCTCCAGAGGCCAATGAATATGTAGTTGTGTTGACAGGTGTCCCTGTCCTCGGCATTGACCAATATGAAAATCATTGGTCATTGACAAACAAAACAATGCACTGGCTTAGTGTTAACAGACCAGCTCCTAATGGCAAGAAAAGCCGGGTAATGATGGTCCGTAGAATACCCTGGGTGGGCCCAACAAAGAAATCTAAGCAAGGGGACTGCGTAGTTGTAACTTTTGATGACCCGCATACGGCACGCCATATTTGTTCTTGGCCAACTAGCGAAGAATCCCTTGTCATCCCGAGGCCATTATCCTACTTTTACCCTCCACGTCAAGTACGTACCCAAGTGGATAACTGGTCCTTGGTGCAGCACCATCCATGGAAGATCCATCCCACGAGGCCAATGGACACCCTTTTACAGTGGAATGGCCTTTCAACCCACAACAGATTTGGAGGCCTGGAGGAGGTCGATTGACTTTTTGCGCCCCCCGCTTCCTCACAACTAGAAAAAGCTTCGTCTCCCATGGATACAGAAATATCTGGAAACCAAACTTACAGCCCACAAAATAACGACAATGGGCCCCTGACTCGCACGCCACGTGTCTTGGATCTAGCTAAAATGGCTACTCCAGATTGTATAAGGATGGAATCATGGCCTGACAGCCACTGCCTGACCCCACCTCCTTCCGCTCAACTCAATCTAATGGAGATCAAACTGCCAGATAGTGCTGCCCCCACTGAACTTTACCAGACTAAGATCCCCCCAACACCAACTATCCCGGATGAAGGAAACTTTTCCTTACCCACTCATGTTCCTAAAATCTCTTCACCCGGTGAATCCTCACTAAAGTTCTTAAGCTGGAATGTGGCTGGCCTTGAATGTAACCTTGACAACCCGGAATGGAACACCTTCTTGGCACCTTACGACATTTGTTTGCTACAGGAAACATGGTGCCAGGAACCTAGACACAGAGTGGGGTTCTCGACCTTCTACGTCCCGGCTGTTCACCATCAAGGTTCCAAAGGACGCCCGTCCGGCGGTCTCCTTATTTGGATTAATATAGCTCTAGACCTCAGTGTTCTCCAAAGACCTACTGAATCTCCCGACCTCCAATGGCTAACTCTCCATCACAAAGGGGGAAGGAAGCTAGAACTATTTAATATCTATTTAAGGGACAGCAGGAATGGAGGATCTTTAAACTCACTAGGTTTAAGCAACAATCTGGCTGCCTGCAACGCTGACTCTCTTGTCCTGCTGGCAGGCGATTTTAACTGCTGTTTTGAGTCTTTAGCTAAAGAAGATATTCTGGACACTAACGAGGAGGATAATAGGAGGGGAATCCCCATCTTGAACCTTGACCCGATCCCGAAATGGACACAAAGGGTGATCGACATAAACGCTCTCTGTATGGAGCATAATTTGAGAGCAACAAATGGGCGTTCTAGGTCAGATCCCATGGGTGCCCACACATATAATAGGACGGGCCACTCCTCCAGAATCGACTTTGTCATGCTCAACTATACCCTCTGGTCATACCACCAAGACATGGAGGTTATAGAAACCTGTGATAGCGACCACAACCCTCTTGCTGTAACCATTTCTGTTCCCTGGTTCCAGGGCTCTCAAGAAACCACCAACCAGATATGGAAATCCTCATGTGAGATCCTCCCCTCGAACTGTGGGAGACGTCTCAAATGGGCAAGAGTCGCAGCAGACGAGGCTAGGATGACACAAGCTGAAACCATCCTACTACAGGCTGAATCCAAGTTTGGTGCTTCAAACAGTGATAGTAAGAAGTTCCTATCACTATTTTTAGAGACAGTAACAGCACTAAGTGGGCTATTCACCATTTCAAAACCCAACGCCAGCAGCGCTGCAAAAGGCGTCCAGAGAACAAACGGAAAGTGGTTCACAGCGAATTGCCGAAATGCTAAGAGTGATCTCGTGGCCGCAGTAAAAGGTAAAGACCAAGCTGCCATCAGGTCTGCAAGGAAACTCTACAGGAAATCTGTGACTGAGGCCAAGCGGTCTTATGACTTCAACTTTTGGAGTGATCTAAAGGAGGCAAGCACAAGGAAAGATGCCAAGGGGTTTTGGGACTTGCTAAGGTCAAGAGACAAGCCCATAGATCACCAACTGACTTGTAACATCCCGGGTGCTGCCTGGTTTGCCCTTTTTTCGAACTTGTATACAGCGCAAACAGGGTCCCCCCAGCCAGATTTGCTATTACGGTTCAGTTCCACAGTCCTCCCACCAAACGAAGTTGCATTCACCGCTGTAGAAGTAGCGAAGGCAATTAGTTGTATTGTTCCCAACAAAGCGGCAGGCCCGGACGGGATCCCGGGCGACCTGATAAAAAATAACCCCCCATTTTGGAGCAGATTAATTGCTGCACTTCTTAATGAGGTTACGTTGGGGGGATCTTTCCCTGACTCTTGGAGGGGCGCTGAAGTCGTCCCCATTTTCAAGAAAGGCAACAGGGAAGATCCAGCTAATTACCGCCCCATCAGTTTGTTGGACACAACGCAAAAGGTGGCGGGGAAAGTGGTATTGGGCAGGATTCTGGAGTGGGTGGACGACAACCAGATATTATCTGATTTCCAAGCGGGTTTTAGATCAGGGACAGGCACCGTCGAGCAGACTTTCCGCCTATTAATGCTCTATTGGAAGGTAGTGGTCCTAGGAGGAGGCAGTTTATACTTAGTCTTTATAGACTTAAAAACGGCCTTCGACCTGGTCCCACGAGCATTATTGTGGAAAGTCCTTGACGGTCTAGGTCTACCTCCCTACCTTCTGGCCTTATTGGTAAAATTCCATGCAAACAACTTTGCTCAAATCAGATGGGGTGCCCTGGGAGAAAAAACACCGTGTATCCCAGTAGACAGGGGCGTCCGCCAGGGGTGTGTGCTTGCCCCCACTCTGTTTTCGCTGTACGTAAATGGAGTGGTGGAGCATCTTTTACAACATCCTGCAGATGCACCATCCCTGGCCGGAAGGAAAATCCCGACGCTCCTGTTTGCGGATGACACCCTCCTGATTTCGAAGTCACCCACAGGCATACAGGCGCTACTTACCAGCTTTAAGGCCTTTTGTGATACCAAGGGCTTAGCAATAAATATTGGCAAGACCAAATTTCTTGTCCTCAACCCCCCGAAGAAAACTGTTAAACCCCCCACTCTAGACTCCGTTCCATTAGAACGGGTCAAAGAATTTGACTATTTAGGCATACGCCTCTGTGATAGCATGAACTGGAAGGCCCACCACCAGAAAGTGTTTCTAACCCACAAGAGGGTTGTTGGCGCTCTACTTAAAGAACAACGCGCCTCCTCAACAAAACCAATCGGGGCACTTCTTGACATTTATAGGGCCAGGGTTGTGAGTGCAGCATTGTATGGCGCAGAACTTTGGGGAACCCAGAGAGTGGACACTTTGGCCCACCTAGAAAATAAATTTCATAAAGACTTGATGAGGTTACCCCAGAGCACTCCCACTCTTGCTCGACGCAGGTACCCGCCCTATCTGCGAGCAAGCTAAATTACGTCCCTTATTGCTGTGGTCCAGAATTTGGAACGTTCCTGAACTCCACAGCTATGCGGATGCCCTAAAAGACGTTTTGTCCCTCCCTGGCTGGCACAAGATCACCTGGCTTAGAGAGGTTAAGAAGGCACTTATCTTGCTTGGTCTAGGATCTGCGTGGGAAAACAAAACCGCACCTCCCAAACAGGAATTGAAGAGGGCCTATTGGTCTTGGGTCGATAGTGAGAGACTGGGCAAATCTAACCATCCAAAAACTGTTGCCAACTTCCTGATGGTTAAATGTAAACCCTCCAGAGAAGCTTATATGGACCTGATCCACAGTCCTTATGATAGGGCTTTATATTTCAAATTCAGGGTTGGGGTTCTACCTTTATGCCAGTTCACTTCTACCTGGAAACCACCCTTGCAAACTGTTCCCGACTGTCCATTTTGTGAGCTGAAAACAGAATCTGTTGCACACTTTTTATTTGAGCGTCGAGCCTATTTGGCTCCCAGACGGAGGTGGTTGAAGCCTCTTTTCAGGAGCCTAGGAACCCGTTCACACTTGGAAGCTTTGAGAATACTGCTCTCAGACACAAGTCCCTTCTTTGCCATCTGTTTGGCAAAATTCCTAGGATGGGCTTGGCGTATAAGAACCACTAAAAAACTGATGATCCAATAATGTCTCCCCCTTTTTAACATGTTTCTCTTGTCCAAATGGACAGATCTTTTTTAAAGGTACAATGAATTGTAAGTTGTTGTTCGATTATTGTTTTATACCGTGATGTTTCGCTTTTATGATATGTTTTTTTATATCGAAATAAAGCTTACTACAATTACTATCCACAGAAACTGAATTTAGAAAAGTTATTCATATGAGTTGTACATGATTTACATGCATTGTATTTCATTTATCTTCCAATTAGTTAACCTACCAGTCCCTTCATACAAGTTTACTGAATAGAGGAGCCAGACCTTGCCACTGGAGGATCTCAAGGGGCCTGTAGAGCTGGGGTGGAGGTTGCCTGTTTGGGCTCCTGTGGAGTTATCTTTAAGAATGTGTATGATCTGGCACTTTAGCAGACTCCATGAGCTAAGGAGGATTGACTTGACAAAGTTGACGCCTGTTTGAGAGAGGTATTTGGATAACTTGGTGAAGCAAACAGTTATTGTTTTACCAGCGCAGATAGTGAATGGAAATGGTTTTTTTCTAAAGGCAAGAGTCAAATTAGAGCTGGAACTGGGGATGTGCTTCTAGAATGGATGAAGGCTTTTAGTGGTCACTCGTGGGTAACCTGCAGAGACCTCGACTCCCCATGCATTAACTGAGTTTGCAGTGCACTGTGTAACTATTAGTTTGAATTTTTCTAACTTTGAAGTGGTTGATGAAAATCATAAAATACTTTTTAAACTTACTAAATTATCTGGGAGCTTTACTTGGTTGGTTTCTTCCTTCAAGGGGTTTTTGTATTCCTGTCGCTCGTGCTCTGGAAAACACACTGTTTCTTACCAATCAGTACCAGGTGGCAGACGTGGCAATCTCAGAGAAACCTTGATTGCCTGAGTACGAGGTAGTTTATCATGGTGGGGAGAGATCTTTCCCCACTAGGGTAGCAGGCTTCCTACACTGATCTGCTATTCAGAAAACTTAGTTTTTGGCCCACCACATTTGGGGCCTCTTCTTATGGGGTATTTAACAATAAGGGGAATTACAATGTCGAGTTTTTGCTAGGGGTGCCATTTTGTTCAGGTTTAGTCTGCCTCTGGGAGGAGGTATTTCATGTGATGATGAATGTACTGGAACATAGAGCGTGGATCAGAGGGGAAAACATTTTTCAAGGCCACTAACTTGCTTGTCCAGTTTTTATGAACAGTACTAGAAAGGAACTGTTCCCAAAAAGGAACTTTTACCGCTAGCATTTGTGACTCTAGCCACAACTGTACCCGACAAGCGTAAGTTTTTGCACAAGATATCTGCAAAGAGCTCCTGAAATTCTGAGCCTGTATGCTTCAAGCTATATGATATTTTTCATATAGCTTTGTTTTTCCTAAAGGATGTGCAGTTTTACCGATGTGTTTCAACTTTTTGTGTTAATCTAGGTTTCATTTTTAATCTATGAAACAACAAAACTAATTCTTTAAGTTACAGGTGCAAATGGAGTTCTCTGTTGCTGCATTTTAGATACTCTGTTTCTAGAAAATAAGACCACGTTAGCTAGAGTCAGAAGTAGAGTGCTTTCAAAGACATGCATCTCAAGGCAGATCATCACTTAGATCTACCTCTGCAGTATTTAGGAAGACATCTCATCGCCCTTACGTCAGTGGCTAACACCAATAATGAGATTATTGCACAACCGTTGCCAAATAATGCACTTAGACAGCATATAAATCTAATGTGCTTTTACCTAAAGGCATGTTGTTGACTAACTTAGAAATTCTGCCTTCAGAGATTCACAAGTTATCTTAAAATTTGATTCGCGGATTATTCCTCCAAAGATTTTTTTGTTATGCTGCGTTTTGGAGTGGTTCTATTTTCTCAGTATAATAATCTACTGAACGTCCTCTATAGTGGTCTTCTCGTTGATCGAGGGTACAAGAGTTTCAGCGTTTATCAAAATCATCCTTTTATTGAGTCCCACAATCTGGATATATAAAGGTAATCAGTTTCTGGAGTCTCCTAGCAAATGCTTAGAATATGGAACATAAACTAGCGATAACCAGGGAATAACTCTGATGGCAGCACCAGTGGCACTGGAGGCAGACCAGGAGCACGAGAGACTATGTGTGACTGGGGGGAAACAGGGAACAACATATTCAAGTGCAGCAAATGCAAAGATTTAAAAATGAGGGGAAATATTTAATTGTTATGCTTCACTAATGTTCCAATTGGGATTGATTACATGTTCGTCAGGGTACCTAATACTGAGATAGTGTTAGGATTTTTAATTGAGTGTTTTTGCAGAGAATATTTCCCTAAAACGACAATTCTCCAGTAATGGATTTTTGTAGATTAACATGCTTGAATCTTCACTGTCGTGGGAGTCCTACAGTAATAATAAGCAGTGCCATATATAAGGATTGAGAACCATAGAGAAGCTCAGTGGCATTGGTAACCAATTCACATTGTTTTATAAGAACTAAATTTCAGCCAGTCGAAGCACAGAACTTGAAGATCTCTTCCCCTGCAGGGCCACCATACCTCAGATTTCTCACTGCACGTCATATAGAGGGAGCCTCTCCGACCGCTGCTCAGTTTTCAGTGCTTCAGTCAACTTTTGACCTTCTTTTTCTCAGAATTGAGTTATTGGACCCTACAAGCAAATCTGGTAACACTTGTGTTGTTTCAGTATTCGCATCATGTCAGAAGGATCTAAATTGGGACTTTTCAGGACTTGTAAATCTTGTGGGCAACCAAGATTCTTTTCTGAGGACCCGCATAAGGAATGCCTTTATTGCTTACACCATCACCAAAACTAAAGGAGTTTGTAGGCAGTGCAGAACGTTTTCCGCTAAAACTCTAAAAGACAAAGAAGCCAGGCTACTTCAGTGGCTTCAAAAGAAAAAGGCTTATTCTGACCCTACTTCTGATGACGAAGGTCAGAGTCCTTCACCAGGAAGAAAGTATAAAAATGAGGGCTCAACCTCCTACAAAGTCTCATCAAAGAAAATAAAGTCTCACATCACTGACTTTGTGAAGGAAAAGTCAGTGAGTGAGGGAGTTTCTGGTTCACCTTCCTCTTATAAAGGGTCTTCCACATTTACATGCCAAACTTTAACTCCTTTTAAGGAGTCCTCATCGAGAAAGATTTGTTAGTTGACATGTTGACGAGGAAATCATCGACTACGGCAACCAACTCAGCAGTGAGGACTACAGCACCGATGATGCAGATAACGGCGTAGACATCTTCCTCCCACTGACGACTACCTTTTCATCTACGGTTTTTGCTTCGACAGGAAATTATACGGCGAGGATACTAACATCAGAGTCGCAAGCAGTTCTGAAGAAGACTATTCTTTACCCGTCAATGGCACAGAAGGAGACCGTATTAATTACTGCAGAAGACATTCCAGTGTCTTTACACCTGGATCGGACATCTCCAAGTAAGGTGTTGCCACTGCCTCATGCGTCTCCTGGAGATGGAAGAATCTGAGTATAGTCCCATGCAAATTCACATCAATTGCTCAGCTACTGGTGATGACAAACCTGGAAAACATAGTTAAACCTTCAATGAAGGAGATTTATCCTTTCAGCATAGGCATCAATATGCCTAACATCGTTATGATTATTTCCTGGAACGTTCCCTATATGGTGAACCTTATGAGGAACAGCATAGCTTGCTGAAGGATTCAATTTCTGTGCCCATTTCATTAGTAACAGATGTGTGGCACATGCTAAATGACTATTGCAAGAGGTTCCCTGAGGATAATGCGCCAGCTCAACATATACCAGGGCGTGTTGATACTCCCAGTGCTCCATGGCTTCCTAAAAGCCCATTGGGCTTGCAAACGGAAAGTAGAATAGTGCTTACTATTACTATTCTCAATGATTATATTGAAAGTCATGCGGATGACCAGCCAGAGGAAGGAGAGATTCCTCAGGATCCATCAAGTTCTGGTCAGAAGAGGGATGATATTATTGCACCTGTGTCTGCTTCGTCCATTCCGCTTCCTGCTAACTCTCCTCCTGAAGACATAGGAAGATTTTATGAGCTCCTACAACGGGCTTCTAGATCTTTTGACCTGCCTTTGGTAATGAAGCAAGCAGAATGTTTTCTTTACAACTTTCAAGATTCAGCTAGGAACTGTTAGATCAATTCACATGGTGGACCACATTTGGGAGGAAGGGTTAAAACTTCTGAAGAATCCTGCTTCTGTCACTGCAACTTTCGTTCCATGACTGGATTAAAAATCTAAAGTGCCAGAAAATGCACTTACATTATGATAGGCCGTCCTCGTCCATATTCAGTGGTGATGCAGGGGGCCCCGTGTTCACCACCTCCAGACAAAGAGGCTGACGACTGGATACAATTGAGAAATGGTATTCAGCAATGACATCTATTAAAGCATTTAACACATTGGCTATTTTAGGAAGGTATGACAGGCAGATGTGGTCAGACATATCAGCCTTCCTGGAATACCTACCAGAGGTTAAAAGAAAGGAGTCAAAAGAAATACTCAGCCCTCCGAACACCTCTTGCATTCGTTGTGTACACTTGTGTTTGAAATCTTAGGCATGGTGGCCCTTCAGGGGAGGGATGCTTCAGGGTCTGTCTTCTGATTGTTTGAAATTTGATTCTTATAAAACAACATGAATTGGTTACCAATGCCACTTAACTTCTCCATGGTTCTCAGTGCTTATATATGCCACTGCTTGTCTTTATTACCGTGGGACTCACACCATGACAACGGGGAAGATTCAAGTATGTGAATCTATGAAAGATATTAATATTGGAGAACCACAGTATACAGGTAAGTAACTTGTTTCTTTCTGATAAAGGAGTGCAGTTTACATTTCACAAGATGAAAATAATTTGTTTCTAAACAATATTGAACCTAGAAAAGTACAAAAAACAAAACATTGATAAAAGTATACAAAAGCAGTCAAAGAACAATGTTATAGTGAAGCAAGAGGTGATGAGAGAGCAGATGATTACTGTAGAGAAGTGTGCATTTAGCGGATTAGTTTATCTGCAGGTGACGAAAGGGATAAATAAAGCATTTCAGATGTTAATATTTATTTACAGAGTTTTATATAGCACAAACATGACCCGTCTGGGTACCCGCGTGCTGTACAAAGAGCAAAATAAGTTAACACATATAGAACATAGAACATAGGCAATAAACGGATAGAAAAGCAGTTAACTGTAAGTTGTGTAAATAGCAAATAGATTGTAACAGCAAAAGCAAAAAAGAAACAGGCAAGATACAAAATATATACAGTGAAAAGAAGCAAATTCAAGTACTAGGGGTCCAAAAATGTATATAGGCAAGATTGTTCGAACTTCAAGAAATAAGGACTACTGCTGAAGGTATCTATTCAGCCACAACAATTGTAATTCTTTATTGCAAGAGATAATCTAAGGATTAGATCTAGTTTAAAGAGGAATTGCATTCCATATTCTAGGTGCAAGACCCGAAAAGGAACGATTATAAGTTTTCCTTTTGTTGAACTTCTGTGGCTTCGAAAAAAGAGAATTAGAATTTCTTAGAGAGCGACTCGATGGTACACGTTTTTTTGCCTGGTAGACCGGTGTGTTGTGATGAATTCTTGCTTCAAACGGGAGCCATTTCAGATATTTTAGGTCTGGTGATTACGTTTCGGGGATCCCGCGATCAGCCTAGCAGCTGAGTTTAGAGTGGCCTTTAATGGAACCAGCCTGCATTAGGATAGACCTGCTAGAGTGGCACTCTTGTAGTGTAGGCGGCAGATGACTAGGCATTGGACTGCTAACTGAAAGTCAACTGGGGGTAAGAAGGGTTTGATTATCCTTAGACTATTCAAATGGTAATTAGCTCATCTGGTAGTTGCACTGATGTGCTTTTGCATATTGAGATATTTGTCCAAGTAATGCCTAGAGATCTAGTAGAATCTACAACATGTGAGGCGCAGCCGAGTGCTGTCAGCTGTTTGAATCATTCATCTGTGGGAATAGAGAGACTGAAGGGGGCGATGAGGAGAAATTCTGTATTAAGTGTATTGGTGTATTGAGCATAAGGTGATTGCAAGGTAACCATTGTTGGGTTTTCAGTAGTGCAGAGTTAAGAGTTATGATAGCTTCAGGTGAGGAAATTTTCAAGTTTAATTGTGTCATCCGCTTACATGTGGTACTGTAGATATGGGTGTGTAAGAATTTCGGTAAGCGGTTCCATGAACAAGTTGGATCCTTGAGGTACTCCCATTGGGACCGGAGTAATATCCGACAGGGTATGATTGACCTTGATTCTTTGAAATCTGTTATGTAGGAAAGAGGAAAACTAATTTAGGATGGGACCAGATAAGCCCATCTTTTTTTCCAAAAGGTTTATCAAGTTGTCATGTTTGACCATATCAAAGGCAGATGAGAGATCAAGAAGTATAAGCAGGCAGATCAAGTAGTCTCAAGGCATCATCTACTATGTGTGTTAAAGCCGTTTCAGAACTATGACCTGTTCTGAATCCAGAATGGCAATGGTCTAGGAGCTGAAACTGTTCTATGTAGTTGCAGATTTCTCTAATAGTTTTGCTAGTGTTATAGTATTAGTAATAGGACGGAAATTGGTGAGGTCAGCTAAGTCGGCATTTGGATTTTTGGGGATTGAAGTAACCTTGTTGCAGGGATTGTGCACAAACACAGAACTATGCACAGGATTATAGGACCTTGGTGTATAGGGACTGAGTCATCCTACCACCTTAGTACCCATGAGCCCAGGGCCGACTAGCTATAGTGTCTCACTTGCTCTCCTACTCACTCACAGAGAAACAAGTGATTAGACACCCCCAGAATACAACATTCCCAGATCTCAGGAGTCGCAGTACCAAGACACACCCTTTAGCTCTCACTCTTGTACTTGTCCACAATAAGATCTGACAGAGACACAAAATAGTTTAAAATATTTATTTCAACTAACGTGCCCTAACATGCAGTATATGTGCCACAACAAGCAGGAAAATGCATAGTACAAATACAGTCAGCACAGCAGCTAATCCATATATGATGATGGGGGATGTCATAATGAAAAGACAATAGAGCCTAACCTCCATCCCCTCGTTAAGAAGCAGTATTATTATATATTAGAAGATCTCTGGGCTTTGTTAGCAGTTCCCATACCTTAGCCTACAGATGGTAGATCTACATCCTAGGTGCTGTCTTGCTCTTCTCTCTGAAAAGGTCCCTCTCCAAGTGTGTGCTACCTATTCATGCATTCTAATAAAACCAAAGTACCTTTGTCCAAACAACAGCTGCATCGGTATGTTTTGTCTAAGGGCTAAGGCCTGGCCAGAACAAAATACCAAGAGGCATTATTGTTTGATCTTTCTCACAATTTTGTGTCAAAATCCCAGGAACTTGCAGAGAGTGAACACAGCAATGAGTTCTCATGCGAAAGCAGCTATCGAAATTATTACAAAAGTAAAGACATGTTGTAACGTGTGCAAAGCAGCAGGCAAGCTGCAGCGTGCTCATGCTAACTTAGTAAAAACGACAATGTCCTTATGGGCCATGTGACACCCTCCCCTTGGCCAGGTGGGTAGCACTATGCCAAAACAAAAATCAGAGGGAATCATTCCAAAAAAGAAATTTGTGGGCACAAAAAGAAGATGTTGTCGTAAAATGTAAAAAAACAGCCAAAAGGGTACCCAAAAACATATCCTATCACAGATAATGTTCAAATTCAGAAGTGTTGCGGGAAAATCGTAACGCCATAAACTCCAATGTGCTGTCAGAACCTTCCATAGTAAAGAGGTTTGCCATCCAATTGAGCAAGTCAAACGAACACACATGCTCCTCATATCCAGAAGCTGTTAGGAGCATATCAGGGCAACCTGCGTTAACTTTGATGAAACTCCGATCCATGAGGCGCTGCGCACGACCACAGGTACTCAAGACTGCCGTTGGCTCAAGAAGAGGATCACACACCAGGCGCCTACCCATGGAACATTCCTGGTCATGGGCCTTTAAAGGACCCATTAACAGTTCGTAATTCAGGGCAGCATGGGTTGTATTGGAGAGGCAGACATCCAGGGCCCATTGAAAAGGGCACCAGAGGCAGCGGAACACAGGTTGCACGCAGGTGAAGTAGGCATTGCAGCAAAAAGCTGAGGCATCCGGTCACGATTCAGCTGCAACTGGACCGGGTTTGGCTGCTCCAAAAACGAGCAGCCATTGCGAAGCAGCAATAGAAGTACAAGCACACCGCAAATTAACAGGAGCACCAAACGCAACCCTCCGATGGTGCTGGTAAAAATGGAATGGATAAAATCTGGGATTACTCCCAAAAATAGTCCGAAAGGAGGTGACAAGGCCGGATCCCATACGTTTAAAAAAGTGGGCTAGGCCCTCCGTATCAGACGCATTAAATATTTTGTGAATTAATTCTCCCGAATGGAGTGGGAGATTTGTGTTTAGGAGTGAGTGAATCTCACTTGCGGTTCTCGCCACCTGCAATTCAAAGGTCTCTTGACTGATGTGAGAGCCACTTCTTGTTAAAACCATAGTGTTTTGAGCCTGCTTAGCTTATTGAAATCGGTTTTCAGAGTTGGAATGGAAGGCCAAAGCGAACTATCTACAATCCCATGCGGGGGTGGGAACAGGACATTGCTGTAACACAACACATTTCGAAACTGTTACTATATACGGGATGCCTGCCTGCAAACCACAACAGCCGTGGTTGTTCAAAATAAGATAACTGCCTTAAGAAAGCAAAGTTAGCGCAGGAATAATAGCTGTGACTGGGATACGTTTTAGAAAACAAGCCAGATTAAGGGCTGAAACATTGCAGGCACTATGTAGTTTAACTTGTTTACAGACCAGTGAATGTCCCACAGCGGAATCGCAATCCTCCCCTGTAAGGAAAACGTCCTTATCCGCACGTTGACATCTAAAAGTGAAAGGCAACAACCAGAATTCATGAATGTAACTACTGCCCTGGGGCTCCTATCTACCCACAGGATAGTGTTTCATGCAGGCCATAAATTGAAAAAGTGAGCTAGGCAGTGAAATAACCCAATGTATTCACCATACACCAAATCAGTCTCTGCCACAGAAAATGGTAACCGATCTAATTGTTTAATATGTAACAATGTGTATGTTGCATCTTTCATGCACACTGATTTCTGTTTACCAGTCAAATTAAATGGCAAAAACAGTGCTGAAGCATTCAGATAATCCATGGTACTTTTCCACTTTTGAGCATCTGCAATGCAATTTGCATGGATCTTGCTGAGTGGAACTGATTTTGACCATGATACAAAACAGACACTTCATGATGAACAATGTCAATGACGGATGATACAATATTATCCAAAGTATATATACACGGGAAGACAGTGTATTAATGCTGTTATCGACCACTGCAAGAACATTTTCTAAATTAGCTTGGTCAATTTGTCGCAGGTGCACCGCTTCCTCCATCTGCGACAGTTTCCAAAATGCATTGTGTCCTGCTGAAACCAAACCTTTTGCTCAATTGGCATTTGGAGCTAAAAGAAAATCTGCCAGATCATTGTCACCTGACCAGAGAGAAAGGTGTTGTCACAGATGAGTGTGGAATGTTCCAACCATTGCTGACACAATTTACCCACTGAATATGTGGTAACTGTATGGGAATGTGGAAAATGGGGATCAGGTCTACTTTGTGTAAAGTCTTTTGAGGTATTCAGAAAACGCAATTGACATGCATTGGAGCTAGTTGGCCACAGTAGACAACCCAAAGGGTCAATAGTGGAAGAGTTAAGTGTGCCATTCCGAAACATGACAGCTAAGTCCTCAATTGTTTTAAGTATGAGTTTGCCATGTTTCATAAGGAAACGATAATGGAATGGAGGGAATATTTAGATTTTTGCCTGTAGCTAAACCAAAACAAGTAGTCTGTTGTACAGTCTCATTTAAAAATATTAGCTAAGAAGGTATCAGACATGCTTGATGCAATGACTCAGTGCACTGCACTTGCCATGTTTTAGTACCCAGATGGATTTTAAATCAGTTGTGTCCTTCCAATACGCATAACCTATCCCTGACAAATCATTGATGAAGGACAAGGAATAACCTAATTTAGTGTGGGTCAGCATATATTTAGTGCAGATGATATCTTTAGTTTGTAATCATAGGACTGAGGGTCAAAAAGATTATAACTAGAAAAATATATAAATTTACTCTTTGAACTCCCCTATAACAGTGTTGGCAATGCTCCCATTGGGTATAATTAAAAGATGGTCTCGGACTACAGGTTTTGTGTACAAAATGATGGCTGTAATGTTGATAACAGAACAAATCTTCATAATTTGCAGAAATCAAATACAAATCTTCAGTGTCAATAGCAGTTATAATATTTCAAATCCGAGAACAATGAATGCATAGTGTGAATATCCCAGTCAGAATGTATGCCAGGCAAAACAACATCTCCTAAGGAAACGTAGAAAACCTATGAAATGTTCAAAAGTTCGTCGGGCCATGGATATGGAATGGTACTTTATCCCAAACAATGCAATCAACAACTGGGAATGCTGAAATATTAACTAGGGCTTGGTCTCGTTTCATTTTATGGGATGATGTGTGAGGGGCCAGAACACAGTCAACCAAGTTCACAGCAGAGCGTTCAGGTAAATAATGGCCATTAATCAACAGGGAAAAGTCACGAACCCAATCCACATGAATAGGAACACGATCGTCTGCACCATCCAGACGCCCAGGAGGGACTAGGTACGTCTTTTTAAACCAGGAAATTAAGACTGGTGCTTGTAGGGGGCTCTGCCACAGATGTTGACAAAGCAGATGTATCCGAAGAAAAGCTATTATGGTCTATGAAGTAACCACTGGACCCCAGCTGAAACAACAGTGGTTGCTCTTCATTGGACGGTGAATGTATTGAGCTTTCAGGAATGTCAATTATAACATCAACTGGAGGAGAAGAATACTCATTATCCGCTGTTGTAGATGTAGTTGGTAAAACAGGCAACAAACCAATTGAAGACTCAATCTCCCCCTCCATTTGTTGGGTACCATTGGATTCAGTGAAAGATCTCGGCGTGGAATGCTCTGAGGCATACTATTCAGTATCGGCCATATGGTGTAGCTTGACATGTTCGATGGAAATGTAACAATTCTCCTTACGACCAGGTAGTGAAGGCAGAATCGCAGTACGGGTGCCTTTAAAACCAAGGACTCTGACCGGCGCATGGTATGATGTACAAAACTCTTTTTTGTTCTCTACCTTTACTTGGAGCAGATCTCCAACTTTAGGAAGCCAGCCAGAAACAGGAATTAGCGCAGCTGCATCCAGGGAAGAGGGTGAATGGGCTTCTGCTTGTGAATCACAAGCTTTTTGTAGTTCCTGTAACATAGCACATTGGTTATCTATGTCAAAGGTTGCGGCAGCCACTACAACGTCTAGACCATCAAGGTCTGTCACAAACATTTTAATGCCCAAGAGCAGTTCTTCTAGGGTCCGCCCACCCAGAGATCTTCTTGGGAGATTATTAAATGCACGCTGGACGCCATAAAAATAAGTCAGCCAGCCCCTGCCAGCACCTAAAACCCCTGCTGTTAAAGATTGCTGTAAGTCACAGTTCATCCACTCCACAACAGAATTACCTTCAGGCCGATACGGAGACGAGAATTGCACCTGCACCTCGGTAAGCCTTAGAGGCAAACGCAGGACCTTGGTCTGAATGGAAGGTGCTACAGAGACACACAAATCTTTTATATCAGTTTAGCGTCAGCACAGCATTGCGGCCAACCCCAAAGGAATCTAGTGCATGAATCCACTGCACCCAAGATGTATTTAAAAGCTGTCAGATGTCAAAGGACCGCATTAATCATGATAAATGCAGCCAAATGGCTGATTAAAGATGTAAAGTTGAGTATGTGGCGGACGTACAACAGTAGAAGGCTTAATTTGCTGGCAAATGTCACAAGAAAGAACATATTTATGTGCCTGTTAGTATAAACCACGCCACCAAAAACATTGCTGCAAAAGGGAAATAGTCGCTTTCACTCCGGCATGTACAGAAGCAAAGCCTTCATGTGCAGCTACTATTAAAGAAAGTATGCAGTCCTTGTTAGGAATCAGCTGATCCCCAACGGATTGAATAGTCACAAATGGAACTTGATCAGACGACAAGTGGTTTGAGTAACGTGAAGGAAAACCTTGGAGGTACCCCGTCCCCTCTTTTGTCGCAGCTATAGCTGCCAAAATATCATCAGTTTTAGTCATGGACCTAGTGACTGCTGCTACTGAACAAGTTGCTACTGCAATTTGGCTGCCTCATCAGCCAGCAAATTACCAACAGCCTGTGCTCCCACACGTTGATGGCCCAAAGTATGGATAACATGTGTGAGTGGCAAACGTTCCTTAAGAGTGGCCACTCTGACCCAAAGCATTTTATGCTTAGTTGCGCTAACTTTAGAATCACGAAAATCATTTTGTGTCCAGAAGAACAAATTGTAATTAAAGGATTGTACACAGTAAAACTATTCGCACACCACAAGTGTTGGAACTTCTGGACTTAGTTCCGCTAATTGAGCCGTGCAATCACTAAAAGCCTGTGTGCACACCAAGGAGGATTTAAAATCCCCATCAATGATCTTCCCTGCCCAATCGCGCAGGCTGGAGAATAAGCAAGCTTAGAATCAATGGCTGGCTGCGCAGATCCATCATTTTAAATTATGCATTTGTAGTGAGCAAGAGGAGGGAGTAATGATAAAGGCGGAGAATGAACATGTTCCTATTGTAAAAACTCCTGTGTTTGCAAAGAAGGTCAAAGACAAAGCGGACATCAGCCGATTTCAAAGAACTGTCCCATTGTATCCAACGAGGATGCAAGGATTTGGAATTGGGGACACTAGCCTTTGTGACTGCTTCTAAAGCAGGTACCAGCGAACTCATGAAAATGCATTTTCCCTGAGCCAAAGAGTGTTCCTTAAGAATCGCCATCTGGACCTCTGTCAAAATCTTTTCTGTGGAAGAGAAATGTATCTCAGCTAGAGTATACAAATGTGACTTATATGCAAGGAGGACAGTGTCCCCTCATTGATCGTCAAGTAAGTAAAGCCTAGCGCTCCTGGTTCAATCCTTATGACCAAATTTGGAGAATTGTCTTGTGTTAACAAGAAGTTGGTCGCAAGCAGATCAGACTGCAGAGACCAAATAATTGAGTTATGTTCCGGAAGCCAACTGGAAGATGAGAAAGAGGGTTGTATCAAAGTGTAAAGAGGTTTGATATGCTCGGCATAATCAGGAATGTATGTCCTCCCGAAATTAAAAAAAGAAAAGCAAAGATTGCAATTTTTTAAGTGTAGATGGAGGTTGCAATTGTGCACATTTCTCCAGAAAGTGGGGGGCCAGCCCCCTACCTTCATTATTGAGTTTGTAACCAAGAAAAAGAACCACCAAGAAGGCGATGCGAGTGTTGGCAAAATTTAATTTGTAACCAAAATGTGATATATCCGTCAAGTATATGTCATCGACTTACGAGAAGGCATCGGGGTCGATCTCATGCAAAAGAGACACTATGCGTGCTGCAAACACACCAAGGCTATTCTTATATCCCATAGGCAATCTCACATTTCGGCGCTGATTGCCCAACTCACTGAATGCGGTCAAATAGCAACTCTCGAGAGCCAAAGAGTGACTGGAAGAACCTTTGGAAATATCCACAGTGGTTTAATACTTTTTTCGAACTATGTTGTTCACTAACGCAGAGCTATGTATGTTCTGAGCCGCAAAGGTATGTACTTGACTGTTCAAATGTCTATAGTCTAAAACTATACTATATTAACTGTCCAGTTTCAATATCGGAAAAAGAGGATTATTCATCGACAAACACAGGGTTCAATCACACCCGGATATTCCAATAGGGTCAAGATGTGACTAACGGATGCTTTGGCATCTCGTTTGATTGGATACTGTGGTTGGGGCTGAGGTGTAAAACGCATAGGAATTGCATGAACTGGGGAATCCTGGTCCCAACCTACCTGACTGCGATACAACGCCTGGCCTAATAATAAAGCCCACTTGGAGGCCTGAGACATTTTTTCTTCCTCAAACATATTGTGAAAAGCTGGGCAGAATGACATCTTCCCCTCTAGAGGAAGGCAGGACAAAAGGGGGAGGCCAATCAACCTCACCAACAAAATATCATAGGAAGAAGTGAGATTTTCTCAAAAGACTGCTTTAATGGGCGTCGGACGTATCTTTAAGCAATCAGGGATCATGCCCTGGGATAGAGAAGCACAGACAATCTCAGACCAAAGTGGGAGCATGGAGGATCTAAACTCTCATGAATATGGTGGGTAGAGCATCTTTGGAGTGGTTAGATCGTTTTATTGAGCTTATTGTTTTGATTGTCTCAGCTTCATCTTGAAATTTGAAATAAACCCATCTAGCATTTTTTTTTATATAGGGATCAGAGAGATGGAACCCATCTTAGGGGGCATGGGTAGGAGATTAGACTGGGCCTGGCTTAGTGGATGTTGAGAGGTGAATTGTAGATCTAATTCAATCTTCCTCATTTTTACAATGAAATAAACCGAGAAATTGTTATCACTTGGTAGTGTCACATTATCTCGAGGTTGGAGGTTAGATCTGCCACTAGCTTGTTGTTTGATGATTTTAAAAAGCATTTGGGTCTGTGTTTGGCATTGTCCAGTTGCGTCCTAAAATAGTTTCCTTTGGAGCTGCAAATGAGCTTGTTATAGTAACTGCTTGTGAACTTCAAGTGCTGAAGGAGTGTTGTTGAAGGAGAGGTTCTCCATGCTCTTTCAGCAGGCCTTAGCTTGCACCTTACCTCGTTAAGGTCTCTGCTGAACCAGGACTTAGGGTGTCTATTGGGTATTCTTTTAAGCTACTTCGGAGCAATTGTACCAAAACTTTCTGACATGGATTGCATGTAGTGATCAGCAAGCTCATTCACATTTGTCATGTTGGGGGTGGAGGAAGCAGGTTGTGGGGGTGGAGGAAGGAGGTTGTGGCAAAAGGAAGTGAGTTTGGTTATGTTGATTTTTCTAAAGTCTTTGGACCATTGCTTTGTATGGCGAGATTGGCCTTGTCTAATTAGTACATTATCCAAATAGAAAAGAATTTGGTAGTGATCTGACCAGTCACCGGATGATATGGATTCAAGTTGTCGTAAGTAGCAAAGTACGAGAGAACGCTTGCTCTGTAGTCAGAGGAAGATGAATTTAAATGCACTTATTGAAAACAAATCTATAATAGTTACCTTTTTTTTATCCTGTAGATAACGTCCTTGCTAGAAAATCAATATTTATTTCTTTTAATGCTTTTTAGGGCGAGCATAGAGTCTGCACGCATACGCTGCTCTGCGCATCATGATGTAATCCCTCTGTGGGGTTTGAACACACCCACAGACGCCCACGGCTTTTTCATTGGTTGCTTGCTCTGCCTTTAGAAATGCCATTGCTTTCGCTGGTGAATAGTGCACATTTGTTACCGCCCTGGTGACTGCCCCAGCTCCATCGATCCTTTCACTAGTGCCTATATGTTTCTGTGCACTACTTTTTTCGTTCGGTCCTCTCCTTATTCATTTTGCAGCTCGCTCTGCTTCCCCCTGTAATCTCAGGCTCCCCTGGTACTAGGACAGCCCTTTTCCTCCCCCTCCATTTGGAATTTCATTCCCTGTGCTGTCTGTTACACCGGAGCTTCTGTCGAGCTCAAGAGGCCGAGGGTCCTTGAGGCTGCCAGGCTCACGTGAATGCAGTAGATCATTATTTTTGTTTTGGTAATGCTATATTTAAAGTTGTCGAGGAATGTCAGTTACACGTGTTGTGACGTTGATAAATAGGCATAGCAGGGCTGAGGCCAGGGCATAGCTTCACAGTGGGCATTTTTCATGTGTGACATGATCAGGCAGTCAATCCTACTTTTTGTAAGGCAAACCCTCGCTTTCATGCTTGCTGTTTTATTTACATTTCATTCGTGAGGTAATTGAAACCAGGTCACAGGCCGGATGCAAACTGATGCATAGAAAAACTAGAACTGTCTGAAGGTGCCTCAAATAACGTGCCTCGTATGACATATGTGTGAGGGGCAAAGGCATTGGCAAGAGGTCACAGAGTACAAGGGTATGAGAGGGGCCCAATCCAGGATGCAATCAAATAAGTGAGCCTTGTTTGATGTGGTCTACATTCCATCGGCAGTTTTGTAAATTAATATAGAACTTCTACACTACTCACACCTCCGTTTCCTCACAGTTTCAGAAAAACATTTACTTTCTTACAAAGACTTTCTCTCTTTTTTACATATTACTTTAGTATTTTATATATAGACATATCCTGTAGGGTAACATTTAAATTTATCGCAGGTTATTTTAATTCGATATTCATGGTATAGCCAGGAATGTGCTATAGCTTAGACACGTTGCCAATAGCTCTGGCTAAACACTTATTAGGTCCCACAAGCGAGACCTATTGGCTACGCCAATGTTTGTTTGTTTTTGTTGCCTGTTGAACAAAGATCACTTTGTTTTTTTTTTGCATTTGAGTTACTTTAGCTCACTTTCTAACAATTTTTGTCCCACTTAGCTGAAAAGCTGAGTACAGATGATTTGAATTCACTGATTGCCCACGCTCATCGGCGAATTGACCAACTGAACAAGGAGATGGCTGAGCAACGGGTGCGAGAGAAGCAGCATATTGAGGCGGCGCTGGAACACCAGAAACTCGAAGATAAGAAAGCACTGGAGGCTTCAGTGACAAAAGCACTGGAGCATTACAGAAATGACATAAAACTAGAACAGGACAAAAAGGTACAGAGTAAGAAAAATATAAGATTGCCAAAGATCTGTAGTTGTGTATCTGGTAAACATTTCCTTTCCAGAATAGTGTTTTAGGAGCTGTTCACTTGTTCTCTTGAAATGTTCGTTAATCTAACTTGTTGTCTGGAACGTTGTCCGTACTCAAACCCACTTTCAAACATATCAAAAAGAAATAACCGAGCTTTGTACTTTATAACGCCATTTCTTTTTTATCTGATCATCCAAGGAGGTTTCATAGAAGTTCTGCTTGAAGTAGGACTTGACTTTGAACACTAAAACAAATTAAAAACCTCTTTTTCCAGCAAAGGATTGCCCCGATGGCTAACCATTAGACCGATTCCCAGGCACCATGGTAATCCTCACATGCCACCTCAAATTTTTACAAATTTTCAAAATTTATAAAGCGTTTTCTTTTCCTGCTTTTTAAACCAAGAGTTTTTCTCTATGGCCTTAGAAGAAAAGGTGGCTGCCTGTTTACATTTTATTTTTTTAAGTATGTGGGTCTTTTTTGGCTCAGATAGTTCATCTGTAAAAGACATTTTACATATGTTCATTCATTTTCCATTTAGTCAGAGCAGGACCTTGGAAAAATCCATGCAACACTCACAAAATGTTTGCGTCCTCCTTTTTAGCTCATAATGGGCTTTTTTTTTTTTTTGAGACTTAAGAAAATTGACAATTATTTCCTGTGAGGAAGGTGTGTGACTGGGTGGATCGTCTCTCTGTCTCTGTATTTGCTTTCGGTGGCTCAGGACAGAACACCATGCAGGCATTGTTTCTAGTCAATAGCCACACATTGATTCCCACATCCACAAAATGACCCATCTGCTCAAAACAGGCTTTCCAGGCGCAGTTTTAACTTATTCTTGATCCTCCACATCTGAGATTAATGTTGTCCCATTCTTATTGGAGGTCATTTCTAGCTCCTACATACACAGGGTAAGGTTCTGTCTGTCTTCCTTGGCGCTGCTGGAAGTTCATTTCATAATCTTTATTTTGATCACCAAGATCACAAAAGACATTCGCAACAGTATATGCAACATTTTGTTATGAAGATGTGCTCCTGTTTGACCGTAATACACCGCATATGTGCAACTATGCAAAATTGATGTAAATATTGACTAGACCATAACAGGTTTTAAAATTGTTTATATAAAAAAATCCTTAAAACCAATACATTCATATATATATTTACCTACTGGCGATAGCCAGTAGGTATATATAGTTAGGATTGTTTTCCATAGGGAAATCGCAACATTCTATTGGGAATAACTTTGGCGCCGGTTGAGGAATCTTCATGAAATTTTCCTTAACTTTGCCTCGCGGCACTCCGGTCCTTCCCTAAAAGTTTGGGGGGAATTCGTCAAGCGGGGGCCGAGATAAAAGGGGGTCCCAAAACGTGTTTTCCCCATGTTAATTTAGGGCGGTTGGACTCACTTTTAGCCCGAACGGCTGAATGGTTTTCCACCAAACTTGGAAAAATTGTAGGGACTGGTAGCCCGATGTGCCTTTGCTATGTCTCAAGATATGTGCTCCAGTGGTTTTTACGAAAATTAACTTTGAAAAAATATATATTGGGCTACATTGGGCTATATATATGTTAGAGCCCAAATGTAGCCCAATGTAGCCCAAAGATGGCCACCAGAGACAAAAACAAACAAATGTAGCCCAAATATCAGCCAGATGTAACCCAACTATAGCCCAATGGCAGAATGTCCCAGCGTGTTCTAAAGAACAACTAGAGCGCTAACAGTCTTACTTATGACAAAAGTATGGCACACCTGAAGTCATCTTGATTGGAATAAAGTGTTAACACTTAAAACATTTAATTTGCAAAGGAACAAAATGAGGGGGTTCATTTTGCCATAGAAATTATGATTAGTGCTGAAGAAAGAAAAATTAGGGCACATTTTGAGTGACTTCTCAAATCCGCTTATATTTCATTAAAAAAATTCTGATATGCAGTCTCCCAAGATGGCCACCAGAGACAAAAGAGCCTGTGCTTAAAAACTCTGTTAGCAAAGCAGGCATTTGAGATTTAAAAAACGTTTTAATATATAAAAACGTTATCCGCTAATAGAATTAGCATTTAAAAAACCTTGCGAATTCAATGAAAAAACCATAGGTTTCAGGCCTTATATAGTTAGGAATTAGCATTTAAAAAACCTTGCGAATTCACTGAAAAAAACCATAGGTTTCAGGCCTTATATAGTTAGGAATTAGCATTTAAAAAACCTTTGAAATTCACTGAAAAAACCATAGGTTTCAGGCCTTATATAGTTAGGAATTAGCATTTAAAAAAACCTTGCAAATTCACTGAAAAAACCATAGGTTTCAGGCCTTATATAGTTAGGAATTAGCATTTAAAAAACCTTGCAAATTCACTGAAAAAACCATAGGTTTCAGGCCTTATATAGTTAGGAATTAGCATTTAAAAAACCTTTGAAATTCACTCAAAAAACTATAAGTTTTAGTGGTGTTATAGTTAGCTGGACATTTTACTCATACAAAACCATTGAAATTGCTCCTATATAGTTAGTTGTACTAACTATATTTCGCGCACCCGCAATCCACTGCTGATGATGTCACATATTAGATCATTCATGACATGGTCAGTGACATCACTGATGACATCATCCACGTGACAATCACATACACCTTTTCATACACTATTACAATTTTTCATCACTCTTTGTAAAATACAGAGTATCATATTTAATTCCATTGTCACAGCAATACAAGTATCTAAAAATCTACTCAGTGATTCATAGATGTATACACACATCTAATCACTTACCTATGGATTCACTCATACATGCTGTCAATGAACAATAGAACACTATCAAAATAACTTATACATCTATATCGACATTAAACAACAGCACGCAGCCTATTCACATATGAAGTCATCCTACTCACTTATGCAAACAATGGATCATACTTACATATTTACTTAGCAAAACACTTATACAAACACCACTTCTTCTATTCATTTAGATAGTAAGTCATACTTAGTGAATTATAAAATCATTATTACAAGTATACAGTTATCCATACAGTCACTCACACAATCATTGTGTCTTATTTATACTTATTTATATACAACAACTGACACATACACTGCCTTTTATTTTTCTAGTTTGCTGGACCTGTACCATTGAGAAATATATTTGCTCATCACCACACCCATAAAGATATTCACTCACCCAAACAACTGTTAGAACATGTAGTTTTAACTTCATATATCTACTGAATCAACTATTCACACATCTTTGGACAGTCACACACCCCCCACCGAACCACACACACTTTCACACTCCCATACAAATACTCAGTTAACTAATCAATAACTAATATAGACTTTCACATAGCTAGTAACCAACTGTAGAATCAGTTTACACAACAACTGACAAAGTGATACAGATATTCACACAGTTTAGTCACTATCCACTATATTTAGTGAGACATTATAAATTGGTCAAGTAAACAGTCAATTACACTGCTACTAAATCCTCCATCCAAATATTTATTTATATATATCCACTTATTCTTCAATGCAAATTGCTATATATATAATGCATATTTAAATAACGAAGCAAACCACATTCACTGGATGATGTCATCAGTGATGTCATCAGTGATGTCATTTGAGATGTCATCAGTGATGTCACTGACCATGTCATGAATGATCTAATATGTGACATCATCAGCAGTGGATTGCGGGTGCGCAAAATATAGTTAGTACAACTAACTATATAGGAGCAATTTCAATGGTTTTGTATGAGTAAAATGTCCAGCTAACTATAACACTACTAAAACTTATAGTTTTTTGAGTGAATTTCAAAGGTTTTTTAAAAGCTAATTCCTAACTATATAACTCCTGAAACCTATGGTTTTTTCAGTGAATATATATATATATATAAAACTTTCTGATAGTGTTTTAAAATTTAGAATATCACAATTTCATAAGAAATGTCATAAAATATACAATTGATTGATAATGTATGCAAAATGTACTTAGCCCAGCGATACTTGTAAAAGCTACATAGTTTGTTCTTTGTCAACATTAACTGTTGGGTACACAGAAACATATACAATACTAGATATCTGTGGGCATCCATTACTACAACAGCCCATGTTCAATGCTGTAATAATCATTATTCATAGCACAGCCAATAAAAGCAGTAACCTAACAAATTGGGCACCAACGTTATTCATTTTGTTGACTACTGTGTGTGGCCATACCCATCTTTAGCATTTTATCACAGATAGCCCACATCCAACTTAAAAATGTAGCAATTGCAATGACGCACAGTTCATTTGTATTTGTCTGCAGTATTCTCAATGCAATAGCACTGGACTTGGTGCCCATATTTCTGCATAATGGTTTTAACCATTTATCCTGGGGAGCCTTGTAGGCAGGGCAGACAAATAAGATGTGTGGATAGGTCTCTACATGTTCAACACATAAATGGCATCCACTCTCGTTTGTATTATGCCATTTGTGAGTAAACAATTTAATGGTAATGAGCCACCTGAAATTGGAAATAGTCTTCTGTCTCTAGATTTAGATATAGCATCTAACGATCGACAACTGGACGGCCCTCACCACCGAAGAGACACTGAAGACGATTAACTCAATCCACTCCGGGGCCCCCACGGACACCTGCCCCCACCACATTTTCAACAGAGCCGCCAACACCATCGCACTGTAGAATCAGTTTACACAACAACTGACAAAGTGATACAGATATTCACACAGTTTAGTCACTATCCACTATATTTAGTGAGACATTAGAAATTGGTCAAGTAAACAGTCAATTACACTGCTACTAAATCCTCCATCAAAATATTTATTTATATATATCCACTTATTCTTCAATGCAAATTGCTATATATATAATGCATATTTAAATAACGAAGCAAACCACATTCACTGGATGATGTCATCAGTGATGTCATCAGTGATGTCATTTGAGATGTCATCAGTGATGTCACTGACCATGTCATGAATGATCTAATATGTGACATCATCAGCAGTGGATTGCGGGTGCGCGAAATATAGTTAGTACAACTAACTATATAGAAGCAATTTCAATGGTTTTTTATGAGTAAAATGTCCAGCTAACTTTAACACTACTAAAACTTATAGTTTTTTGAGTGAATTTCAAAGGTTTTTTAAAAGCTAATTCCTAACTATATAACTCCTGAAACCTATGGTTTTTTCAGTGAATATATATATATATATATATATATATATATATATATATATATATATATATATAACTTTCTGATAGTGTTTTAAAATTTAGAATATCACAATTTCATAAGAAATGTCATAAAATATACAATTGATTGATAATGTATGCAAAATGTACTTAGCCCAGCGATACTTGTAAAAAGCTACATAGTTTGTTCTTTGTCAACATTAACTGTTGGGTACACAGAAACATATACAATACTAGATATCTGTGGGCATCCATTACTACAACAGCCCATGTTCAATGCTGTAATAATCATTATTCATAGCACAGCCAATAAAAGCAGTAACCTAACAAATTGGGCACCAACGTTATTCATTTTGTTGACTACTGTGTGTGGCCATACCCATCTTTAGCATTTTATCACAGATAGCCCACATCCAACTTAAAAATGTAGCAATTGCAATGACGCACAGTTCATTTGTATTTGTCTGCAGTATTCTCAATGCAATAGCACTGGACTTGGTGCCCATATTTCTGCATAATGGTTTTAACCATTTATCCTGGGGAGCCTTGTAGGCAGGGCAGACAAATAAGATGTGTGGATAGGTCTCTACATGTTCAACACATAAATGGCATCCACTCTCGTTTGTATTATGCCATTTGTGAGTAAACAATTCAATGGTAATGAGCCATCTGAAATTGGAAATAGTCTTCTGTCTCTAGATTTAGATATAGCATCTAACGATCGACAACTGGACGGCCCTCACCACCGAAGACACACTGAAGACGATGAACTCAATCCACTCCGGGGCCCCCACGGACCCCTGCCCCCACCACATTTTCAACAGAGCCGCCAACACCATCGCACCCATGCTCTGGCACACCATCAACCAACCGCTCCCTGGCAACCGCAGCGTTCCCCGATGACTGGAAACACGCCAAGATCAACTTCCTCCTCAAGAAGCCCTCGGTGGACTCCACTGACCTCAAAAACGACAGACCCATCTGCCTGCTACCCTTCACAGCGAAAGTCATCGAGAAAGCCATCAACCGCCAACTCGCCACATTCATTGAAGAGCACAGCATCCTCGACTCTTCCCAATCCGGCTTCAGAAATAGAAAAAAAGCACGGAAACAACCCTCCTCACCGCAACAGACAACATCTGCACCCTAGTGGACAAAGGAGAAACAGCAGCCATCGGTTCCTCATCCTCTCAGCGGCGTTCGACACAGTCTCTCACCGCACCGTAATACACAGACTCCAAGACGCAGGGATTCAAGACAAAGCCCTCAACTGGACCCGCTCCTTCCTCTCCGGCAGAACACAGCGGGTCAGACTTTCCCCTTTCCTCTCGGACCCAACACCAACCACCTATGGAGTCCCCCAGGGGTTATCCCTCAGCCCTACACTCTTCAACGTCTACATGGCTCCGCTCGCCCCCATCGTCAGAACCTACAGACACAACATTGTGTCAAACGCAGACGACACCCAACTCCTCCTCTCCCTATCCAACGAACCCAACATCACCAGACACAATTTTCGAGAAGGCATGGAAGCCGTTGTCAAATGGATGAAAAACAGCTGCCTTCAACTAAACACCAACAAAACAGAAGTATTTATCATGGGCCCACACCCTGACGCCTGGAACAACACCTGGTGGCGCCCTGCCCTCGGAAGTCTTCCCACCCCCACTGACCACACACGTATCCTGGACTCCGAACTCAAAATGGACCGCCAGATCAACGCCGTCTCGTCTTCCTGCTTACACACCCTCCGCCTCCTACACAAGACCTTCAAATGGATCCCCCTTTAACACAGAAAGACCGTCACTCACGCCCTGGTCACCAGCAGACTCAACTACGGCAACGCACTCTACGCTGGAATAAACAAAACACGCAAGCTACAGAACATCCAGAACGCCGCCGTAAGACTGGTCCTCAACCTGCCAAGACACTGCCACATCTCCCAGCATCGGCGCACACTCCACTGGCTCCCCATCGAATCTGGAGTCACCTTCAAGATGCTCACCCATGCTCACACAGCCCTCCACAACACCGGACCAGCATACCTGAACAGCCGACTCAAATTCCACACACCACAAAGGACCCTACGATCAACCCAGCTCTCCTACACCGTGGTCCCCTGCACCAGAAAGACCAGATCAGGCGGCCGCTCCTTCTCCTTCCTCGCAGCCAGAGCCTGGAACGCCTTCCCTCTCCACCTCAGACAGACCACATCTCTCCCTATCTTTACAAGAAACCTCAAAACCTGGCTCTTCGACAGACCCCCTCCTTGATAAAATGGAACCTGCGTAACCTCCCCCCCCCCCAGCACCTTGAGACCCTCACCGGCGAGTAGTAGCACTTAACAAACACGTGATACGAGCATCCCAGTATGACTCACACTGGGGACTGGGCTTGAACTCAATAAATGTACTTGTCAATGTTGAACTCACAATGGTTTGTGTACTATTCATTACGACCGTGGACCAATAGAGCTCCTTTATTGTTTTTTTCAAGGAGAACCGTTGGCCCACTGGGCCTACCATGTATGTCTTGGACCCATTTTGACAAGTGTCCTTTTTACCTTTTGCAGCCAGATAATCTTATGTGAGGTGACTATTTGATGATAACTGACAGTGGTAATATAGAACAAGTCAGCACCTCTGCACTATCTTCCAATAGTTTTTAAGTATATACGTACAAGTGTGCTCAATGTAAAACACTGTGCCACTTAACCATTGTTATCCTGTATAGAAAACATTATTTTCTCTATACATTTAGAAACCAAATGTATAATACAGAGCACAGCAACAAGTTAGTTTAACAGACAACCTTGTTGTCGGTTTGTTTTAATGAACATAGCACCATGCAATGTGTACAATAGATTATAAAACCACCCTAGTACAAAAAGCAAGAACAATCTTGGTTGTGTTGACGCAAAGTATGTTGTGGTCACTTTCTACTCTTCTTGTACCTCCATATCAATGAGGAAAGGCCACTGTTCCAGGTTGATAAAGATGTAATCAATACAACTCCTACTATGGCCACATATCCAGAGCGTACGGATCAGACACGGAGCTGTACAATGACATCTGTCCACAACCCACAGAATTGATTTTAAGTTTCCAGATCCAGTCTGGCACCTGGGGAAATTAACAAGGCGAGGAATCTACGGTCTCTGAGTATTTAAGTCGTCCACTCTTCGCTAGACTAAGCAAATATGGAAGTATCTGGTGAGTTATCACTGGGTGGAATGCTCTGGTTCTACACTAGACACAAACACTACCATTTAGCGTTAAAAGTTCTTGTGTACTTACAAGTTTCTCTAGGATATTTCTAAACTCTGCTGTGAGCTCTAGATGACGAAACACTAGGTATTCAGCTACCACTCAATCATGCTCAATGACTCAAGGCTGAGGTGCAGAATTTCTCAGTAGTGTCTGGAGGGGAGACTGCAGATACATCTTCAATGGTATTCATGATCCTAAATATAGGCTCAGTAAACCAGTACTGGCAAGACTAGGGTAATGAGCATTTTCACCCTGGGGATCAGGGGAAACGGATGAAAGGTGTACACAGAGAATATGGACCATATGATCGAAAAGTCATTGCCCTTGGACCCTGGTTGCCAAACCTGCTAGCATAACACTGGCATTCTTTGTTGTTCTGGGTGGAGAGAAAATCAGTGTGCGACGACCCTATTTGTGGAAGAGGTAGTCCATTTGATCTTGGTGGTGATTCACTTTGTGACAGTCCAATAATGTTTGACTGAGTACATCCGCCTGATTATTTTGAAGTCCAGAGAGATGCTCCATGGTCTCCAAGTGATGGAAAATGGCCCGCCCCATAGCATCTGTGCCTCTTTTAACAAAGGCATTAATATGGAGCTGCATTTCTGCATCTGAACACAGACCTTTGGGCGCTAGTTCTTGCATGCCAGTGTTTCATGGAGGCAACTGTCATTAGCACTAGTCTGTCTGATGAAGGGTTGGAATGAAGCCCTTGTGAACCAATTTCACATGTGACACTGGCTGACCTGTCAGCTCTGAGACTTTCCCGGCAGCACTCTGAACACAGAGTGCTGTCGGGGATCCTGCTCGTGGTGGTGCATTACCCTGGTAGGAACCTGGTCCCAGGGTACAACTCCTGCAATAGATAGTGTTAGTGGGTGCGATCGTGACCACTTCTTTCACCCTGGTGAGACTCCAAGTCCCAGGGTGCAATGGGCCTCACCACACAGCGTAGGGAAAATGAATGCATTTTCAATGAAAGAACCCCTTTTGCTGCATTACTAATGCAAAATCATCTTATGGACCAATCTGAAGATTATACCTAAAGTAGCTACAGTCAGTCGGCAGTATACTTTGTTTCAGTTACTTAAAACCGTATATACAATCTAAAATACATACTTAATATAAATTAGTAAAATAAATAATTATTAATAATGTCCAGGGCAAAATCTAAAAGGCTTTCAAAAACATTAAAAGATATCATTCCACTTGATCAAACTTCCCCTGTATTTGAGTCATTAAAGATTTGTATTCCCAACTTTGAATTGCTAAGATTAAATATGTAGTTATCTATCTCACATATTTTGGAGTGGTTCCCCTAAAACGGATTAAAATCACTTCTGATATAGTCCTTATCCCTTCCATTTAAAAAATCTGTTTCAAGTGTACCTTACGAATATCCAGTAACTTTGGACATAGGTAAATAATGTATTCCAATGTTTCCCCCGCCAAATTACAGAGTTGGCCCATGCTGATCTAGAGGGGGGGAGTTCTCCATTGTCCACCAATCTGATCAAATGGTATATAAAGGAGTCTGAAACGCAAGAAAGAAATTTTTCCCTTCAGGTTCACACTAAATTCTAGGTATAATTGCCATTGCCGTGTGACACTCCAGGTTTTATATGATATTTATATTGTTTCACCCTCTCAATCTCTGAGAGGCAGCTGGCCATTCTGATTTCCTAGCGGTGGTTTCCGTGTACATTTGGTAATTTTATACAAATAAATTATGGTCAGCAAATTGTACTTATCCAAAATATTCTTAATGAGATATGCCACTGGTGCTTCACTTTTAGATTTTGACAGTTGTTTATTTCTGTAAAATCTTATGATTATTATTTCTCCCTTGACTTGCTATACAATAATTAATATGGGTAATTGTAATCCAGGCTTTAAACAACATAATTCCAAACTCTAATCTTATCATAATTTGCTGTGTTGCTTTCAGTTGGTTGAATATCTTCCTGATTCCATTCTGAAACCATGTTTCTTCTTTACTGATGGTTTACGGGGGCAAACATACTGATCCATATGTTCAGGCTGGTACCAATTTAACGTTTGCAGTGGTTATGGTTGGACATTTCGAGGAGGGCGTGACCAAGCCGTATACTGTAATGGCTGCACGGCAGTGAAACTCCGGAATCGAAAGCCCTTCTCCTGAGGGTTACAGCATTTTTACTTGATTTCTCTGCCTCAAGAGGGGAGAATACAGCATCTCCTACACCCGGTGGTGCCGGGACCCACTGATTGGTGCCATGATGGAACCTTCTGCTGCAGGGCTGCTGGATCGGGAGATTGTGGCCAAGCCTGCCTCAGAGGTCCAGCGGCGACAGTGGGCGTGGCCAAGCCTGAGGCACAGGCTGCGGAGCCTCACTAGGCCCCCTCCCTAAACTATCCACGTTTGCCTTTTCCGGCCTCGTCTCCACCTAACTACTGGGTCGGGTAGGTAAGCCCAGCCCTCCTTTGAGGCCCCGCAGTGACGAAGGCTGTGGGTGAACCTGAGCAGAGGCCCGGAGCCTCGCTGAGCCCCCCCCTACATCAACCGTCAGTGCCTCATCCGGCCGTCACCTTGCTCTTCTGTGGCCCACCGCTCTGCACACGGCGGCCAGCCGACAGCTCCCACCTCTGTCACGGCGCTCCGGGGCGTCGAGAGCGGTGATTGGCTGACACTCCAAGGCTAGCTGGAGTTGGTGTCTCCGCGATTATGTTCGCGGATGACACTCTATTACTTTCGAAGACCCCTATGGGCATCGAGCGAGTCTTGGACGCCTTCATAGATTTCTTCCACGAACGGGGTTTGGAAATAAATACTTCCAAAACAAAATTCATGATTTTTAATCACCCGAAAATAATGCGCCCAAGTCCTGTGATTGGAGGAGCCTGGCTTGAAAGAGTGCAGACGTTTGAGTACCTGGGTCTTACTCTCAATGAGAGCATGACCTGGGCTCAACACCAAATAAAATCGCAACTAAAGCTCACTCAGAAGGCAGGGGGCATTCTTAAACTCTTAAGCAAAGCTACAGTCAAGCCAATTGGACCACCGCTAGAAATCTACAAACTGCAGGCACGAGGGGCGGTAGTTTACGGTGGCGAATTGTGGGGCCACAACTGTGCCCCCGCGTTAGTCGCCACCGAAAACAAGTTCCTCAGGCAGTTGGTTTCACTTCCATCTAGTACGCCACTGTTGCCTCTGAGGCTGGACCTGGGACTCGGACCTCTTAATGAGGAACTGGGCCTCAAACCTCTGACCTTTTGGAGGTGACTCTGGGTTACCCCAGAGCTTAATATCTACAGGCAAGAGCTTGTGGAGGTCCTAAAACTGCCTAATGCATGGAAACTCTCCTGGTTGAAATACATAAGACAGGAATTTTAGAGACTCGGCCTCTCTCTTATGTGGAGTAACCCGGAGCGAGCATGCACTGATATATAGCTGGCTATTCTGTACTTTGAACACAATCTAACTGCACGCCTATCAAGCGCCCTATTCGGAACTCTGACCAACGCATTCTTAATGACTAAGGATTATTATAAATTAGAGTCTGCCCTGAATGACATCAGCCCCCCTGGCTCCAGGAAACTTTATCTCCAATGGAGACATGGCTCCTTGCCAATTAGAATCCTCACGAGTAGATGGTCCCCTCCTACCCCAACAAACTGTCCAGGCTGCTCTGCGGAGTATGAAAATGAATTGCATGTTGTATTTTTCTGCCCAGGATATCAGATCCCAAGAAAAAAATGGATAGTTCTAATCTGTAAAAACCTGGGGATTAGACAGTGTTATGAATCATTTCGAATATTAAAAACTGATCTTTCCCCTCCAATTGTTTTCGCTGTAACCAAATTTCTAGCAGCAATGTGGTTTATGAGACGGAACTATCTCAATGATCAGCTCAGTGGGAGTGTGTAGACACATGCTTATAGACTTGGGGACCTTGATTACTAATTACACAAGGGTAGGGCTCTTTGATGTTCATGTTTTAATTCCTTTTTATCGATTTTCTTTATCCCATTGTGATGTATTGGCTCAATGTATAAGATTTGATGGCTGGTTTTAACTCAATGAATTGATTTAAAGTGCCCTAAATTTTATTGTTGAATGTAATGTGATTTCTTTTATGACAATACTGTCGAAATAAAGATGACCATGATGATGAATGATGATTGGCTGTGCTGGTCTTAAAGAACACGTACCTCCAGTCTGCTGCTCTACTCTCCCACTGCTGCTTGCAGCAGACTGTGCCTTCGCCTCCAGGGGCAGATGCCATTAACCTTAAAGGATTCACCTGCTGCATCTCCCTGAGACTCTGGTCTGGTGCTACTGTGCCACCTGCTATTCTGGAGTCCTGGGAGACTGAAGTGCTGCAGACTCGTCCCGGGCCTAGCCTTCATTATCCACCATTAATGTGCCTATGCGGGTGGCCTCTGCATGTAAGTGACCCCCGCATTCCACATTTGCTGCTTGGTGCACATTAGTTTTAACTACACCTCTCCTCACTCACCAGCTTAACTATTTTTGTCCAAGTTTCGCCTGACTGTCTTTGGACTACCCTAAGATTCTTCATGGTCTTTTGTCCTTAAGGTTGGATCAGTCCTTTCTCTGTAGCCACCTCATCATCCTCTTTATTACTGCTGGACCTAGCATTTGTCAATCGCTCTACATAGACAGGTTTCACTTTGCTGCAGCTGCCTGCCCAAACCATTTTTTACTTATAGACCCTCTTCATCCATCTGCAGACCCAGCGGTGTATTTCGTCACAGACCGACCTGCACATTAATTGACTGTATCCCTATCCACTGTTTTGTTTTACCCACCTGCAAATCATCTGCTACACCAGGAACCATCTCACCATGAGTCGGGGGACCCCACACAACGTAAACTCACTATTGGCCTTTCCAAATCTACTGGGAGGCCTCACCCCATATAAAATATTGAGGAGGGACACGATGCGGCTCAGTGCCCCGACCCCCCTGAAGGTACTGCTGCGATCATGGCAGAACTCCGAGCTGTCTTCCATGCATTTGATGTCCGCTTTGACACTCTTGCATATTGGCTTGACCGCATGGGGGAACACCTGGAATGACATGGCACTAACAATAACATGCGCATAGTTGGCCTTGCGTAATCTACAAATATGGGACCCCCTGAACACTTTGTAGAAACTCTACTTAGCGATTTATTTAGCGCCCAGCATTTCACTTTCACGTTTGTCGTGGAGAGAGCCCGTAGGTCATTGGGCCCCCATCCATCACAGGGCTTTTCCCTTCACCCCATTGTGGCTCGCCTTTTGAGTTACAGAGACCGTGACACAATACGCCGCTTGGCCCATAAACAGGCCCCGTTGCTACATCAGGGCTTCACGACTTCCATCTATTCTGACTTTTTATGCTCACTGTCCAATAACAAGGCGGGAATGGGGGGAAGATGGCGGCCGGATAACATGTCCGGTCGGAGGCTCCTGTCTCTTAGGCAGAATTTGCGCGAAAACTCGCCTTAGCATGACACCGTAACAGGGGAGAGAAGACTACCGCCATACTCCAACACAATTACTATTAGAGGTGCAGTAATCGGAGCGCCTAGCACTCATGAAAACCTACCTGGCTGCAGATGTCGAGGAGAGCGAGGATCGGTGGTCGCTCCAAGACCGGGAGGCTGTGGAGACGCGAGGCGCGGCTGGACTGTGCTGCGAAACCTGGGCTGCCGCGGTTCAAGCAAGGAGGAGTCTCCGGAGTGTTGCCGGGAGACTCGGCTTTCGCTTCCGGGGTGAGAGCGGCAGTGCTGGCTGGGGGAAGCCAGAACGGGTGGAGTGTGCGCAGGACTGCTCGTGGGCACACAGAAAACAGGAGGAAGACGACAGCCGGCTCAAAAGACAGCGTACTTACAGAAAGACTGCGGGGGTAAGCAAAACAGCTGCATGTAACACAATCTCCACAATTAACTACGCACACGCCCCAAAAAACGTCAAAGAGATATTTTATGACGGTGTTCTAGATCAAGAGATAGAGACCGTAGAGGAGGAAAAAGACTTTAGCAACCAATTGACCTTCCTAAGTTATAACAATCATTGGTCCATGAGCAAGGAACAGAGTGGGGGGGGGACAACGAGGGAGCCCTCAATGGGTCTAACGCTCCAGCAAACCCTGTCGTAGATACCTCCATAGTTACTCCCAGAGAGAAGGGCGATGAAGGGGTGACAAAGGACTGTGACAGAGATAAAGTAATTACAACACAAAGCCTGTGTAGCCAGAAAGGAGCGAAAAAAGGCATAGAACCTCAAGTAGTTCGTCTAGAGGACACGCAAAAAGAACTGAACTGTATCGCAAAATCTTACTATAACCTAAGAGGAAGACAATACCTCAATCAAGTTTTCGTTCCTCCAATAAATAAAGGTGTAACCCCAAAAAAGTCTGGTAAACAGCCCAAAAAGGTACGACCTACTCCTAAATTCAGAGCAGAAAAAGCTGTCACAGTGGAAAAAGTCCAGGGTGTTCCCAAGGCAAAAATCACTCCATCCCTGAAAACTTTCTTTAAAGTTCAACACCTAGGTCAGCAAGATACCAATTCATCGCACAGGAATCAGAAAAAACAGGATCAGTCTACATTGATAGAATCAAGGAGTAACCCCTTCACGTGCCAAGGAACAACAGATTCAATTCCAGAGGCGCGAGAAAAAGGGAAAAACCCTATAAAGGACTCTGGGAAGGATCCTGCAAATTGTAAGGACATAAATTCGGCAGATATGGAGGAAGCTGATAATGCAGTTCAAGCAGAAACAGGAACAGGAATAGCGAAAATACAACATAGTGAGAAGGAAATACCAGGAGATGATGCGGAGAGTCCCTTAACCAGCAATAATAATCCTCAGGTTAACACCACGGAGAATTTCATGGAAAAGATGTTAAATGAAATGAGAGAGAAATTTGCAATCTCAGAGGCCAACCAAGGAAAAATACAGAATGCATGTGAAATATTAGACTGCAAATTAAACGCACTTGGGGACAGAGTTACAGCAGTAGAAGAAGAAGTGGGAGCTCTCAGTAAGGGGGTAAACATCAACCAGAAAGAGATCAGAACACTAAGGCAAGATGGAAAAAACATGAGTGAGAAACTCGAATCTTTAGAAAATCAGGCCAGGAAAAATAATATAAGGATTTTAAATGTCCCAGAAAATCAAGAAGGCTCTGATATTAAAAGCTTTGTATTTCTCTCATCGCAGAACACTTCCCATGGGCAAGCAAAGAATGTCTAGAAGAAGACATACAAAGGGTCCATCGAGACCCATTTGGAAGATTGAAAGAGAGGAAAACTCCCAGGAAAATTCTTGTCAACTTCAAAACATATACATTAAAGGAGAGAATTCTTGGTGACGCATTGAAAAAAGGGGTTTTCAGTAAAGACAACTGGTCTTTTAGAATAAGGTCGGATATGTCCAAAGCCTCACAAGATCGGCAATGGGAACTGGGCCAATATATGACTGAAATAAAAGCCTTAGGGACCACAGAGCAAATGAAGTTCCCCCCATCACTCAGAATCATGTGGAGGAATAAAATGCGGAACATACGAGACCCCGAGGAGGTTAAAGAGTTTCTTGAGATGGCCCGAATCAACATAAGATCTGAAAATCCTACAAGCCACTAGAAACTGCCAAAGAAACATATAAGGGAGAAGGTAGTTAAAACAAAATGTAGGCATAATCAGAAATATAAGAGTCAGGAGCCTGAAAGGGGCAAAAGAATAGCCCTAATAAAAGAAGAGGGAGGCTTCCCCAGGGTGGGAAAACATGATGTACATAAAATAAAACTAGAATACATGGAACAGAACACGGGTGGGGTGCAAGATAGGGGAAAAAAAAAAAAAATCCTCAATGTCTCAGAAAACCAGGGAAATCAAGGTGTCAGCCAATCTAACCATAATGATACCCAGCATGCAATATACAATTCGAGTAAAATATGGGGTCAATTGATAGAAAGGTTAGTATACTTTCGTGGAATGTAATGAGTTAAGGGTAAAAAATAGGAGAAATAGAATTTTAGAATACTTAAGAGCTTCAGATTGTGAGGTGATTATCTTACAAGAAACCCACCTATTAAAAGAAGAGTGGACCCAGATTTCGAAAAATTTAGGGTGGTTGGACTACAATGTGTGTACAAATCAGAATTGTAACATAAAAGGAAGAGCTATTATGTTCAAGAAATCTCTTAAAGTTAAACTCGAGTATTCCGAAGTAGACAATAAAGGCAGATGGGCAATCGCCAGAGTAAGAATTGGAAATAATCGTTACACAATAGTAGGATATTACGGCCCGAACATAGATGACTCAGGGCCACTACAACATCTATATACTCACCTCTTGTCAGCTACCTCTCCAATAATAATGGGTGGTGACTTCAACATAATCATAGACCCTAAAGTTGACAGATCGCCCCCGGGAAGACACAATAATCTTCCAAATATGAGAGAGTGGCTCGGAAACTACAAGAGAGACTTAGACCTAGTAGATATCTGGAAAATAAAAGGGAATAAAACACAACCTTTTACACTATATAATAAGAAACTTGGACATAGGTCCAGAATTGATTATTTCCTAACTGACAGAGTCCTGACAAAAGACATAATCACATTAAAACATCTCCCTGCTCATATGTCAGACCACTCTGCTGTCCAGCTCACGATACAAAGATCAGAAACCCAAACGCAAAGAAGATTGACAATCGAAAGGGCTATATTGTTAGATCAACACTGCCTACATGAGCTTAAACTGGAAACCGAATCCTTTTTTGAAAATAACAGGATAGGCACATCAAGACAAATCTTATGGGACACCTATAAGGCAGTAATTAGAGGGAAATTAGTAAGCCTAGGAGCATATCGATCCAAAACAATAAAACTCAAAATAAAGGAGTTGGAAGACTCTATAACTCTTATAGATGGGCAAATAGTGGTTGAACAAAGTACAATCAGACGGGAGAAGATGGAGACAGAAAGGCAAAGACAAAAGGATTGCCTTGCGGATATTCTCGAAGAAAAAGTGAGGTCGAAATGGGAAGCTAGCAAACTAGCAAAACCATGAGTATGGGGAAGGGTGCGGGAAATTTCTGGCCTGGAAACTAAAATCAGACTTAACGAGGAATAAGGTAGCAAGTATCCAAAAAGATAGCCAATCACCACCATCTTCTGAAGATATGGTTATAAGGCAGGAATTTACGAAAGTTTTCAGTGAATTATACTCTGAAGACATAAACCCAACAGAAGAGCAAATAGAATGTTACATGAATAGTCTGCCCACTCTATCTCTATCAAAGGAAGAGAAAAAATCCCTAAATGAAGTAATTACTAGAGAAGAGGTAGAAGATGCAATAGAGGGACTGAAAAGAGGAAAGGCAGCGGGGCCGGATGCTCTCCCAAATGAGCTATATATGGCACTCAGAGAATCTTTATCTCCACAAATAACAGACTTACTTAATGGGGTGTACAAACAACATGAAAAGATCCTAGATTCTTGGAACGATGCTATTATTACCATAATTTTAAAACCCGGAAAAAAGCCGACATCATGCGAATCATACCGCCCGATATCACTTCTCAATTGTGATTACAAGATCTGCACAAAAATTATGGCAAAAAGGCTGGGGGATGTGATGACCCAGCTAGTTCACTCTGACCAGAAAGGATTCATTAAAGGAAGACAGATGCATGACTTAACCCATGAACTATTCGGGGCAATAGATGTCGCTTCCTCCGAAAAAACTCCACTCACAATTCTTACCTTTGACGCCGCAAAAGCATTCGACCGGGTGAACTGGGCCTTTCTAAACGAGGTAATGATAAGAAATAATCTGGGGGATTCCTTCCGACATATGGTGAAAGAGATTTATAAGACTCCAAGATCTAAAATTTTGGTGAACGGAGATTTAACTAATAACATAAGAATCGAAAGAGGCACAAGGCAAGGGTGCCCCCTTTCGCCTTTATTATTCAATCTATACATTGAACCCTTAGCAAGCTTACTCAGGGAAAATGAAAAAATATTCCCATTTAAACATCAGGAGTGGTCCAAAAAAGTAGCCCTATATGCGGATGACTTAATGATTTTTACTAACGATTACGAATCCTCCATACCTGAAATCCAAATCATTCTTGAGAATTTTGGGAAAATTTCAGGCTATTTGGTAAACCACTCAAAAACAGAGATTATGTCTTGGAACACTAACTTCACCAACCAAAACATCAAGAAAGAAATCAAATATTTAGGGATCACAGTAGTCCATGACCTGGAAAAAATTCCACAGATAAACTTAAACAAAGTGGCAGGCGAAGTAAGAAAGCTCTTAAAGTCCTGGAGTACCCTCCCCTTAAGCCTAATAGGCAGATCGAACATCATTAAAATGTCTATCCTCCCGAAATATACATATCTGTTTAATACAATACCGCTTGAATTAAAAAAAAAAAGTAATTGAAGAAACTGCAGGGAGAAATCTCAAGCTTCATTTGGGCCTCCAAAGGAAACCGAATATCGTGGAAAAAAATCAGGAGAAGGAAATTACAAGGAGGGATAGCGAGCCCTGACTTGTGGGAATACTATAGAGCTTTTTTCCTCAAAAATATGAGATCAATGATGGGGGCTCATCACTACTACCCTGATTATCTCCAAGCATTAACCAGGAAAGTTGACCATTTTCTGTATAAATTTGGGCACCCAAAGTACTTTAAAAAAAATAAAACTAAAGATCTTAAAGGACGCGGCCAGGCTATGGGCTCCGATCAGAGGAACCCTAAACATTTCATATTATAGCTCTCTAGCTCCTATATGGGACTCCCCAGGTACCCCAGAATGCTTTAAAGACAGTTTGGCAAATCCTCTGAAAAATGCAAACATAGAACATTGGGGGAAAATACTGAGGAGGTCAACACTGATATCCTGGGAAGATCTCCAAGTAATTACAAATTTCACCATCTCCAAATTTAAATATTACCAGCTAGCCAGCTGGGCAAAACCCTGACAAAACATGAAAAGGATACCGAAGAACTGGAAAGAGAAATGAAGAAAGTTCTACCCATAAAGAAAGAGATAGCCAGATGGTACTGGGTACTAACAACCTCAGATGATGAAGATGCTAAGATAGCAGAATCAATATGGGGGAGAGACCTACAAATCCCAAATCTAGAAGAAGTTTGGTTAAGTCAATTGAGAAGTGTTGGGATACATTAAAATCTGCAGCGTTAAAAAGAAATCACCTTTTCACAATCCACAGGGCTTATTGGACCCCCAAAAAACTGTCCAAATTTAAAGGTGCACAAATAAGGAAATGTCCGAAATGTGGAGAGGAAAAGGCAGATGATATCCACATTTTTAAAGACTGCCCTTCCCTCACTGAGTTCTGGTCCGAAGTGGGTAAGATATTGAGCGCGATACTACATCAGCAACTAACTGTGAGTACCATCCTTGTTTTGTTTGGGATTGATAACAACAATATAGGAGCGGGTAGCCTGACAAAGATACAAGAAAACCTGGTTTTTGTAACTATACTTCTTGCAAGAAGGGAGATATGCATCAAGTGGGTAGGTTCATCAACCCCCACGGTTGGTGAATGGATGAATTCAGTCATGAAAACAAACAAACTAGACAGAAGGGGAAAGCAATCCAATAGAAATAACTTTTGGGAAATATGGGAAAATCACTTTAACCCTATTAACTAATGGTCGAGATGGAACAGTGATCCGATTACGCGATGGAAACTTCTGTGGATGAAAATAATTTTCATCGAGTAGTCAAGGTGGCTATCTCCCTTCCACGAACGATAAAAACACAGAAAGTTATTTATGTGTTGGTTTTAAAGGAGACCCCTTTGCAAAATCTGATGGCTGAGAAACTCCCCTCACACCCTCGCATTGGGGCAGTGCTGGCATGGTAATTGCAGAGGCTGAACCTTGATACTACTAAAAAAAACATAAAAATCGCAATATGAGGATAAAAAAAAAAAAAAAAGAGACAAGGCGGAAATTCAACAACGCCAAAGCTCTGCTCCGTAAATATGGACTTGAGTATGGTTGAATCCAGCTAGAGTTCGGGTGGTCGTGGATGGTTAGGCCCGATTCTTTGACACCTCGGCTGATGTACTCTCCTTCTGCAAACAATTGGGCTCCAGTAGACCTTCCTCTACCCATACCACCCTGGAGCACTCCTCGCCAGACCTTAATATTTCAGCTAGTGCTGACCTTTTCCACCCTGGCTGAAATGTTTCAACAGAGTTTACATACTCAGTGCCGTTTATATAATGTTCCAATGGCAGTGCACTGTTATAACCAGCTGACACTGTATCTATTTCAACTTCAACCCACATGTACCCTGATTTCTTCTGATTCATCATTAGGAGTATTCCATATTTCAAAATGTTGGGACCTTAGTTTGTTGGTTGGGTTTTGCAAGGAGTCGCTGGGTACCTTATATTCAGTGTTGGTGGGGGGTGGGTATTTTTGGTTTTCATGAGTACTTTTGTTTCCTTTGTTTCCCCCTTTTCTTTTTTTATAATAGGCTGGATGAGTCCACACACTGCTTTGTGCATGACAATTCTTATTACGTTGCTGATGGGGGTTCTAGGCAAGTCCTAGATCTCACATTCCTTACTTCGAATATCCTTGGCCTCAACAACTACAGAAAGGGTAAATTGGTATATTCATATCTCAACCGACACAGTACCAAGTTTGCATTTTTGCAGGAAGCTTATCTCCCTACTCAATCCTCACCTACTTTTGCAGCATCTTGGGGACCCCATAGATACTTTGCCAACTACATCTCCTATTCCCGTGAGGTTTGTATACTCCTTTATAGAAGTCTCACATTTACTCACCGCACTACCATTACTGACAGCGGCGGACGCTACAACCTTGTACCAGTAACATTGCTGGGAAGAAGAATCCTTTTCTTAAATGTTTATGCTCCTAATGTTGATGGTCCCCTTTTTTTCCAGGAGATAGCGCCCCTTTTGGGTAAATTCGACACTGATATCATACTGTTAGGAGGCGATCTGATTCTAATCATGGATGCCTCATTAGACATCACCAGTACTTGTTCGAGCGGTAAACCATGCTGCCTACGCATTCTTCTTGACATTATTGATAGACATACCCTCAAAGACGCTTGGCGTCTTTTTCATCACACTACTCGAACACACTTTCTATTCTGCTCCACAGTATGGACACTGCTGAACTATTGGTACATATTTGAAAATGGCGATATATATATATATATATATATATATATATATATATATATATATATATATATATGTGTGTATATATATATATATATATAGCGCTCTTCACCATCCCGGGAAAGAAATGACAGCACTCGGAGGTATCTTACTCACACGGTAGTTTATTAACTACAAGTACGCCACAGACGCGTTTCAGCACTAGGCCTTCGTCAGTGTGTTTACACATGAAGAAACCGGTACACTTAATATAGGTAATTACGTACACAGGTACCACCTCTCAGTTGATATCAACAGAGGACTGCAATCCTCCCAGTACGCGCCATCTTGTAATGGTAAATATATACATATATCTATCTACATATTAGCAACACCCTGTATTGCATGTTCTCCCTATAGATAGGTAGATGTGCGTATTTGCGGGGGAAAATTTGTATGTTATAACATATGTCTTCCATATAATGTTTGATACAGCCGTGGATCGGCAATGGTCCTCTTATACTAATGAGAGGTGACCTACTATATACAACCTATGTACAACATATTTACAATATACTTGCTCAGATATACCCATGTTCAGGCAACCAGCAGATAGCGTGAGGTGCCAAAGACTACGTGGATATCCCACTAAAACTATCCAGTTTGATTCATTTGAGTTATGCCAGAATGACACTAAGAGCCCCTTGATCCATTAAATCGCCACTTATTTAACAGTGAGGGTATGTGTATACATTGGTTCCATCCCACCCGCCGGGTCGGGACAATGTAGCCATTGGCGAGATTAGGGTTTTTTTCAATTCATCCTAGATATCTCCTCTTGTAGATATATACCCACATATACTTTATATACACACCCCTATATCTAAGTGACAATATCTACAGTGCTATACATACAGAATTAGATTTCAAAATACAGAACAGATCCATAGAAACGGAGTACATATAGGTATAACAATCATCTATTTACGCTTTGCCTAGATGAAAGACCATTTCTTCTCCGCTATTCATCCCTTTCGGCCACTTAGTAGAGAGGTCTATGATGTAGCGTGACTCCAGCCTACGGAGACGTCGCAATTGATCACCCCCTCTAGCATTGGTTTTGATGGTATCAAGCCCAAAATACTGAAGCTGACTGCGGTCCCTGTTATGCTTTTCGGCAAAGTGCCGGGCGACCGGATAAGCCTGGTCGGCCTTGTCAATGGCCCTTAGGTGTTCCAGGATCCGCAACTTGAGCATGTTAGTAGTGCTCCCTATATATATATATGTATAAATATGGCCAATAAACACTTGTGTCTACATGGATCACTGGAGTGCGAGTCTGCTTGTTCCTCGTTTGAATCTATCGAGAAACTCTTCGCCGATATATATATATGAGTGTATATATATATATGTGTGTGTATATATATATGTATGTGTGTATATATATGTGTGTATATATAAATAAAATATCCCGGCACTGGCCAATCATCCGCAGCGACCCCAGCATAGGCGCCAACTGTGCCAAACTACCGCAACTAACCTTCAGGCGGGCTAAATCGATGAGGGAGGAACTAGTCAACAATGCGCCAACACAGGACAGAGGGGGGAATTGGCTCAAAGCCCGGCAGGATTCTTCAAGTGCACAAAACGCAAAGCCTGCTAACATGCAACCAACACAAAAACAGTGACCACACTACTCGGGGAAAGCCCACTGCTGATAAAAGATCACTACAACTCCAAAACAGACTTTGCAGTGTACGTACTACGTTGCACATGCGACAAACTGTATGTGGGGAGCACATGTCACCCCGTCCATGTGAGAATCCTGCAACACTTAAGAGCCATCACAAACTATGATCCCACATACCCGGTGGCACGCCACATAAACATGTACCACAAAGACAAAGCGAAGGATCGGAGTTACTTTGTAATTGACAGTGTCAAAAAACATCCTAGAGGAGGCAACCGATTGTTAACACTCAGGAGACTGGAATCCAGATATATAATCATGTTAAATAGTAAGATACCTAATAGGCTCAATGCTGATGAAGCGCTGAACGTTCATCTCTAGACTATCCCCTTTGTAATACTGAACTAATATAAACCTCCTCGCGCTCCAGAAAACTGACCGCACCCCTCTTTTAAACATCCTCACTCACCATCCGTTGTAAATACACACACAAGCACATTTGACACATGTAAGGCTAAAACCACACATAGTAAAAGGCAGCACAGACACAACATTCACATTGACTCCGTGAACTACACGGTATGTCCCCAATGCATCAATCAATCAATCAATCAATCAAAGCATTTGTATAGCGCGCTACTCACCCAGAGGGTCTCATGGTGCTTGGGGGAGGGGGGTCCGCTACTGCTCGAAGAGCCAGGTCTTGAGTTGCTTCCTGAAGGAGAGGTGGTCCTGGGTCAGACGGTGGTGGATGGGGAGGGAGTTCCAAGTCTTGGCAGCCAGGTAGAAGAAGGATCTTCCTCCCGGGGTGGCTCTTCTGATGCGTGGAACGGCGGCGAGGGCGTGGCTGGTCGATCGAAGCTGGCGGGTGGGGGTGTAGAAGGTCAGGCGGTTGTTGAGGTATCTGGGGCCCTGGTTGTGAAGGGCTTTGTGTGCGTGGGTGAGGAGTCGGAACGTGATTCTCTTGCTGACGGGGAGCCAGTGCAGGTCTCTCGGGTGACCGGAGATGTGGTTGTGTCGGGGGATGTCCAGGATGAGTCGAGCGGAGGCGTTCTGGATGCACACATAGTTGAAACATCACCCTACAAGAGCCTGCCAGCATACAACCATTCTAGCCAGCCAAACATTACAATGGCAGATTTCTTCCCGACTCCGGATGTTACACGCTAGAGAACCCAACAGGCTTAATGTAGTCAGCGTCCACCCACTGGGGAAGAATCAGTACATGAAGGACTCGCAGGCATACTCGGAATCCATAAACATCAGCCACTGAATTAGCTACATAAAACAAATAGGCGCACACGACAACATTATCGGGTCCCAAACATACCTGGATTTCAGCAGTGATGAGGGGCTAATCTCTACACTCTGTCAGCGGAAACAGGCTCAGCCCGCTCCCGAATTGGCACACAGGCCACAATTTAACAGCAAGCTCGGCCGCAATTACAGAATGCGCACGCAGCATGCATTTTCATACACACATGTTCGAAGTATTTCCTCCATGTCCTTCACTCTTCCATGTTAAGGACGCACGATGTGCCCAAACACACATACAAAACAAGTAGAAGCACCATTACATGCAATTAAACCATGATTATTCACGAACATAAAGACAGACAATCCATGTATTTTAGATGTCCTTGTATTGCCTAAAAGTGAAGTAACTTTTGAAATTTATTTTGGATGACTTGCAATTTTTATTTTTCACTAACTCTACTATGTCCATCACTTGCATGTCCATCACCATGACAACTCATGACTTTTTTCATTTTTACAAACTTTTTTTTTTCTCTGTGTCACATGTGTAACAATGCCCACTATAAAAAGGCTTTCTCACTTGGGTGAAGGGGGATGTAGTGACCAAGGCGGCTGTGTCCACCGAAACGCTTCTAAATCGTATGGAATAAAGAACTATCCTTGGAAATCCTCCCATGGAGTCGGTGCCTGCTTTTTATGGTGGTAAACAGGATTGGCTGAATATGAATATATATATATATATATATATATATATATATATATATATATATATATATATATATATATATATATATATATATATATATATATATATATATATATATATATACGTTTCAAACTCCTGCTACTCCTCCCGCTCGGATCTGGGTTCCGACACAGAAAAACAATAACAGACCACACAACAGCGCTGTAGATGAATTCAGAGGTGGTTTATTGACCCCTTGTCGCCAGCATGACGCGTTTCGGCTACGTCACAGTAGCCTTGATCATATATATATATATATATATATATATATACACACACACACATACACACCTGGGGCTCCGGAAACGGGGAAACGCTGTTGCTTCTTCTTGAGATATATATATAACCACATACACTTTCCGACCATGCCCCAGTCAAACTGCTCCTTCCCCATCCCGTCACTGGTCCTTCCCCACCACTGCCTTGCTTTGCAGGACATTATGGTCCCGCATTTCCTCTTACCCCCTCACCCCTGCAGACTTTCCTCCCCTTACACTCTTAATAATAGACTCAAATGACCCCCAAACATACACATGACGGCAGGGTCCGGTGGCAATAGGAAAGAGACCTTGGCCATCCCATCTCCGACCAGGGCTGGGCCTATTGCTGTGCACAAACTGAATTGATAACCCCCAATGATCGTCATAAACGACTCCATTTTCTTTTCTTACACGGATCATACACTACACCTGTTTGTCTTTCCAAACTCGACCCTTCGGTACATGCTGATTCCTAGTTGCAGGGTTTTCACATATGACCATAACCTGCTCTTTTATTGCCACATTCTGACTTGCTGTGTTCAATATCCTCTCCCAGATGGCTTAACTTATTCTAGACCCCTCCCCTCTGCTGACGCTTCTCAGTAATGTACCATCCATTTAAAAGAACTTCCATAGATTCACCGCCATTGCTTTGCTACTGGCAAAGAGAAAAATCGCACTACGCTGGGGCAGTGCGATACACCCCACCACTGAAGCCTGGCTTCAAAGTATGATGCACTATGAGCTAACAAGTGAAGTCTATTCGCCATTGCAGCCCCCCCTCCGCTAGACCTAAAGTTATCTGGCAGCCTCTCCGATCCTTTTTGCTATCTTTGGAAGCAGACCCCCAGGGCTCAACCCCTCACTCTCCTGGTACCCCACCCTCGTTATTTCACACCAGCCACAATGCTATTGTATATGCCTGGTTCTCCTCCTGCTCCCCGCGCCAGCTATTCTCACTATTGATGACTAGGATTTTCTGTGGTCAATGCATTGTCAAGTCTTATATACACGTTTGTAGTACATTTTCCTTAGTATAATTGTACCAAGTCATGATCCAATTTTTTGGCATAATGCTAAATATCTTGCTTTTCCTGCCTTATGTTTGTGGGGGAAAAAAGTTTGGACCTATCGCACCCCCACCTTATTTTTGTGTGAACCTTTTTATCACTCCTATGATTGCTGCCAATTTTAGACACAGATGTTCCAAGTGGGCATTCCAGTTTAATTTATTGTCATATGCAAGACATAAATATGTGTAAGTGGTCATATGTTCAGTTTTATCCAAACATGTGCACCAGGTGTATCGGGGCCTTTGACAACCGAATGACATAACTTTTGTAGGTCACTACTGATTTTCACCGTTATAAGCCTGTCATTTTGTGTCCCCCCCCCCCACTCCCCTAGTCCCACAATGTTATCAGAAAAGTAATTGGACTCACTTGATTTGCACAGGAGCATTAATTTTTACATGGACAAGAAGAAAAACATTCAATCTTCTGACCAACTGTTTCTATCCTGCCACCCATGAATAGGCTGAACCATATCCAAATGGGGAGTAGCACATTGGCTATCAGCCTTCATCACCTTCTGCCACAACAAACTGAAGCGTCCACTGAAGGTGGTGCATTTTACCAGAAGCATGGCTACGACTGCAGCACTATGCTGGTGTGCCTTTACACCACTTCTGCCGTGTAGCTACTTGGAAGAGCAGGCTCACGTTCACAAAGCACCTCTGCCTTGATGTGAAGTAGACTCAACAGTGGGACAGGTTTTCCTACGTAACCTGTTTCAGTGAAGGCGAGTCTGCTGTCCGCTTCCTTATATTTATTGTGATTTTTATGTACTCTTTACTATTGTGATTCAAGATTGTGAATAAATGAAAGATCCAATGCTGGAAAACTAATCAGTTACTTACCCCAGCACTGGTATCTTTCATATATTCACATGCATCCCTCCTTTTTTACTGGTTAAAGTCTCATTTATTGCATACTCTTCTCACACTTTGGGCTATGAATCTAAGCTATGGTGGCATCAAGGTATCGTAGGAGAGTGACCACTTCCACCTCATTGCCTGAAGTTCAGGTTGCTTCAAATGAAGTGGTTGTGATAGTAAGCAAATACTGTTGCAATGTTTTCTGCAATTTGGGATTGAATGGCTAGAAATGATTCAAGTAGGTGAATATATAAAAGAGAGCAACGCTGGAGAACTGGAGATACAAGTAAGTAACTATTTTCTTACTACTGGCTTTATAAAGTGAGAGCAGAAGAAAGTATCCTTTGATTTTGATCCTTGGGAATAATAATGTGTTATATAGATTGCCTAGTTAGCAGGTCATTCCATAGTTAGAAGGAAATTCAATGGGTTTGGCTCTTTGAATAATTTTTTGTCAATTCCTTTTATACATGCATTACTCTTTTTCTTAAACTGACAGATGGAAGAGGTTCGGGAAATTATGGAGGCTGAAATGAGAACCCAGATGCGCAGACAGGCTGCTGCCCATAGTGATCACCTGAAAGATGTTCTCAATATTCAAGAACAGGAGCTGAAGGCAGAGTTGAAGAGGGTGAGCACTTTTCTGCCAGTACTTCCAATCTGTAGAAAATGAGTATTAAATTCATCTTAAAGTAACAAATCTATTTTTCCAAGAAACGGATGGCGATTGGTTTCATTACATTTTTTTCACAAATGAGATCACCTTTCTTCTTACGTGGCACTATTACTCAAAGTGCTATGGGGTGCAACAGGCATTTGCTCTTGCTTTTTGAGCCCATTACCACTTTGGTATTACAGAAGGAGCCACAGACACTTGCTGCTTCTTTAGTATGTAGTGCACTAGCCTAAATTATATGCAATTGTGATTCTAAGGGCCATTATCGGATGTATGACGTTACAACGCACACTTTTACAACGCATACCTTTACAACGCATTTTTTTACAATGCAACATCCATTCCAACGCATTCCATTACAACGCATGCCATTACAACGAAATTTTAAAAACTACATTTACAACGCATTCCATTACAACGCATACTACCTTTACAACGCATACCATTACAACACATTACATTGCATGTTTGGTAAGTATTGGATAGTGTAGGGTAAAATTTAATATTGTAACTCCAGAGGGTGCAACAGTAGGGTAAGTGTTGGATAGTGTAGGGGTAAAAATTACTATTCTAACTCCAGGGGTTGCAACAGTAGGGTAAGTGTTGGATGGTAATGTTATGCGTTGTAATGACTGAGTTGTAATGACATGCGTTGTAGTGGTGTGCGTTGTAGTGTCATGTGTTGTAATGGTTGCGTTGTAAATGCATGCCTTGTAATGGATGTTGCGTTGTAAAAATGTCGTTGTAATGGTAGTGCGTTGTAAAAGTTGCGTTGTAAAGTTTGTTTCCCCCATTATCTCATTTGCAAAGGAACACGCCTCTCTGCAAATGAGGGAAGCCTTTTACATTGGGAGGTATTAATATACCACTTAAGAGGTGGGCGCACAATTCAAGAGCAGCACTGTGGAGCTCAGAGAAATTCCCAGTTTTGACCCCAAAGGCAGGTGCACTTGCATACGGATTATTATCCCCTTTTCTAAATGCGACCCGGTCTACCTCCGGTAAAAGAGGCGTGCACCCTAAATATTGAACTCACAATATCTGTGGGACAGAATATAGAAGACAAAATATCAAGAAACAAATATCAACCGGTAAGCAAGTCTAGATTTTCTATTCCTAACTCCACATATATTTACCTAGGTGGTGCATACATCAAGTTATGTAGTGTGGAGTTAGGAATAGTAAATCTATATTTCCCTGTATGCACTTACCTTTGGATATTTTGTCCCTCAATATTCGGTCCTCCATATTCTTGTAGCACGGTATTGTTGGTGTTGATATTCAGTAGTACAACCGTTAAAGATGGGGTTGTCTTTCACTGATGCACTCTACCCAGCACAGAGGGCATTTTCCTCAGTGATCCGAGGCACATTCCACATCGAGTGCACACTGTTGAAGGTGTGCTAAGAGACAGACATGGAGAGTGTGCCCAGGCATAACAAGTCTGGCATAACTTGGCTACAGATCTCCAAAAACTCCAGGCATTAACTCCTGATATGATCCTTCTGCTTATTTTTATTAATACATTTTACAAAAAGCATCAAATTCCCTAGGTTTGAACTTGGCAACAAACAGCTCAAATTCAAAGTCCTGCCTTTCAACTGAAATCAGTACCTCATAATTTCTCAAACGGCATGGCAGTTGTTACAGCAGTCCTCAGAAGACAAAAGATGTTGTCTGGCATTAGCGCCTTTTGCTCCTCCAATGGCCTTTCCAGAGGAGCAAGGGACGACTTTAACAGAGGCCCCGCAGTAAGGAAGTGAATGACTGAATGTTCCTTGGAGGACCATCATTAAAGGAGGCCGAGCGCGGGGAGGGGCAGTTCCCGACGCGTTTGGCCGGGATAAGGCATTCTGGTGCTCCTGCGGTGGCCTCATCACTGCCTGGTCCTGTGTGAACTAGGGACGCGCATCCCCCCCACTGCCATCTGCCCTCAAACGGATCTGGAGAGTGAGGTGGGTAGCAAACACATGGACCAGGACCTGCGACTCACCTGCAAGAGACGTGGGAGTCTCCCGATCTCATCACCATGCCAGCCCTTGGCTGCAGCCAGGAGAGCATGGCCTTACCACGAACAAAGAAAGACAGATCCCCCAGGGAAATGTTCGGTAAGACAGGCAACCCGGGGTCGGAGGAGAGGAGGCACCCACATCCCACAAACTGGATTCTAAGCTAGAGACCGACGGAGGAGAGGGCTCGATCACTAAAGCATATATGGAATCACTGTTCGCCTCTCTACGTGCAGATATGCAGGCGATAAGGTGAAATCGCCTCCGACCTTGGAGAAATGTGCTGTGATGTAGATCGGGTGGGAGAAAGGATGGCCGAACTGAAGAACAGGGTCGAGTCGAGTGGAGGAGATAGCCTGGCTCCAACAAGAAGTGTTAAGGTTGAAGGACCAGCAACTAGATCTTCAAGCACACAATGAGGACTTTGAGAATAGGTTGAGAAGAAATAATATCAGAATCAGAGGAGTGCCATCCAAAGCAGAGGGCTCCAACCTGAGTATGTCACAGACCTCCTTTGTCACGTTGCGGGCCTTCCGGAGACTTCTCCCTGCAGCTAAATTGGTTTCACAGGATGAACCTGGAGAGGTCAGGTAAAGGTCCCCCAGCTGACATCTTGGTGTGTGTCCACGATTTTCAGATCAAGGAGAACATCCTCAGTAAGGCCAGAGACTCCCATCCAGTTCACTTCAAATGCCACTCACTGACCTTTTTTCGGGACCTCTCGAGGATTACCCTGCAGAGGCGCAGGGACTTCTGCCCCATCACGGAGCACCGTAGACAGGCCAAGATCCCTTATGCCTGGGGGCACCCTTTTCTAATCAACTTCACATATGAGAGGGCGCTTCATCAGATAAGATCTCTGTGAGGCCTGCGCTTTCCTACAGCTGGAACCCCCAGAGATCCCTGAAGAGCAGCCCGTATCTCCTAAGCGGCAGCGGCCGGCCTGGCAGAAGGTGCTGCGCTTCCGTCAGGTGGCCTAGACTGGATTCTGATACCATTAACAAAGAGACTAGCAGTGTTGCTTGCTCTGTCGTCCGATTTCTCCACCCTGATGGCTTTATGATTCAGCAGCGAGTTTGCCCCCGGGGGATGGTGTGGGGCGGGTGGAAGTCCCCTGCTCCTCCAGGAGGAGCAGGGGACTACCATTTGGCATGATGACCTACCCTACACATGCCTGAGGAACCTACATTGGACCTCTTCGGGATCTCTTTGCTAGTAATGTTCCATCTTGGTCGAACACGCCTCCTACTGATTCATCAGAACGAATGGACTCAGACACTCAGTTGTTATCTTTTCCTTTGTTTAATACTTCCTTTATGGTTTCTAAGAGGATCCATCTGCCTTTCTCGTCTTCCCTTCCGCTTCTTCCCTATCGCTGGTTAGTACACCACCTGAAAACTTCACACTAGAGCAGGCCGGCTGGGCCTGGCAACGGCAGCGCAAGCTTCGAGGGCATAGGGCAGCAATAAGGGTTCCACCGCTGTGATGCATAACATTCGCGTAGTGAGCCTAAATGTCCGGGGCCTTAACAATCCAGTCAAGCACAAAGCAATCCTATCCTATTTAGAATACAATGGTGGGGACATTAGCTCATTGCAGGAAACTCATTTTCTGGCAAGGGACACCCATCGCATGCTTTCCCCGAAGTTTTCCAGACAATATTGGTTCTCAGACTCCTCTAAGAAGAATGGGGTTGCTATCCTACCTACCCATAGCTTCCACGGAGAGGTTGCCAAACACAAGGGTAGAGCCCTAGTGCTTCGAATACAATGGGGCAGTACACAGTTCACAGTGGCGTCCATATGCGCATCGAATGAACACCAGGAGCGCTTCCTTCTAGCCTACCTTGAGCTAGCACTGGCCACGCCCGATCCGGGGGTGGTTATTGGGGGAGACCTGAATTAGTGATTGATACAGACTTAGACCGCTCTGGCCACCGCACGACTCAACCTGTGACTCTCTCGCAGGCGGGACAGCATTGGCTTTCAAACAGCGCACTCAACGATGTATGGAGGCAGGCACACCCTTCTACCAGGGACTATACGTACTAGTCAGTAGCTCATAAGACCTATGCCCAAATTGACCACATTCTAGTCTCTAATCACGGTATCGCTGAACTTGGGTGCCGCCCAGTCCCATCAGTCACTCTGGCGCCTCTGAGACGCGCTGCTGCACTCCGAATAGATAACAAAGGCCATCCTGGAAATCCTTACAGATTATCTCACCAATAATGACGGTGCGCCCCTCCTTTATGGGAAGCTTTAAAATTGGTTAAACTGGGGGAACTGATAGCCATTTCAGCACATGATAATAAGCTTATAATGGAGTATAGGAAGGCGGCAGAGGTTGCGGAATTGGAATCCATACACAAACCAACCGGCGCCCTCTGGGTATGGCGAGACCTGGAGCAGAAACAGCTCATTCATGGTAGGCTGGTCCTTGATAGGGCCGAATACGCTGTACTTCACCTACGTCACAAATTCTTTCTTAGTGGCAATCGCTCGGGCTGCATGCTTGCCCATAAACTGAGACAAAGTGAGGTCTCTGGGTCGATTTTGGCAGTGAAAGCCCCATCTGGGATGCTAGTCCACACAGACTCTGAGATAGCGGAGGATTTCAGTGTGTTCTATTCCAAGCCCTACTCGGAGGGAGACTCCCCCTGCGGAGTCATAGCCGCCTACTTCCAAAGAGTGCAGCTGCTCACGTTACCTGTAGATGCAGCCGTCCACATTGATCGCCCTATTCAAATAAATGAAGTGATTGCAGCGATTGCCTGCCTTAAAGTAGCTAAGTCCCCAGGCCCAGATGGCTTCACCCCTCTATTCTATAAGAAATTCTGCCAGATCCTTGCCCACATACTGATGCGGCTCTTAAGCTCGTTCCTTGACACTTAGATATTGCCTGACTCCTGTGCCTCAATATCGATTATCCTAAAGCCCACAAAAGATACCCAGGACTGCGCGTCCTATTGGTCGATTTCTTTGCTCAACGGGGACGCAAAGATCGTCACTGGTATCTTGGCCGCGAGCATTAATCCGTACATGGCGGGCCTTATTGACCCTGACCAAGCCAGAATTATCCCGACCCGACAGTCCGGGGACAATACGTAGCGTCTCATCCATCTGACGGATCTCATAGCCTGTTCTTGATGGGAGGCCCTCCTGCCGTCAGTTGTTGTGGATAAGGCCTTTAATAGGGTTCATTGGCCATTTTGTCGATTTGGTTTTGGGTTCAGGTTTCTCAGCTGGTGCATATACAAAACGCCCAGAGCTTCGGTCGGGGTCAAGCGGTGTTCCTCCAGACTCTTTCCAATCTGTAGGGGGACCGGTCAGTGGTGTTCTTTCCCCTCTACTGTTTGCTCTATATATGGAGCCAAAGGCTCAGAGGGTAAGGGACAACCCGGGGATTTCCGGAATTCGCCTCGGCGCGGACACACTCGCTATCAGCTTGTACGCCGACGATGTGATCCTGTCTCTGACGAACCTGGCGAACGCCTTTGTGGCACTAGTGAGGGAGTAAAAGATGATTCCTCGGATCAGGATCAAGATGATGACAACAGGCCTGGCCTGGCCAGGGTGTGGAGTGGGGTGATTACATGATTCCTGATCCAGCTTGTCCTACTCCGGATCCAGGGGATTTGCCCCGGCGAACATTGGGGTGTTTCACAAACTGATGGAAAGAGCCTCAAATAGATTTAAGCTTCCTATGCCGTCTGTTCAAACAGAATGCTTCCTGTATGATTTTAAGGAGCCCTTTAGGAAAATGGTCCGGTCCATTCACCATTGTTAACCATGTCTGGGACGAGGGATTGAAAGCAATGAAAAACCTGGCTGCTGTCATCCCAGTTTTGCCACGCCTGGAGAAGAAGTACAAGGTCCCTGATGATAGTCCAGCATCCTTGATAGGCCATCCAAAGCCAGGTTCGGTAATATCGCAAGCGGCTCAAAGAAAGTCACGCAATACTTCTGCACCTCTGACGACTCCTGATGAGGAAGGCAGACGTCTTGACAATGCGGGTAAGGTCTATGGCGAGCCTTGTGATTAGGGCGGCTAATGCGTTCGCGATCCTAGGCAGATACGATCGCCAAATGTGGTACGACCTCTCACCATATTTAGACCAACTATCGCAGGAATCCAAGGTGGAGGCAAAAAGGATTTTACAGGAGGGTGTAACTACATCTGCGGAGGTGATCGACTGCGCAATGGATATTGCCACGACTGCTTTCAACTCGCTAGCAGGTGCGGCGGTTCTTCGTCGCCAAGGCTGGCTCAGGGCGTTCACAATGAAAGGTGGAACGGAAGATGGCCGCTACATAGGAGCTCTCTGTAAGAGCTCCTGGGTTAGGGATAACTAGATCTTAGTTTAAATCCCGGAAAACCTAAGCAAAAGCCATCTTCGCCCCCACCTTCCCCCCCACACAACACGAGGAACAAACGCAAACTTACCTGAAGATACCGGGCATCGAGAAAGCAAAATCCATCGAGACTGCTCCTGGCTGAACTGTAGATTGTCCGCCTGGGAAATCGACTGGACAGCCTGGACGGACTGAGGATCCTCGGCCTGGAGGATCGACCGGGCCGCCTTGGACGGAGGATCAATTGCCTTGATCAATTGCCCGGAGGTCTGACTGTGGCGTCCCCTGACCCACGCTGTGTCGGTGGCCACGAAGAAAGGGAGGCGTCCATGTTGCCCAGATGCTGGATGTCCCTGGAGGCGTTTCGGGAGGTGCTGAAGAGCTGGTCAGCCCTGGCGCCGACGCTTGTTGCAGCGCACCACTGAGACGGGGGCCCCGGGACCGGGGGCTGGCCCCGGGAGCGGTGCGGTGCGAGGAGCGGTGAGTGTGCACTGCCGACGCGGCTGGAGGCTTGGAGAGAGGAACGGATGAGGAGGAAGAGCGACGACAAGGAGACCTGGAGGTGGAGAGACGGCGAGAGGAGAGCGGAATGGAATAAAGCCTACGGGGGAGCTCTCGAAGCGGCGCGCCTGACCTTAAAATGGCGGCCGCTCGAGACATTTAACTTGCACACAATAAATGAAGTAAACAAACTTGGAGACTAGACAGCGAAGAAGGACAAAGAAAAAGGAGAGAGACAGAGAAAGGAGCCAAATACAAAGTTAATATGAGGCGAGAAAGGGAAAATGGACCAATGAATAACGAAGGAAGTAAACAACCTGGTTACTAGAAAGTGAAAAAGGACAAAGAAACACAGAGAAAGGAGCCTAAAACATAGATAATATGAGGCGAGAAAGGGAAAGTGGACCAAATTGAATAAGTATAAAGAGAAAGTCCCCTGACTTTAGCAAGTACAAAAACGGCGGACATCTTGGAATATCTAGTTTTTAACCGATATACCTCAATAAAGGGCCAACTATTATTAGTGTTACCAGTCACCGCAAATACAAGGCCCCAAGAACACCTCTGGAAGCGCATTTAGCATCACTGACATATCGAAATAAAAAGTGTGTAGTGTGTTCCAGCAGGGAACTACGTAATACAACTTAGTCAAAGGCTTCTAGGGAACTACGCAATACAAATAGCCTAAAGGCTCCTGGAGACCCCCAACGTGAATACGAAGCGGAAATGGAGGGAAGTTACCGAGGGACGTCCGGGTCTCATGCAAAGAATATAGAATATCCTTCCACCCTATCCAAAAATGCTGCCAAAAAATTCAAACATACTACACTGAGAAAAAATCCGGACACTCTGTTCGCGGACCCTTATTTTGATAGAGTTAAAGGTATCCTGATGAACGACCTGATATTCTACACAGACAAAACCGCCAAATGGCGTGATATCTTTACAAAAATGCTGTTCACAAAAGTGGTAAAAAATATACCACATGGCACAAAAATAACGACCTCAATAACCAAAAGTGGTAATACAGAAGTATGCATTACTATATACAAAACGGGAATAGTGTTGATACAAGCAACCAACAAAGAACTCGAGAAATTTGAGATAACCTTCCAAACATTAAAGGAAACCATAGTAGGACCTAATCTCCAACATAATATAGTAAGAACAAATCATCAACAAAACATGACCTCACCAGACATCACATCCTACAACAACTACCCTGTCACTAGAGATGTCAATCTGAATGACAATCATATCTCCAACGACGGAGCTTTATCTGTTACGGCGATGGCAACACCGGACAATCAAATTTCTAACACCGGAGCTTTATCTATTACGGAGATGGAAACACCGGAGAATGAGACTGAAATGATAACGGTGTATAATATCATTGCAAATGAAGAGACAAACCAGACCGTAAGAGAAGAACCATTGCCGCCATCTCACATGGCCACTCCAACGGAAGAGGGTAGCTCAGATCTGAGTGAGCGCCCCTATGATGAGAACAATGAAAGGAACCTAGTAGAGGCTATACACCCTCCCCAACCCCCTTCGAATACGAGACTAGAAGTCCACGGATCCACACCTACAAAAACACCCCCTACTCCTAACAATATAAGAAACAATGATGACACCCTCAACAGAATCAGGAACCACAACCAAAGTAAGGATACAACGACAAGGTATGGGACAACGAGAACAGACTACGCTCAGAGGAGAGCAAATGGCAGAACGCAGACTGCCAGATCTATCTCCCTTAAGAAATCACCCAGAACACAGAAAGAAACCAAGGAGCTAAAGAAACTAATAAGCAACATGGCACAAGACTCGCGGAAAGTTTCACAGATAATTGGGAAAATCTGGGAGATGACGGTAAACACGAATTCCAAAATCACCCACATCCAGAATCTAATACTCCGACCAAACCGGACCAACCCCATTCCAGAAGAAGTAGCTCATGCCCTACTTCGATCTTATGAACAACAGGCTCCGAGAAAGGAAGAGATTATCGAAACTGTACCTATCGAAACTGTACCTATTGACCCGAATAGATTGTCCCGAAAGAATGATAGGAAAGCAATCCACCATAACCTACAACATATTCAGGTAAATACAACCGAAGTAGAAAATGGAAATAGCGTCAAATCACAGAAAACATTGAACTGCCTACTGCTTAACTGTCGCTCGGCAAATAAACACGCATCAGACATAGCCGCCTTAATCCTCAACAAAGAAATCGACCTGGCCATCCTCACGGAAACATGGCTCAACGAATCATCCTCTCCTACCATGGATCTTCTAGTACCACCACAATACAACATTGTCAGGTTGGACAGACCCAGGAAAGTGGGAGGAGGGATAGCGTGCATCCATCGCTCGGAGATAAAGGTCAACCAATTCCAATCCGACCATATAGAATCATGTGAATACCTTGGTCTTAACATAAGATCACCAAATAATCAAAACCACAACCTACATGCGTTTTACCACCCACCAGGAGATAACGCAAAGTTCACAGAGCATCTTATGGAGATCATAACTGCTAACTCTAACCCAGATGCCAACAACATATTCCTAGGTGACTTTAACCTCCACTGGGACGACGGCAATGATAATATGGTCAATTCGATCAAAGACTTCCTCAAGGAGCTAAACCTCTCGCAAATATGCACCCAGCCCACTCACTCACAAGGAGCGACTTTAGACTGGATAATTTCTAGAAACAAAGAAATCTCAATTACCGCCATAGACCCGTGTGATTGGTCTGATCATCACGCCATAACATTTGTGATACCGACAATGAAAAAGGGCAGGAACACGCAACCTCGCAAGATCAAAAAACTGATATGAGATACAAAAGAAGCTAATATTGAACGATTGGTTGAAAGATGTGTGAAAGACCTGAAGCCAGGCATCAACGAGCAGAATGTAAATGAGCTGACTGATCATTACATAACCTCAATCGGTAATATAGTCAATGACACCCTACCGCAAAAACTGAAAAGTGTCTCGGAAAAGCCAAAAAATCCTTGGTTTAATGAGGCTTTGAACGAGGACAGGCGAAAACTGAGAATGGCAGAAAGGAAATGGAGACAACATCCCTCCTCCCCTGAACTGAAGGCCCTCAGAAAAACAAGAAAACAATATAATTTAAAGATAACTAATGCCAAAAAAGAATTTATAAGGGCTGAACTGGACAATGCCATAAACAGACCTCGAAAACTCTTCGAGATCTTAAAACAACAGTCAAACAAATTAACCAAAACGGCCCAAGAGAACCCAAAGAATCCCATAAGTTGTGAAAAATTCTCCTCATTTTTCATGGATAAAACTAAACTGCTAGAAGCTGAGCTCACAAATGCAGCGGCTAACCTCACGACCCAGCCCGTTACCAAAAATAAGGCGAACGCGACAACGGAAGATCCCCCAACAAAAAATAAGGCAAGCTGGGATACATTCGAACTATACAACCAGGAAAAGATCGCCAAAACTCTAGCGGAACTTAGACCCAACAACCACTACCAAGACCCGCTACCGGCAAAATGTGTAAGAAAAATCAGCCACACTCTAGTTCCAATCTGGACCGAGATAATAAATGCCTCACTATCACAAGGGACCCTACCTGACTGCCTAAAAATGGGGCAGGTAGTTCCCATCATCAAAAAACCGACAGCGGATGCAACTGACCCAAATAATTATCGACCAGTGACCAACATCCCTTTACTGGCCAAACTTATTGAGAAATGCGTGCAAGGCCAACTGAGTCAACACATCGCTAAGTTCTCACTATTAGATGACTGCCAATCAGGTTTCAGAACAGGACACAGTACTGAAACTGCGATATTACATATTGTTGATGACGCCCTACAAGCCCTTGACCAAAATCATGCATGCCTACTGATTCTACTAGACTTGTCATCAGCATTTGACACGGTAAACCATGAGATACTGATGACCAGATTACATGACAGGATGGGTCTATCTGGAAATGTTTGGAAGTGGTTTAACTCCTTCCTGCAGAACAGGACTCAGCTATTCCTGGTCGACCAAGCAATCTCCTCCCCTTGCCCTAACACAATAGGGGTCCCTCAAGGTTCAACGCTATCCCCAGATCTCTTCAACTTATATGTAGAACCTCTCACAGAGATCCTTCGGAATACACAGATCTCCTACCACATGTACGCAGACGACACACAAATATACATGAAGATTGCCTGCAGTGATGACATTGACCTTATGAATGAAACTCTAAAGAAAGCGTTGCATTGGCTAACAGCCAACCATTTGAAACTTAACGCCAACAAAACAGAATTCCTGCTAATCTCACCGACAAGAAGTCAACCAGAGGTAAAGGAATGGGCTAAAATGATAACTGCGCTTAACTGCACTCCGACACTTGTTAATTCAGCCAAATCTCTAGGAATTACACTAGACGAGAACCTAGACATGAAAGAACACATCAATGCAATGGCTAAGAGCGCCCGTTTCCATTTGAACTATCTAAGGAAACTGAAACCCTTTATCTCAGAAGCAGATCTAAAACTTGCGATCCAATCGCTAGTTATCTCAAGGATCGAATATGGCTGCACTACGTTAGCTGGCCTACCAAAAACATCCACTGCCCCGCTAAAAGCCTGTCTCAATGCAGCGGCAAGACTTATCACGGGAACGAGGAAATTTGATCACATATCTCCCCACCTGAAGGCACTAAACTGGTTACCCTATGATGCTAGAATTAAAATGAAGATGGCCTGTATTACACACAAAGCGGTCCACTACAACACGCCAAGATATCTAGCCAAGAAAATCAAGCTATCGGGAGGTAACAGATCAACGAGAAGCGCTAAAGAGTTGCTCCTACGGCCGGCCTTCTTCCGGGAAAAAAAAGACCTAAGACCGAGCTTTTTCGGGAGCCGCCCCCAGAGTCTGGAATTCACTCCCACCCTATATCAGGAAGATTCAAAATATTGCAGCATTTAAAAGGGAACTGAAAAGCCATATGATGAGTAAATACCCTACATAGAGATGACCACAGACCAGTGGCGCAAACTTTTTTATGCCAAAGATGACGGGAGCCATCATAAACAATTGGAAGACCAATAAGACAAATGTCTAAACACTCTAGTTATGACTATGACTATAACTCAAGCTTCGGCTGTACACCCTATCGCTACCTCATATTTAGGTGTTATCTGCACTATGTATCACACCAAAGTTACTACCCCTACCTTGTCATGTGAATATTTATGATCGTTACAACTAGCTATACCCATTCTACCCTTTGGTAATTACTCTGACACTGCTCTGATAATAATTTACAATCCTACCTCATCGAACTTGACTGTACGACTATGGCACAACCTAAACCATATGCACCACTTATCGCTAAGTGATCAGGCGTTAAGAATATATTTATTCAATCACCCTAGATAGCATATTGCCTCCTACATTCCATATTTGTTTTTGTTGTTTTAATTGCTACGATAATGTCAAGTTATTAACTTCATATGTCAGTTTGTAACCATCCTAGATAGTATATCGCCTTCTACCTCCATATATGTTTGCTGTTATAATTGCTTATTTAATGTCAATCTGTAATCTCATATGTAAAGCGCTCTGATACCCACGGGTCTTGTCCGCGCTATATAAAACACTATAAATAATAATAAATAAAAAAAGGGCAACATGGTTCCGACCGGAGGTACAAAACAACATTCCTGGACCTTCCGTTTGACGGTGAGGCATTATTTGGCAAACATATCGATGATACCCTCCAGGACATAAGAAAGGACATGGAGACTGCAAGATCCCTGGGAACTCTATGGTACAGGAAGGTTCCTTTCTGTGGAGTCAGAGGAAAGAGTACCACTTCCTACAGAGGCTCATACCAACAACGGTATTCTTCTTATGGTTCAACTCCTCAATCTTATCCGCCTTATCACCAAAGGCATGGCCAGTCGTCTTCTTTCTCTAGGAACAACTCTAGAGGGAAGCAAAATCGCCAGGGGCGTGACACCACCAAGAGACAATAGCGGCGTTCTGGCTCTGCCTGCTGTAACCCCCTCCCCGAAAACATCTGTGGGAGGCAGGGTGTCTCGATTCCTCCACAACTGGGAACAAATTATATCAGACTGCTGGGTACTCAACATCATTCAGAGTGGCCATACGCTGGAGTTTGTACATTTTCCACCTTCCAAGCCCCCTGCTGCCATGCCTTCGAAACATCTGCGTCTTCTCAGCCTCGAAGTTCATCAGATGCTCCTTAAAGGAGCGGTAGAGCTTGTCCCCCTTTCTCAGAGGGGAGAAGGTTTCGGTTCCAGATTTGTTCTGGTCAAGAAGATGCTGGAGAAATGGCGCCCCATTTTAGATCTCAGGGAGCTAAACACCTCTCATAAAAGCCATCCTTTCTGATGGTCTCTCTCCAGGATATTTTACCTCTCCTCAACTCGGGAGACTTCATAGCCTCTCTCGATCTCGAGGATGCGTATTTTCACATACCCATTCATCCAGCCCACAGGGCGTTTCTACGGTTTACAGTAGCCAACAGCCACTTTCAGTTCAAAGTCCTTCCTTTTGGACTTCGGTATGCTCTGATGATCTTTACCAAGGTGCTTGCACCGGTGGCAGCTTTCCTAAGGAGTCAACATTTTCAAGTCTTCCCCTACCTCGACGATTGGTTGTTGAAGGCCTCGACCAGACGAACAGCGGAAGAAACAGTGGATGCGTTTAAAAGACTGTTCAGCAGCCTGGGCCTGACTCTCAACTGGGAGAAGTCCTCTCTCTGTGTCCGTCCACAAAGGCATGATTCCTGGTAGCCATCCTGGACACGTCTCTCGGCAAGGCTTCTCCATCCTTAAAAAGGCAAGAGAAACTGATGTCTATGGCTCATCTGTTGTGAAAAAGAAAGTGTCTTTCAGTACGCCGTTACAAGTCCCTTCTTGGAGGATGTCCTCCTATATTCCTCTGATACCACTCTGCAGGTTGCGGATGCGGTCACTTCAGGAGTAGCTCGACATGCAATGGCAGCAATTTCACTGGTTTTTCGACGACCAGGTTGTGATCACGGTGGCAATGAAGAAAGCAGCCTTGTGGTGGACGAAGGAAGAAAATGTATCCCAAGGTCTATCGCTCGTAATCAATCCGGCTCCTCATGTAGTCACTACAGATGCATCGCTGGAAGGCTGGGGTGCGGTGCTACAAGACTTGCAAGTAAGCAGGCGTTGGTTGCCTCAGCACCCCTGTTAGATTTGGGGGTCTCTGGTTGGCACAGGTAGGGACCCTCTCCTTTAGTCGGGGAAAGGGGATTACACACCTAAAATAACCGCTGCTCACCCTCTAGGTTGCGAGGCGCGAGCAGTCAAGGCTTATTTCAGAGGCGCTGTAAGTTAAGCAGTTGTGACCACATACAGTAACAACACTACAAATGGGCACCACACAGGTTTTATATAAAAAATAAGTAGACTTTATATAGTTACCACAAGACCATAAACGACAAAAATACACACTATGATTACTATAAGATGGTAGATTTAAGCTTAGTTAAGTTCAGTTTTTAGATGCGATACTCTGCGTCAATGTACCTTAAGTTGCGTTGCGGTTCCACGACAAGCAATGGCGCAGCGATGGGAAATGCGGCAAAGTTCAGATACAAAGAAATAAAGACGTGAAGATCTTCCAGATGCAGCACGCTTCTCGGGGATGCGAGAAGCTCTCTGTTCGATGCGTGGACTGCAGCGGCGACACCCTTACGATGCGACGGCAACAGCTCCAGCGGCGACGCTCTTTTCCACGATGGGTGAAGCTTCCGCTTGATGCGACAACTACAGCGGCGACATCCAAGAAGCGACGGCAGCAGTTCCGATGGCGGCGCGCTTCTCGGGGATGCGAGGTGCTCTTGGTTGATGCGGTGCAATGCGACAGTTCCAGTGGCCACACCCTCCTTCTTCGGAGTTGCGACGGCAGGTACAGCGATGGCGACATGCTCCGACCTCGTTGCGAGATTCTTCTCCTGATGCGTTGCAGTGCGACAACTACAGCGGTGACACCCTCTTTCTTCAGAGTTGCGACAGCAGCGACGGCGACACGCTTCCTCTTCGTTGAGGCACGCTTCTCTCCGGTGCAGTGCAACAGTTCCAGCGGCGACACCCTCCTTTCGCCGGAGTTGCGACGGCTGGCACAGGTTGAGTCGCGCTTCCAGCTCCTTGCGACACGCAGTTCCTCAGAAGGCCCAAAACAGCAGCAGGCCCTTCCACAAGAACTCTGGGGAGCTGGGGGATGAAGTCTGTTGTCCCCGAGACTTCAGCAGGAGGCAAGCTCTTTTCCAAGCCCTTGTAGATCCTTCACAAGTTGAAAGCAAAGTACACAAAGTTCCTTACTCCTTCCTATGGCAGTAAGGCAACCGCTGCAGGCCAATCCTTCAAGCAGTACTTCAGCTTGGGGATAGTCTCTCCTCAGTTTCTTCAGGTTCCTCTCCTCCGTAAAGGTTTCTTCTTGTAGTCCAAAAGTGATCTAATATTATGGGAGCAGGGTCCCAATATTTATACCCAGAAATCCTTTGTTCTCTGAGGGGAGAGGGGCTTTTGCCCAGTCCAAACCAGTTCTGAAGCACTCTGTTTACCAGACTTCTCCTTTCCTTTCACAGTGCAGGGCATGCACATCAGACGCCCCACAGGAGGTGGAGCCAGCATTGTGGAAGGCAAGTACAGTCCTGGAGCACTTTGTTTACAGGACTCCTTCTCTTCTTTCAGTGTGCAGGGCAGAGACATCAGCCGCTCCCCAGGGGGTGGAGCCGGCATTGTGGAAGGCAGGCACAGCCCTATTCAAGGTTCAGGTGAACTCCTCCCTCCCATCTAGATGCAGATCTCTCTATTCGCCACTGGGTGACTCAGCCTGTCTCCTGGAATTCCCCAGCCCTGTCACTCACAGAAACCAGACATAGGAATACACAAACTAGCAGAAGCAGGTTTGAATGGTTAGACAAGCAAATACCTACTTTCTAAAAGTGGTATTTGCAAACACAGAACATTAAAATAAACTTCACTAAAAGAAGTGTTTTATTATTCTGAATTCAGGCATACTAAACTCGAATTTCTACCATGTTCTCTGAGCCTGTTAGGATTATAAAATGTAACAATTCTAACAGCCCGTTCTGGCCTATGGAGAACAGGTAGCCTTGCAATAGTGAAAAACGAAAATGGCTGTAATTCACTATTAGGACATGCCACACACACACCAGGGCGTGTCCTACCAAGGCACCCTGCCCATGGGCCTACCATAGGGGTCACTGATATGAAGAAAAGGGAAGGTTTAGGGACTGAGAAGTGGGTGCACCTGCCCAGTCAGCATGACAGTACCAGACTGCATGCAGGCTCTGCAATGGCAGACCTTAGACACATTTTACAAGGCTGCTTCTGTGGGTGGCACAACCAGTGCTGCAGGCCCACCAGCAGCATTTGGATTACACGCCCTGGCACACTCCGTGCACAAGCCTAGGGTCTGACAAGAAACCAAAATAGCCAAACATGGAATCACTAATCCATACATCAATTTACAATAGGGAGCACTTGCACTGTGGCACTGGATAGCAGTGGCACAGTGCCCAAAGCATCTAACACCAGTAAAAACACATGAGGCAACAGCAAAAATGGAAGGGAGACCCACGCCAATGATGCCAGGTCTAACAACCCCCTTTTTCTTATCAACCTCCTGAAACTCAGGGCGATTCGTCTGGCGCTGCAAGCTTTCTTTCCACGGTTGCAGGGGTCAGCAATTCTTGTCTGCACATGTCAATGCATTACATAAACAAGGAAGGGGATACCAGATCTCTTCCGCTTTCGCAGGAGGCCCAGAAGATTTGGGAATGGGTTCTCCTACACAGGATATCTCTGCAGGTGGAACACCTTCCAGGGGTCCAAAATGAAAAAGCGGACATGCTCAGCAGGCTGTCATCAGTCAGCCACGAATGGGAACTGAACCAGAATATCTTGGAGGAAATTTGACCATTAATTGATCTATTTGCCACCCCGGAGAACAGGAAATGCCAGTTTTATGCAAGCAAGCTTCACCATTGCGGCTCTGTAGGGAATGCTCTTTCGATAGCCTGGTCAGGCACATTTGTCTACGCCTTTCCTCCCCTTCCGTTAATACCGAGAATTCTCAGGAAGATCAAAAAGGAACCATGCAGGATGAGCCTAATAGCTCCAGCTTGGCTGAGGCAGTTTTGGTTAACAGAGCTTCACCTTTTCTCTCTGGACCTTCCACGTCCTCTACGAATGGTGCCAGATCTTCTCACGATGTCCCAAGGCCAAGTCTGGCATCTGGATCCTCACTCCTTACATCTTTCAGCATGGCTCCTGAGCAGCGAGAGTTTCTTGGTTTAGGTCTCTCGGAAGAGATAAAGGAAGTTCTCTCTCAGGCTAGATCTCCTTCAACTAACAAAACATACCATTTAAAATGGAAGTGATTTTGTATCTGGTGTCAGCAGGAAGATGTTGATCCTTTGTCGTCTCAACCTCACCAGGTTATTCCTTATTTTCTGTCTTTGGCTAAAGCGGGGCTGGCTCACTCATCCATAACAGTTCATCTAGCGGCTGTGTCTCGCTATAGATATACTGCATCTGGGCCTTCCCTGTGGTCAGACAGAATTATTCAGCAATTTATCAAAGGCCTATTTAGAGTTTTTCCTCCAGTGAGGCCTCTGCCTCCAACGTGGCATTTGAATTTGGTGCTCTCCCAGCTCATGAAGCATCCCTTTGAGCCTATTCATCGAGCAGATATGAAATTCCTCTCATGGAAGTTGGCTTTCCTTCTGGCTCTCACTTGGCAAGAAGAATTAGTGGTCTTCAAGCTCTATCGATCCAAGAACCTTTCCTCCAATTTAAAAGGAATACAGTGATCCTATGGACTAATCTGAAGTTCATACCTAAAGTACCTTTGGACTTTCATTTAAATGAGCCAGTGATTCTTAAGGCTTTCTTTCCTCAACGTTCTACGCCGGTGGAGAGGGTATGTGCAGAGATGCTTGAAATTTTATCTGGACCGTACTAAAGACTTTCGAAAATCTTCTCAATTGTTCATTGCCTTTAGTGCTCCCCGCAAGGGCTTACCCCTTTCCAAACAGGGGATTGCTCAGAGGGTGTCCAGCGCTATACGGTTCTGTCATTCAGCAGCTGGCAAGCCTCTGGAAGGCAGAGTCAGAGCACACTCAACAAGATCCATTGCTTCGTCTACGGCTCTCTTTGCAGGAGTCCAGAATAAAGACATCTGTAGGGCTGCAACTTGGAGCAGCATGCACACCTTCACAAGGCATTATTGCCTGGCGACCTCTGCACAAGAAGACACAGCTGTAGGCCAGGCAGTCCTGAGGAACCTCTTTCATTCAGTGATTAACTTTCCTTTTTTTGCCCTCCTTCCTTTCTTTATTGTTATTGGCACATTTTGCTGTACATTTTCAATGTTATTGCACTCTTGATGAATATTTTTGATTGCAAAGAAAAAAAAGGAAATATTGGAAAATAGAGGAAAAGGATAATGTGATGTCAGTAAGGGGGCAAAATGTGCTTCTTACTGCTAGCTGCTCTGATACAAGCTTTGGGAAACTATGAAAGTTCCAATACTAAAGTAAGAAAACAAGTTGCTTACCTGTAACTATGGTTCTCCAGTATTGGTAACTTTCATAGATTCCCAAGCGCCCACTCTCCTCTCCTGGGAAAGCTCATCCCTCAGCAGGTTTTTAGTTATACTGTTACACAACGGCTACGAAAATCTGAGGCTCTGAGTTTCTCTCAGGAGGATTCTCTGGGGTGAGGCTAATCTGATTGGTTGTTGCTTTTCTTTAGTCTCTTTTGCAAAAAGAGGTGGATATGCTACAAAAGGGAATGAGGCCTAGGCCTTTTTCTCTCTTTTTGTACCTACTGCTATGTTATTTTTGTTACCAAGACTCCCATCCCGACGACTGGGAATGATACAAGCTTTGGGAATCTATGAAAGTTACCAATACAGGAGAACCAAATTTACAGGTAAGTAACTTGATTTCTTCCTCTCCTGGGCTCATGAATTCACTGACCCAGGAGACATGGCGTACGTTTTTTTATGAAATATTCCTGGGAGGCTGCTGCAAATAGGATTGTGCAAATCTGAGGAGGGGGTTTCCACATTCTCGAAGCTGTGCCGGAGAAAGGGTGTGTGTAACGAACGTCTGCCTCCGGAAATGGTGACATTTCATTCTAGGTATTTGGGAGAACTTGTGTGTAAAGCCTCATGAGTTAGACCAGGTATATTGAGCATGTTATTTGCTTCAGTAGGGAGCCACTTGAGGATTTTATTCTCACCAGAGATTGGCCTAGAAATACCACCAGTGTTATTGATGTGCAGATCGGGCCCTTAACCCGTTTGCTGCGATTTCGCTGCAGTGCGGCACTTCCGCAAAACGGGCGGGGCCGCGTCGGCCGTTGGACGAGCGCAGCACTACGAAGGTATTGCTCTCGACGGCCGACGGCAGCACTTAAGGGTTTAAGAGAGCAAAGTTGGACAACATCAGTAGTGCTGGGCAGAAAACAATCTGTGGTCCATTTCGTACAGTTAGTTAGGCCTGTTAACGCCAGTTAATTAAAAAAAACTGGCTAGTAACATCCAGTTATTTCTGAGTATAGCAACAAATGTCAAATAACTTCCTCGATTATAATAAAGTGTTCTTCTGCAACTCACTGTACCGTGATATCACATTTACAGCAACTAGCTGTAATGTGATCTATTCTAGTACTGTTATGTTCTATAGTGGTTCCTGCAATACTTTACATATATCTGTATGTTCTCAACTAACCTGACATGGCTTTTAAGCAACATGTTGACAATATGCAAGAAACGCACAATCAACACATAAATAATGTAAGCTTTTACACCCTCCAAGGCTATACTAGTGGCATTTATTTGTATTTTATATCAAGTTCAGTTTTCAGGTTTCACCTACAGAGCACTTGCTCTGTGCTTGATATTAAAGGGGGTTTAGAACCCACCCAATACTTACCTAAACCTAACACTCGTTGATTCCCATGTCGCTGTATTTTACATGCTTCGGATTGGCCAGCATGTCATCTGCTTTCACTTCATGCTCTGCCTTGCCATCCATGCTGTGGCGTGAAGCTGGCCCAAGTACATCTCGCTACTCCTGACGGTACTTTTTTCTTTCATTTCTGAACAAGCACTCCATAAGTCTGTATCTACAGGCTGCCTTCTCTCCTCGCCGCTTTCGGGCATTCTTACATTTTTGCTGTATTGCAAATGATTTATGATGGCATTTGTATGCAGATATGGTGTAGGGAGAAAGAACCCCTTAATCCACAAACACACTCACACTTCCCCGCCGTTCTTGCTTGGCTTGCCCCACCTGCACTCTCCCACCTGTTTTTTCAGTCCTTATTTGACCCGCCCCTTCTCGGCCTCTGTTGTCTTGCTGCCCCCTCCCCTGTTGTACATTATGCTGTTCGTCCATACAGTGTTTTGCTCCCCTGTTGCTTGTCCATACAAACTAGCCCACTCCTCCTGTCATTGCTTGCCTCTTCCCACTCTCACCCTCCCACATGTAGCCAATATCCTGCAAAAAACCTACATAAATCAATTAATAAATCCTATAATTAAACTTCCAATATTTACCCCTAGAAAATTTCACGCCCCAGAGTCCTGCTTCTTTATGTCAAATGTGTAAACTGATAAGTTGCACTATCACTCTCTTTGGATGGCAGTGACAGTCTTCTGCCTTGCCTCTTACATGCACTCAATGTAAGTTTACTCCGTGCAGCTGGACTGGGGAATCTGGTGCGAGTCTCTGTGTCTGCGCCGCATTCTGTGATTCCGGGCAAATCACATAATCTTCCCTGGCTTATAAACAATGAATGTGTCCTTCTGTAAAGTAACTGGTGCTCATGTAAAGCTCTCCAATACCTTTGGATGGAATTTGCGCTACAAAAAATAACAAGCATTGGCAAAGCCAATAGGTTTCGCTACTGTGAAATCTATTGTTTTTGTCAGTGTTTTTTAGACATGTTACACAGCAGCACTGGCTGCTATGCAGCATGTGCTAAAGAAAAAAAAAAAGAAAAAAAATACTACAACGTGGTTAACGCTGTCTCCACATCAACAATCCAAGATGGCCACTGCTTAGGAGCTCACGACGGTAGCTCCCGGGGTTTGTGATTACCGAATGGTATTTATCCCAGTATAACCTGATCATCTGAGACAGCTACTCTCATCCATGGAAAGCTGAACATACGATGACCCTAGCGAGACATGCAACTCTAATACTCACGTGTTGCATCTTGCGGTTCACTCGTCTTCACTGGGAACCAGCACCCTCGTCTACACCGAAGCTTGAGATGAAGATACTCACTCCTCACCACACTGAACTCTCGCCCGAAGCCTTATAGCGCAGCTTTCCGCAAGGTGAATTTGTTTGTCCACCGCCTCAAATTCCGGGTAAGGACCGGCTACCCAGCAGCTTGGTTGAGGTGGGTTTGATTCAACACACAGGTGAGTGCCTCCGCCGCCCCCCTGCCCCTGTGTCGAAAGGGGTATTCTCCATTGTGGTTTCTCTGCTCTTTGCCCTCATCGGCTGTAACTCTCCATCAATTCAGCAGCCCCTGCCCGCTTACTCGCTGAATCTCTCTTCGCCTCAGCAGGGGAACGTTGTAGTGCACGTCGCACATCACATTGACCGCTGAGACTGTTGAGCTGCAGTCAATATTTGATGGTCGTGACTGCAGCGGCGGTGACTTTCGGGATGGTCTGCCGTCGGCGTAGATGGCTCCAAGTTAGCCTCTAGCTTTCCCTCCCTCCATGCTAAAGACCCCAACATCTGATTCCAGCCTCTTCTTAGTTGGAAAGTGCCCCATCTTTTGTTCTTTGGCTTCTTGTAAGCAGAGTCCTTGGTCATTTTGGGCCTGGTGGAAGGACCTAAATCTGCCATTTTGGGAATTATTCCTGCATCGTTTAGAAAGACTCTCAGAGGATGGCGCCTTCTACCCTGAAAAGACACCAGACTGAAAATTGAAATGAAAACAGGACTACCCTCTACCTGCACTCTACCCAGCAATATTGGGCCATCTTTGAATGTCTTGATCTATAGCCTGTAAATAATTGAACCTTTTTTTCTGGCTTTTTTAGGGAAGATGCATACAATTAGGACAATATAATACTCCTTCTTTCAGGCTCAGCGTGGTTCGAACAGTATTGTACTCATATAGTTGATCCAACTTGTATTAGCACAAGAGCAGTTACTGTAAAAATCTCACTTCTGCATTTTCAGCATAACCACCACCATGTGTATTCTAACACAGCAACATTCTTGACTGGAGCTATGAATCACTCACTTGCAATCACTATGATCCTCCTTCATGCACAGCATCTATTGGGTCATTATTGCTGCATGGACAGTTATTTGAAACGGGTTGGAGGAATAGCCCGTAGACACCAAAATACACTCTCTCAATAAGATTCCACCACTCCAACCTCCAGCGAATATCTTTGCATCAACATCACGAGCAAAAACCGCACGGTCTGTAAACTACGTACTTTCTACCACCACCCTGGTGACAATCTTTCCTTCATTGAGCATTTAATAGAAATAATTTCCTCTAACGACGACCCTCTGTTGTCCCAAATCTTCCTGGGAGACTTCAACCTCCACTCGTCCATCCCAAACGATCACGCAGTGAACTGTCTTAAATCCTTCCTTTTGAATCAGGAGCTGACACAATTTTGTGATAGTCCAACTCATTACAAGGGACAAATTCTGGAACTCATCATATCCAAAGGTACCACCATTACATTGGATTCCATTATCACTTGCGACTGGCCTGACCACTATTGCATCTTCTTTTTCATTAACAGGGAGGTGTCCACGAAGGGAGATCAACCCAAGAATACAAAACAATGGAAAAGGAACCTTAGAAATACCAACATTGAAGAGTTAGCAACCTGCTGTACAAAGGCTTCAACCCCTCATTTAGAAATGAAAGATGTTCATGTCCTCACAGATTTCTATAATGCCTCGTTCTCTGGTATCATGGACGATATAGCCCCTTTACAACAAAAAACGTCTCCTCCAAAAACTCCAAACCGCGGTTCAATGACTCCCTAAACTCAGAACGCCATAACCTAAGGTCGGCAGAAAGATCTTGGCGATCTATACCAACTACAGAACACCTAAACCTCCTTGGAGCTCTCAGGAGTACCTACAACTAAAACATCAAGAGTGCAAACGCGGACTTCTTCCGATCCCAACTTAATCTAGCCAAAAATTGCCACAAGCAAAGGCACTCTTACTTGCGATGAACTGGCCACCTTTGAAAAAATATCAATAAGTATCGACCTAGTATTAAAAAGGGCCCTTCTTCTAACTTCTGTACGCACTGCCGAACTTTATCAGCAGAAGCTGCTCGTCCCCCTTAGCACTAGACCCAAGAACAATGGCTCTTGGCACACCTTTACACCCCTCAGTGAAAACGACATCTACAACACTCTGCTTGCAATCAAACCATCCCATCACTTCAACGACCCTCTACCACCTCCCATTTTCAAAGAACCTATGGCTGCCATCCCCCCATTTGGGTAAAGATTGTTAACACTTCTCTATTGCAAGGCATGATACCTGGCTGCCTAAAAGCAGAGCAGTTTCCCCTATTCTTAAAAAACCAAACACAGACCGTTCTGATCTGAATAACTTCCATCCTATTTCCAACATCCCCACGCTGGCGAAACTTCTAGAAAAGTGTGTGCAATCGCAACTCTGTGCTCACATTGAGAAATTCCAACTGTTGGCTCAACCTCACTCGGGATTTCGTAGAGGCCACAGCACGCAATCTGCACTCTCTCACATCCTGGATGACATTTTATAGTTGCTAGAGCAGGGGTCTCCAACCGGTT